>NC_089588.1:92319648-92625991 GCF_019320115.1 Miscanthus floridulus
GCGGTCAGCCTCCTATTCCGATGAATTTCAACTGTCACACACAAACAAATGACACCACTGTATTAAGTTAAAATATTAGCGCTTCATGAACTGGAATATCACATGAAGAAACTAACAAAACATGTTTAAATATATCTTACAAGGTTGTTCTGTGGTTCCCTCCAATAGAAGCCATGTATCAGGATTGGGGCGATGTTGCATGCCACTAGAACAAAAAGCATGAGAGCATGCTTTCCCACCCACTCCATAGGGAAAAACGGCTTCTTGTAACAATAAACATCCACCTGAAAGTGCATAGTTATATTTATATATATCATGTCGGTGACATCATAATCCATGTAACACACTCTTTACATAACAGTTGGCATAAACTACAGACCTTCAGTTAGATAAACTAGCATATCAAAGAATATTAGGAGACGTAATTCATGTCCAGTACCTATGACTAAACAAAATTACTGATATTTGTGCTTTCTCTCTATTTATTTTCTAACATATTACCTAGATACTCAGTCCAACTGTGATGGACTTATCAGCTAATCTATATATTTTTTCATCCATATCACTCTCACCATGACACGTACTTCATGTGTCTTCAATATATGTTTAGCTGAAATCTTAGCTTAAAAGTTATTATGGTGGATCTTATGTTGTACCCCATGTCATGCATCATGATGTCATGAATCCAAATTTTCATACTTGCTGTAATTTTTTATGTGCATGTTGAGTTGAAACTCTTGTGTTTATAGTACTATTTATTCAAAAAACTCCTTTTTATTTTTTTCAAAAGGCTCTATTCTTTAGAAATAGAGTAGACCCTATGACTTTTATTATCATTAATTATTATAGTCTACATAATTGATAGCTAGATCCAATGTTATCTGATCATCCAATTAATCATGACTAATCGTTCTTATCGGTGCCTAGCACTCGATTAGGCCCTCCGATTCGATCAAAGCGATCAGAAACCTGATCGTCCGATTAATCGTTGATTACTCACGATAAATCGTCCGATTAGGTCTCCTGGCCGATCAACACCAAATAGGTAGACCACAGATGGGCTGCTTTAGCTTACTGGGCTATATTTGTTTGGGCCAGGCCCATTAGGGGTTCTCTTATATACCTCCCCCACTCTCTCTCTCACCCCTCAGTCCTCACTCCTCACTCCCAGTCTCCAGCCGTCGGCTACACCTATTGTGTGATCTCTCCCCCCTCCATCCTCACTCCCTCCTACCTCCCTTCTGGTTCCAATCCAAGCAGCCCGTCTGTGCAACTTCCCTGCTGCGCGCTGCTTCCTCGTCCCTCTTGCAGTCCTGCTGCTTCCTCCTCCCTCCTGTTGCACTATGCTCAAATCTTGATGCTTGATGTCTACTATATAAGTATATAGTATATATACCATACATATATGATATATAGTCCTACTATATACAAGACGATTAGACTGATAAGAGGTCAATTAATCGTCCTTATCGTCTATTAATCGTCCTGGTCGTCCTTATCGGTACCAGGGCAATTAGCGACGGTTGGCCGATTTAAAAACATTGGCTAGATCATCCTACCTTTGTAATAATTATCTTTAGAATTTATCTTTTGTTCTAAAGCATCTCATGAGAAATAACATTGAGGCTCCATTGAAAGCCTCAAATTAGTAATTTTAAGATATAAAAGCGATTATCAATTGGAAAATGCATTGTTTCAGACATACCATAAGGTAAAATTAGTTAGTAATAAAATTTTGACCATATACTGGGTTTATTTCAATTGGTTTGATTTAATTTTTTTTACAACATTTCCTCCCATTCGGGTACCTCGACTACTGCAATACTCCATCAAATGAATGGAAGAACTTATAATGTGATTATTTTAGAAAATAAAGTTATTGTCACCAACCAGCAAATAGATTCCTGCAAAGAAGAGGCCCGCTGTGCCCGTGGTAACGCAGGTGTAGCTCAGACTATACAACGATTTGTTCATGTGGATGCCTGCAAGTTAATCCACAAAATTGAAGATGATAATCCCGTACTACATAGAAAAAAGTGCCAATATAATCTACACCTAGGGCATAACTACACCACACTGAATCACTGAACAATATTTCAGAAGTAACCGTTGACATTCGATTGCTGAAGGCCCAGTACCGAAACTTTCAGTAAGCGCACAATAGTAACACTTCCGATTTTTTTTCAGTGGTGAATTCTATGTGAGAATATTGTTCTATCTTGGGTGTAGAAAGGGGCAAACATACAACACAATTATTAACAATGGTCTTAGCAAAATGCTTGGTTAACAAATCATTTTATTACCAAACAAGTCAAGTGAGAAGCCAAGAATCAGCAAGCTTAGCGATGGAATCGACCACCGTACTATTCTTTTACCATGCTCCTGTAGTAAAAAAAAGTAGCAATTGAAAGTTAAATTGAATATATACAATAACTCCCATAGAAAGAGCAAAAAAATTCAGAATGAGGAGACATTTTGAAACTGAACTTTGGCTCTGGGTATATATATATATATACCTTGAAGTGCACAATGATATGGCCAATCTGGAGGCCAATCAAGCAGGTCACAATTGCCATCACGGAACTACAAATTGTAAAGACATAGTTTAGGACTACAGGAAGTGATATTAGAAAGTAGCTAGCTAGACAAGTGTAAGGCACTAATTACCTGAGCAGGCCCTCAGGATCAAAGGGGGCTTCACACCATGTTGGAGCATCTGATGGAAGCGGCCCATTTCGAGGGGAGTTGATGCTGCATTGCTATAATTACTCAAAAAGTAGATATTGTAGACTGTTAATTAGTTCTCATTTCTCAACAAACTTGAACATTTAAACAACAGTTTTAGAAATTCCAGGATCAAATAGGAACAGTGAAGGTTCATTCAAGGATGTGAACTTCTAGGCCACATATATTTCAGCAACTGAATGTGTTTTCATACCTCTGTTTTGAGATAAACCGGGTGTGTGTAGAGATGTTGGATTCCAAGAACACGTCGATCGATCATGCCGACGGCATTGCAGCCAGGCCCTGTATCACCCCTCACCGCACATTTCACCTGGATGCAGCAATATATCTTGAAACACACACACACACACACACACACACACACACACACATATATATATATATATATATATATATATATATATAAGGATCTGAAATTTTTATTGACATATTTATTAATTTATAATTACCATAAACTGCTTCAAGGTGGTATCTGGAGACGTGACCATATATTCCCAGTCTGGCACATACATGCCATACAAAAGCGCCATGTAGGTGACTGTGAGAACCAAACCCACAAACCTTTGCAAAAGTAAGAGAAAATAATATAACAAACAGTGACGCAATGCAAAAACTGTAATTCTCTACAACTAGCTATAATTTACTATTATTTCAAGTGTCTGTTGATGTTGTAGCATGCATTCCTTACAGCTGATGACGGTATCTTCTGATCAAGGCATAGCCGCCGGCTCCATTGTCATCACTTGCACTTGCACCACCTCGTAGCCATATTTCGCATAGTGCCACTGCAAAGTAGGCTATTGCAATTCTCTACAACAAGTGGACAATTTTAATTTGAAATTTTGGATGCTTGCTGGATGGATTGGAGATACATATATGCAGCCTTAGTTCCAGCATAATATATGATCTTTTAGAAAAGAAAAAAAAAACGGATGTGTCTAGACTCCTAGAATGTGGGTGACAAATAGATAGAACTAGTGATACCTGAAGAATGCCCATTAACCGTATTTTGCGAAGATCGACTCCATAGCTAAGATCGTGGATGGTGTGGAAGTAGCCACCTTGAATAGAAAAGGTCAAGTTATATTGTTATTTCCAATGTTTTTGCTAGATTGAAAGATGCATACATATTGAACAAATCATCGATCGAGACTAATCAACCGAATGAAGAAATACTAAGAACCACGCCAATGTTATACCTTGCAGTAGCAGACCTAGAAGGAATAGCTTTGAAGCCCGGATCAAAGCCTTCTTGGTTGCCAGGGTTTTGTTTGGCACTCTCTATACAAAATGAACTGCTTACATGAGAATCTTTTTTCAACATATATACAAGCTATAAACAAATAAAATACAAAGTATACGGTAATTAAGTCTTTGCTATTCAACATCATATATATAATGTTTGCATTGGAATTTTGTTCAACTACCTTGTATGCAAAGGCCAATGAGACTCCAACAATGAAGAGGAAGAAGGGGAACACAAAGTCTGCTAGTGTGACGCCGTCCCACGGAGAGTGGCTGAAGGCTGGGACAAGGCCACCAACATCGTCCACAAGTATCATAAGCTGTCATATTTGCAAGGTAGGTAGCCATATATAGTTAAGTATATACTGAGAGAGATTTTTTGTCAACGAAATATCTAAATGGCGATTAAAATGATGAAACTGTATTATGTTTGTATCATATTCTCGCTACTACTTGGAAACTTCTAATTCGAGACACTAAAACACTGTAATATTTTTGTAAAGGTAGAGCATTTACTACATCATTATTTCATTATGCCACAGATGTAGGAATTGGTAATTTGGAATGACGACCTTTTCTGAACGAATGATGACTTTGAGTAATGAATTTGTCTTTTTTTTCAGGCCTTCTGTGTTGATCGAAACGTACTTGAAATGCCAGGCAATAAGGCACACAGAGAGATGACACGGAGACTCAAAGCTCCATTGGACTCTGGGTGTTGTCTCTTATCACTTGGTGCGGGGGACCAGGGCCTCTTTGTTTCCATGGAAAATTGGAAATGGACTGAATTAGAAAATAATATCTGAGTTCTTCAGGTCAGTCAATGAACTCCCTCTGCCTTTAGCTATTGATCGAGTGACGCATCTTGTTGATCTGTTTACGTGTGTGGATAGATGTATTTTCTTCGGTTCTTTAAAAAAAATTTGTATCACATCACACGTTGTTGATCACTCAACGTGCCTTGAGCTACAGGTTGATCGTTTAGCCAGGAACTGCCCGCGACGTACGCTACAAAAGACTACGACCCTACCGGACGACACAAGGCCATGTATTTCGTAGACTTGTTGACGGGAGAGCGACATGCCCCAAGCCAAAGAGACAAGAGAAATTAACATCACCTACATATATTTCTAGCTAGTTCACAACACATGCCTATCAGTAGTCGTCGCCATATCGTGGGTATATGTATGTGTCCGTGAAATTCCACACAGGTGAGACAGATAAAACTTAACAGGGAAGTATATATAGCTTGTGACCATGGAAAAATCCCTCCGAAAATGATATTTTCATCTATACGACACAATCATTTTTTTATGCATGGAACATAATCAAGAAAAAGCCTGGAATACGAAGCTCAAGCTTTAATTTAGCTATTGAGCGACGTACTGGCCTGGGCTCATCTGAAATGTTCTTTTGTTTTACGCGTGTCGATGTATTTGCTTCGCATTTTATATCACATCACACGTTGTTGATCACTCAAAGACGCCTGTTACTTTATTTATTCACTTCTATATCTTAGGTGCCGGCAGATGTTTTGTCGTTGTTCAGGTAATTAACATGTAATCTTGTCATTGTTTTGGCTATATATATAGAAATAAAAATGTTATAAATTGTCTCCTTGTGAGTGTTATCCTTTTAATTGTACTAGCTCATCATTGTGTGAGATTATTGTGGGCTGAAAATTTTTATAAATTCAGGCATCTGAAATGAAATAATATAACAACTCCCTTATTTACTTACTAATATTATTTACTCAGGACACAAACCGTGGCATCATCAGGTCGGTCGTTTAGGAGTTGCTCATCCACAACGCAACAAAAAAAAAACCAAAACACCGGACGACACACGGCCGTGCATTTCGCAGACATGTTGACGACAACGACATGGCCGAAAGATATAATTGAAACTACTCACCACCTCCGTTCGTTATTATAAGGGTCTATTTGAATCCACTTATACTAATAGTCAGCTAGCTAATAGCTATTAACTATTAGCTAACTAATTATTAGCCGGTGACCGTTTAGATCCACCTACTAATAAGAAGTTACTAATAGATGGTTGGCATCTAGTATAGGAGCCCTAAATATGCTAGTGGAACTAATAGTTAGCTAGTCTATTTGGATCCCCTAATGCTAATTTTCGCTGCTAACTAGTAGCAGCAGTGGATCCAACCATGCCTTTAAGACCGTATATATGTCTGTTCACAACACATGCATGTCTATCAGTAGTCATTGGGCAATTATATAAGTGTTTGCGTGATTCCACTGGTGGGAGACAAATTTATCAAGGAAGCAGTATACATAAACCCTATTTGGATCTATAGAACTAGTAGTTACTGCTAATAATTAGCTCATTTGGATCCAAATATGTCCAGCTAATAGTCTAGCTAATTGTTAGCTAATACCTAACTAACAACTATATCACTAGTTGAGCCAAACCAACTAATTAATAGCAGTTCAGCTAATGGATCCAAACATTGCCATAGGCTATGAGGTTGTTGCGGTGGAAAATTCCCTAGATAAAAATAAAGGTATTTTTTTAGATTAAAAATAATAGTATTTCTTCACGTAGTATATGTATCTTCGTCAGCTAGCTTAATATACGTGCAAAACTCAACGACAACTGGACTGGCGCAAAAACCCGGCGAGGCCGTACTAGTGGCTGCCGGCCAGGATCGCGGCCGTCCATTTTCTGATAGCGCAAACGGTTCCACCGTTGCTTCTGTTGCAACAAGCCAAAAACTAACGCGCAAGCGCCTTGTCTGCAAATATATATGTATGTTATTCACTGTTGTTTGTGTGATGGAGAAGTCGCGCCACCAGGCGGGCACTCACCGCCGCAGGTTCCTTATCTCGCTGTTCGTCGTCTCTGGCCTTGGTCCTCTCCTCGACGACCCGTACCAATCCATCCATGGCCACTATTTATCAGTGTTCGTACGTGCACGCGTGTATGCATGCAGTTCTATGAACGAGAGTAGGAAAAAGAACGTAGTTAAATGAATGCTAGTGCGAGGGAGGGTGCCTGCAGAGCTTATGACTGACCACGACGGTGATGCCTCTGAAGACATCCAGCGAGGCCAGGCGCTGCTCCCTCGGCGGCCTTTGTGTCTCAGCCGCCGCCGTCGTCGTCGGAGCCAGCATGCTCGCCCACCCGCCGCCAGCCTCGATGTCTCGGCGGCGGCCCTCGCCGTCATTGGCTGGGTTCGTTGCCGAGCCGCCGTTGACGCCGGCGGGGAAGTCGACGCTCTTCGCCGCTGCCATGGACGGCGCTCTAGCTAGCAGCGCGCGCGAGCAATATAATGCAGTGCACTCACGGAGTCGCAGTTGACTATAGCTAATGGTAATGCAGGGGCGAGCAGCGCCTCACACCTGTGCCGCGTATATTTATACAGGGCAGTGCGCTGCACTGCAGCCAGGAGTAAGCTGCGGGTAAAGAAATAAGGCCGGCCAGCTGACGAGCCTTTGCTGTACCGTCGCCATCTGCAAATCCGTCACGTACACGGCCATCACCAGCCAATATAATCTGTCAAGTTGACGAAGTACGATTTCCACATTGAGCAGTCAAGGGTTCCATGCAAAAGGGCAGCTGAATCGGCCCACCCTCGTGTGCCACACAGCCCACACTTCACTAAAAGGAAAGTGGTGATATCATTTGGTCACAGACACCTAAACAATCGTCATAGTTAATGTAACACCCTAAAATTTGTACTTTTGAAAATAGGGTTAAAATAATTAATTTAGGATTTTTTGTGCTCATGAAATATAGGAAAATAAATTTTTTTATTAAATTAAAATTCATCATAAGGTAGCAACATGTTTGTGCATTCATGCTGTTGCATTTTATTCTTAGAGATGAGTGGTTTTGACTAAAACTCAAAATGGTTTAAAATGCTTTAGAAAATGGCTTTGAAGTACAAGAAAAGAAAATTTGAAAATAAAAGAATTTAAAAAGTTGTAAAAATTATTTTTGGGAAGACTTACTAAAATTCCTCATTTTTACTTGAGTTGAAAAAGTGTATTGGAAACTCTATTTGAATTTGATTTGGTTTGTGTTTGAATTTGGTTTTGAAAACGAAATAGGAAAAAAAACTCACACTCTCCACTGCTCCGGTCCGTTCTGCTCCGCGCAGCCCAGCCCCACTTCTTCCGCTTGCAGCCCAGCAGCAGCGTCGGTCCGCTCTTTCCCCTCCGCATGGCCCAGCAAGCATGCAGCCCAGTTCCTGTCGCACCGCGCGTCTCTTCTCTCCTTCCTTCCGCTGACAGCCGGGCCCCACCTGTCAGGCGCACTGTTTCTCTTCCTTCGAGCCGTATCTGCCTCGGACACGATTGTCGCCGTCGCCTCCGACTCCGCGCCAGCCACGCCTCTCCTTGCCGTGCCTCCCAAGGCTCCAGGGCCTTAAATAGCGGATGCATGTGCCCTCCGCTTCCAATCCCTAGCTCGAGAGCCGCAGCCACCCTCGCCGAGCCACCGTGACCTAGCGCCGCCACCGACGCCGTCCGCCTCGCCGCACGCCACGCCATCTTCTTCCGCTCCACGCCTTGCTAAAGTATACGAATGAGTTCACCGTCGTCTCCTCTAGCTCTCCGTGCTCTTTCTTCGTTCAATGGTAATGTATAGGCCGAATTCGACAAGCACCGCCCATGGCGCCGCCGTGGACCTCGTCGCCGACCCGTCACCGGCCAGCCAGTCTTCTCTTCCCCGTCCTTGTCTAATCTCAGCCCCCTATCCTAGATCCAACGGCAATTAGAAGTTGATACCCCTTCGGCAGGAACAATTGCTAAAGAGCCCCTCCAGTTTTCTGTTTTCAAACCCACGGTCCAAAGCGCAATCACAGATTACGTTTTCTTCTTTGGAAAGCGTGGTTTCGTCGGTTTAGATCCAAAATACGTTTTCATTTATTTACAGTTTTGCCACTAATCTTGTTTTAGCCATAAAATTTCCATTTTAACTCCGATTTGACCCGTTCAACTTGCGTTAGGTTCGTAATTTCATAATCTACATGTTCATACTACTGTTAAATATGTTTTCAACTTTTAAAATTCAAGGTTAGATTTAATCTATTATTTTATTAAAGAAAATCTTGTTTAATTCATATCTTCTACGTTTTAGCTCCGAATTGACTCGTTCAAGTTGTGCAAGATTCATTACAACGAGATCTATGTGTTAGTGACAATGTTTATCATGTCACTAATACTAGAATTTCATGGTTTAACTTCTAATTTGGATAATAATTATGCAACTGGATTTTATAAATAAAATATGACTTGTTTTATTTTAGTTTTATAATTCAAATCTAAATTTGACTTAATTCAATTTATATTATTTATAAAATATCTTATATATATGAATTTATATAGTTAAAATAAATGAAGCCAATAGTTTTCTTTTTAAAACAAATCTTTCGGTAGTTGTATCTTTTTCATCGTAGCTCCGATTAGTGTGATTTTCGCGTCTGTGTGTTCGTAGCGAGACGTAGATTCGCTTTACAAACTTTTCATCTTGATTTTATGTTTGGTGTACTATTCTAATTTAGATCTATTGCTTGTTTCATGTATGATTGCATGGATGCTTGTGTGGTGCTTTATGATCCTGTCCAGTCGGTGAGTTATACGTGGTGAATCAAGAAGCAGATCTTTGAAGTTTTGGACTTGAAGAAAGATCTAAATTTAAGGCAAGTATAACATGGGATCTTCCTTCTTGTCCTATACACCTTTAATCATTTAATTCATGCTGCATGTGTCTACCTTGATTACCACTAAGGATTTCCTAGTACTTTGACCTTGTGCCTTGATACCTATGGGGTATTGCATTGGGTAGTATGATGCTGGTGCTCAACTACAACCATGATCTTGTAACTTGACTAATGGTATATGCAATAAACATTGAAAGATGCTTTTTAGCAACATGGAACAAGGGGGCTAGAGCATTGGGTTGTTTTTATGGTGCTCTAGATTCCTCTCCCTAAGGACTTATCGGTAAGTGATCATCCGGGACTTATAGTACAACCATGAGGACTACATGGCTCTGGTCTTAGTCTAGTACCTTGCTCTTTCTAGTTTGTAGCAGTTTACCGAAAGGGCAAGAGGGACATACCAGGCTAGGTATGGGCCTCATCCCCAGGGTGTGTACTATGCTACGTGTATAAGTGCCAGTTCTGGAGATGATTCCATAACACTTGGGAGATGGAATCCTTAGCGGCTGCTCCTTATTATAATGACTAGGGAAAAGCTTCGTAGTGTACCATGCCTGCTCTTGGAAGTTTTACTTGAAGAAGGATCTAAGTTTAAGGCAAGTATAGCATGGTGTAACACCCTAAAATTTGCATAATTTTAAAATGGGGAAATTGGCTGGCGGACACCCACAATGGTGGTCATTTGCTGGCAGACACCCAAAGTGGAGCTGTATGCTAGAAGACACTCTGGTTTATTGTAATTATGCTAGAGGACACCGCGGGCTAGTTTCCACCGGTTAAGGAGAGAGAAAAATTCAGTTTGGACATCCAGTGCCCCTGAGCCACGTTTGGGTCTGGTTGGACCAGCTAATAACTGACCTGAGCCTGGTCTGGTTAACCGGCCCGTCCCATCTATTAGGGTTTTAGCGGCCGTCACTTTCCCCAATCCCACTCCTACCACCACCCACTCCACTCCGGTGCCCGCCGCGACGCCGTCCACTCCACCCGCCGCTTACACCTCCAGCCTCGGCCATCATCCACCATGGGGGGCAGAGGATCTGCAGCACCCCCACGACCCGAAGATGAAGTCCCCCAATAGGAAGAACACACAGTGCACTGGTTGTCCGCCTAGGGTGCCTAATTTGAAATGGATTCCAAAAGGGTGAGATTTCTTGAACCTGTACTCTTTTGATTTGTATGACTGTGGATGCATTAGAAAGGTTTTTTTTGAATTAGGATGGATCTGATGTCCGCCTATAGATTGGCAATTAGAGTACCTGCATATGTAGAGCAAAGATCAGATGGGCTCGATGATTATCATGTAACTGCTAACTTCATGCGTGTGGTGGACAAGGATATCTTCAATTGGTGTTGTTATTTCAACTGATGCAGGCAAAGGAATAGATAAGCCAGTTACCAAAGTCTTCACATATGGTGTAGAGCACAGAGAATGCATGAGGCATCTTGTGAAGAATTTCTAGAAGAGATTTAGGGGTGAAGTGTTTGAAAAGAACTTGTGGCCTGCATCAAGGTGCTACAAGCAAACAACCCGTGATAGACACTGGAATGAGATGCTTAAGGCATGCCCAAAGGCAACAACCTGGCTAATGGACAATCACAAACAGCTATGGGCAAGGTCAAAGTTCAGCACAACAAGCAAATGTGACTATGTCACCAACAACATAGCTGTGACCTTCAACAGTTGGATCAAGGAAGAGAAGTCCTTACCTGTTCTAGATCTCATGGACAAGATAAGGCAATTGATCATGGAGAGGTTTTGCACAAGGAGGCAGCTGGCCACAAAGTTGTCTAGGTTTAAGGTTTTGCCTCATGTAATGAAGGAACTGCACAACAAAAGCAGAAATGTAAAGTACACCATTCACAGGAGTGGCCCAATGGTTGGAGAAGTAGGAGTGAATAAGGACCTAGTCCCATGGAGGTTCATTATTGATCTGGAAAATAAAGAATGCACTTGTAGATGTTGGCAGTTAACTAGTTTGCCTTGTGTGCATGCCATAGCTTACATTGGCACAAGAAGAGTAGAATTGGAGGACTTTGTGGACCCTTACTACTCTGTAGAAATGTTCAAAGCAGCTTATGCAACTGTTGTGGCTCCTATGCCAAGCAAAGAAGAATGCGAAAAGGTGGACATTGGCTTCACTCTCCTTCTTCCTAAATGCAATAGAGCAGCAGGAAGGCCAAGGAAAAGAAGGCTGGTTGGTGCTGAGGAAGATGGGTCAAGCAGCAGGGAGAAGAGAAGGTGTAAAAGGTATGGTGGATTTGGCCACCTCCAGAAAACCTGCAATGAAACTGTCCTAGACCCTGATGCACCACCACCTGCACCACCAAAGAAGAGGAAGACTTATGAGCCAAAAGTGGTTGAGATTATAGAGACCACAGATGACCCATCTAAGAAGAAGAGGAAGAGGAAGGCCTCCTCCAAGGGGAACAACCCAAGAAGAAGAAGGCAACTCCTGCTGAGCCTACACCTCCTGAACAAGCTACACAGTACGTGATCCATCTCTTGCCTTCATTTCAGTTAGTTTACTACATCTTAACCACATGTTTCATCTTGCAAGGTTCCAAACTCCCCAGTCACTAGGACCCAGGCCAAACACCAAGTGGTACATAGCCCAAGGCCCCTGACTAGGAGTCAGGCTTCCTCACAGCTACCAGGAAGTCCAAGCGCTTGCACTAGGAGCAAGAGGGCCCTGAAGGACTTGTAGGCACTGCAAGCAACACAAAAAGAGAAGAAAGATTATGTGCTTTTCTGTGCTTTTGTGGCTTCTATGGCATATGAACACTGCTAGAACAAACTGCAATAGCTGGAGGGTATTGTAGTTGGTATTGTATTGAACTGCGTATTGTAGTGAACTGGGTATTGTAGTGAACTTGGTATTGTATTGCACTGAACTTGGTATTGTATTCTAGTCAACTTAGTATGGTTGTTGTGCCACCTACCTTTTAATGGTAATGTTGCTTGCTGTATTCAAGTTGGTAATGATGAAAATGTATTAAACTTGGCAACAAAGCTCAGAACTCCTACAAAGCACATGGCAACATTCACAAACATTGCAAAGCAAAGTAAAGTTCATGCATTGTTCATCCACATGGCAACAAAGCAAAGTAAAGTTCATGCATTGTTCAGTCAGATAACTGCATTCCATTCATTTCACAAACATTACAAAACAAAGTTCATGCATTGTTCATCCACATGGCAACAAAGCACATGGAAACAAAGCTCAGAACTCCTACAAATACACTGGCCACATTCATCCACCTATTCACTCTCTGCTCTCCAGTTATTCTACTCATAGCAGCCCTCTGTCTAGAAACAACATTGGTCAGGTTCAATAGAGGCTTCTCCAAAGCCTTCAAGACTAACATCACTGCTGCAGCATCCACGCTATCTCCTGCGCTCGGTGGCTTCCACATGAAGAACCCGCACTGGCTGTTGCCCTGTTCACGCCAAAGAACACAAGATTGGGATGAACCCTAGATCAGGATTTCAAAAGGCCAAAATGGACCACAAAGAAATGAAATGAAAATAACTCACCCAGTCCTAATTCCTGCAAGTATAGAACTGCTTGTCTGGGTTGTTTTGGGTTCTCGACGTCCACTCCACAACAGTCACCGTCCTACAGAAAGAGCACAGTGGTTGTGCCTCTCTCACTCCACGCGAACCTATCGAGGACGAAGCGCCCGAGCCTGTCGCCATCTTGCACCGGCCTCTGCTTGCCCTTTCCTATCGACGACGCCCGCCCGCCAACGCCGCGCTCGTCCGCAACCATCGCCGCCGCCGCTTCCTTTGTCATGGAGACGGGCGAGACTGAGACAGATGGAGATGAGCTGGTTAACCAGACCAAGCTTGGGTCGGTTATTAGCTGGTCCAACTAGACCCAAACATGGCTCAGGGGCACCGGATGTCCAAACTGAATTTTTCTCTCTCCTCAACCGGTGGAAACCGGCCCGCGGTGTCCTCTGGCATAATTACAACAAACCAGAGTGCCTTCTAGCATACAGCTCCACTTTGGGTGTCCGCCAGCAAACGACCACCACTGTGGGTGTCCGCCAGCCAATTTCCCCTTTTAAAATAGGGGAATTTGATTTATTATGTATTTTTGTGGGCATTTGAATTTAGGAAAATAATAATTTTATTAAATTAAAATCAAATGTAGGTTCACAATCATGTGTGTGCATCCATGCTGTTGCATATCTTTTTGTATTGCTTGGTTTGAAATCAGATTCCAAGTTGAATTGAATTTGCATTCCAAACCTAATTTTGAAATTGCTTTGAAAAATTTGGAAAAGGAAAATGAATTTCCCTTTCTTCCCTTCCCTGCTTTCGGCCTGGTTGGCCTACTTCCGCGCCGTGGCCCGTTTCTTCCCACGGCGCAGCATTTTCTTCCCACAGTCCGCCTTTCTCCCCGCTTGGGCCTGCGCTCGCGTGCCGCTTCCTATTCCCCGCATCGACCCAGCAGCAGCGCTGGCCCATCATCGCCGCCAGCCTAGCTCCGCATGCCCCAGTCACCCGTGCTCCTCCTTTCTTCTGTCCCGCTGATGCACTAGGCCTGCCCATTAGGGCATCTTCTTCCTCTCCATGTCGTGTCCGCCTCGAGCACGACCGCGCCGACGCCGTCCGTGTCTCGCTCCGCTACGTCGCATGTACCGTACCGCCCAAGTCCCCGCGCCTCATAAATAGCTGGCCGAGCCCGCACCGCCTCCCTATCTCACCTCAGAGCTAGCCTTTACCTAACCGAGATGCCTTGCCCTAGATGCCATGAGAGCCGCCCGCCTCGTCGAGCCTGCACCTGCCTTGTTCCTTCTCCGCCATTGAGGCAACTCTAGGTGAGTCCTCCGTCGCCCCCTCTCTCTCCTAGACCTTCCCGTTCAAAAAGTCATGCACCGTAGGCTCTAAACCAATGTCGCCGGTGAGCTCATCCATGGCGTTGCCGCAAACACCTCGCCACCGGCCCTGTTCTGGCCGGCCATGCTCTCTCTCTTCCGCCTGATCCGATCTCAGCCGCTCGTATCTAATCCGACGGCCCTAGATGAAGGATACCCCTTCGCTGGCATTTTTGCAAAAACCACCTTACAAGTATTTGGGTCTTAACGCACAGTCCAAAATGTCTTTTTTGATTTTGTTTTGTTCTTTTGAAAGAATATTTTGGTTCGGTTAAATCTAAAATACGTTTTCAGTTATTTATAGTTTTGCCACTAGATTTGTTTTAGCCATAAAATCTTCGTTTTAACTCCGATTTGGTCCGTTCAAGTTGCGTTAAGTTCGTAATTAAGTAATCTACATGTTCATACTACTGGTGAACATGTTTTCAACTTTTAAAATTTGAGGTTAGATTTAATCTATTATTTTACTAAAGAAAAACTTGTTTAAATCATAACTTCTTCGTTTTAGCTTCGATTTTTGTGATCTTCGCATCCGTGTGTTCGTAGCGAGACGTAGATTCATTTTCCAAACTTTTCATCTTAGTTTTATGCTGTTGGTGTACTACTCTAATCTATAGCTTTTGAGACGGTGAGCAGTTCGTGGGAGACCAAGAGTATTACTTTGACGAGTCGGATCAGCAGGAGTACTTTGCTCAAGGCAAGTATAGCATGGAATCATCCTTGTTTCCTATTTACTTTAATACATTAAATTCATGTTGCATGTGTCGCCTTGATAGGGATTCTCTAGAATTGAACTCATACCTTGTCACCTATGGGATGTGCATTGGGTAGCTTTGCTAGTGTTCAATTAAACCATGATCCTATAACCTGACTAATGGTATATGCAATAAACATTAAAATATGACTTTTTAGCAACTTGGAGTCAGGGGGATGGAGTGTTTAGCTACTTTCTAAACGCTTCAGATTCCTTTCCCTAAGGACTTATCTGTAAGTGATCATCCAGGACTTACAGTACAGCTATGAGGGCTACATGGCTCTGGCTTTAGCTCAGTATGAGAACATTTTCTATCTTGTTAGTGGTTACCTTTATTGGCGTAAGAATGGCTTGCCGAATCGGGTATAGGACAACGTCTACTCGTATGTGTATAGCCGCGATAGAATTGTGCCATTCGACAGGGGGGTTTCAATATCTGTTTGCTGAGTGAATCTAATGGCCCTAACTTGTTAGACGAACCTTTGAAAGGCTTCATAGTGACCCCTGCCTGCTCACCTTGGAAGTGGTTTAGGAGTAATTAACCCGGGTATATGGGTATCATGACTCACAGTGAAAGTGTACACCCTCTGTAGAGTGTAAAAGTGGTATATCATCCGTGCTCATGGTCACGAGCGGCCTTTGAACATTTACGGAACAGATGAACACTAAAAATTATCTGTTTATGCTATTCATTATTCATGTTTACATTGATCGTGTGTTTTGCATTGGGAATTGAAATAACTTGTTGCTACTCTTAAGCTAAAATTATGACAACTAAAAGCTGAATGTTGTTAAACCTGTGTCAAGCCTTTTGAGCCTCATGAACCCCATGTTACACTTGTTGAGTACGACATGTACTTATGCTTGTTTATTTTCATTATTTGGATAAAAATCCCGGATGGGTAGCAGATGGCTCTGATAATGACGATTTCCCTGCGGATTACTAGACTTGTGGTCAACCAGTTGATGTTCCTGTGATGTGGAGCTTCCGTGAGAGATTTTTTCTTATTTCCGCTACATTTATGTGAAGACTCTGTCTTATTCATGATGTAATAAACACTTGTGATGATACTATTTATAATTTGTCAGCTTATGTGTGTGACTGATCTCTGGACGCACATAAGATTTTGTATCCCATTTTATCCTTAAAATCGGGTGTGACACATGGGATCTTCCTTGTTGTCCTATACACCTTTAATCATTTAATTCATGCTGCACGTATCTACCTTGATTACCACTAAGGATTTTCTAGTACTTTGACATTGTGCCTTGACACCTATGGGGTATTGCATTGGGTAGTATGATGCTAGTGCTCAACTACAACCATGATCTTGTAACTTGACTAATGGTATATGCAATAAACATTAAAAGATATTTTTTAGCAATATAGAACAAGGGAGCTAGAGCATTGGGCTATTTTTATGGTGCTCTAGATTCCTCTCCCCTAGGACTTATCGGTAAGTGATCATCTGGAACTTACAGTACAACCATGAGGACTACATGGCTCTGGTCTTAGTCTAGTACCTTGCTCTTTCTAGTTTGTAGTAGTTTACCGAAAGGGCAAGAGGGGCATACCAGGCTGGGTATGGGCCTCATCCCCAGGGTGTGTACTATGCTGCGTGTATAAGTGCCACTTATGGAGATGACTCCATAACACT
Source organism: Miscanthus floridulus (assembly GCF_019320115.1). Taxonomy (NCBI): domain Eukaryota; kingdom Viridiplantae; phylum Streptophyta; class Magnoliopsida; order Poales; family Poaceae; genus Miscanthus; species Miscanthus floridulus. The sequence continues at coordinate 92,336,627 of NC_089588.1, forward strand.
TGGGAGATGGAATCCTTAGCGGCTGCTCCTTATTATAACGACTGGGGAAAAGCTTCGTAGTGTACCCTGCCTGCTCACCTTGGAAGTGTTTTGGCAGTTGCAAACCCGGGCATATGGGTATCATGACTCATGGTAAAAATGTACAACCTCTGCAAAGTGTAAAACTGGTTTATCAGTCGTGCTCACGGTCACGAGCGGCCTTGGAACCCTTACGGAATAGATGATGAACACTGATGATACCGATGATAAAGATGCTCACTAATGATTACTGTTTATGCTATTCATTATTCATGTTTACCTGATCATGTGTTTATATGGGCTTGTGGATAAACTTGTTGCCACCCAATTGCTAAAAGATGACTCATTAAAAGCTAATCGCAGTTAAATCAGTGTTAGCCTTTTGAGCCTCATGAACCCCATGTTATATTTGTTGAGTACGACATGTACTTACACTTGCTTTACTTTTTAAATCTTTGAGAAAATCCCAGATAGGTACCAGATTGCTAGAGTTTAGAGGAATTAGGCTTGTGATCAACCAGTCAGTTGTCCCTGTGGAATTAGAGTGTTCATCCGAAGATCGGAGTTGTCTTTCCGCTGTTTGCTATCTAAGGTTATATTCTCTATAGTAAGTACGTTATATATTGAGCATTGTCTATTGATATTACCCTTATTTGTAGTTATATGTGATCCTGGACTCACATATAGTGTGTATCTAATTTTGTTCTTAAAACCAGGTGCTACAGTAAACTCAGAAAAATGGTCATGGAATCCTTGTCATAATTCTTCGGAGACAAAAGAAACCATCACAATCTAGATAGAACGGTGACGTCTGTGAGGAATAGCTGTTCAATAGGTTTAGAATCAGCGTGTACGTAGTGAGGAAATGGAACGTCATGGACATGTTCCACAATGTCAGCTTGCTAAATTTATATATCCTTTTGCATGTATGACAGGAATCAGAGCAGTTACTGCGAATGTACGAGCGATGCATACATCTTAATACCTTAGACCTGAAATTGTAAATTTTTGGCATCCAACTTTTATGGTACCTTGGTACTGGTCTGTAACTGGGTGCTCTCCATAGGCTATTTATTATTGTTTAATCTAAGAGACCAAGTTGAGAAGTGTCTCGGTCTCATCTATATATGATGAATGCTTGACACAAGAGTTGAGAGGTTTGAGGCTTTCCCGGGTGAGTTCGTATTCATAATCTAGCGTTTAAGAGTATCATGATAGGCACAACATAACATAGTGTAGGAAAACTCATATGTATGCATAATCAAGAAGTTATATTAGTATGTTGCATCCTAACTTTAAAACTAACTAGGCATCTCAAGCTTCTAATGCATAACATGTACCTTTTGTTGGATTAATGTACCAAGAAAAAAAACTATTTCATTTCATAAGCATGTCAAGGGAGCATTTGTGCCTAAAATGCAATTCCTATCTAACAATCTGCAATGAGTCATTACATTGATGGTTAAGAGGAATGACTAGAAAATAATATTTTTTCTTGGTGACTACAACAGTTTACTTGAGAGTTTGCACCTAAGGAATGTAGTACTTCTTTGGCGGTTTCCAATTACACATAAGTAAATGTGTATTTTCCTTGGCGATGTAGGATAACACCGAAGAAAATGTTGAATTATCTTGGCGGTTTATAATAATACTCAAGAAAATATGGAATTAATTACAATGCACCTTGTCGGTTTGGAAGGACTCAACAAAGTATATGCATTTTCTTGAAGGTTCTCTACCACTGCCACTCAAAAAATACGTATTTCTTGGAGGTTTCCTACCACCTCTAAGGTAATGATTTATTATTTGAGAGTTTAGTTTAGTCTCTCTGGGAAATTATTAGTTGCCAAGGATATTTCATTTTTCGGCAGTGACTCGTTGTGCAAGTTCAGAGTTGCGACCAACAAGAAGGAACGAACGAAGGTGGTGGTGACGAAGGCTATCTTCTACATACGTTCTAATCTTGTAAAGATATATATCTGCAGGTTATATGACGCCTCAGTTCCGCATGAATAAATAAGTTATCATTGGTGTCGTAAGTAGCGCACATCGCTACACACGTTGTGTACTGCCTCAAATGGAGTGAAATAATGGATGCCAAACTATATATATAATCAATCTTTGTTAGGTACATGTTCACCAGGACAAAATCTACGTAGTTCTTAAAACATTGGTTTTTGGTCAGTGTCTTAACGATGAATCTATGACGTCGTAGAAAGTATGCAGACTTACTTTGACCACTAATTTCTCTAATAATAGAATATAGTAACATCTCAGCTTCTACAGAAAAAAATAGTTCTTTTGTAGAAGAAGAATGATAAATAAAAGATGGTTCTTGTGCCATTTAGCAAATCCGGTTGCTATAGCCAATCTCCATGTTTTTTTTTTGAGGGGGCCAATCTCCATGTTTGTTATATCAAAGCACGACACCACATGATGCACAGGATCCCTTTTCTAAAAGTACCCAAAGCACGGGCCGGGCACGGCACGTGCGATGCCCAGGATCCCTGAATAGTGCATTTATACGCTATGCCATTTCAGCTATACCATATTGTCATACATAGAGCAACTTAGATTAAGATTTGAAATTAGGTTTTTCGTGTCAGTCCATGAAGCCAAGAATCAAACATGTGTTGAATATTATTAGGTGTTGTTATAAACCAAAAGTAATATAAATGATTTTCCAATGGCACTTTGCAAATGATAATAAAAAATATGTTGAATTGCCCCAATATCATGATTAGTAAAAAAAAGACATTTCTTACTTCCATGCCATCTTATTTTAATCAAGTTATCTTTGGTACAAACAACCCTACCAAAGAATTTTTATTTTTAGCGGTGCATTTTTTTTTTTGGGAAATTTTTAGCAGTACATTTAATTTCCATGTAAAAGAACACGATGCATCACATCCAAAGAAACTATGGAATTATACATTGGTAGAACAGTAAACTTCCATTTTAGCAGCCATTTGAAGATATCTTGTTAATTCAGATTAATTTAAGCAACCTTATCAACCAGGTCATACAAGGCCACTAGCTTATTTCATGCCAACGCCCTTCTAAATGAAATAGTTAGAGTCATGATCATTGCACTTTTTTACAGTATCATGTCTGATGAGCACTCTGATATATAAATTTGGATATCTTCACAAAGAGGAGCATTTCCAAGCTACTTATCCTCCCAAAATCTCACTTGTGTTACATTATTCAGTTATTAAAGGACACATATTTAAAAAGGTTGATTTAGTCTTTCACCAATCCTGACTAAAAATGAGAATCCTCCTGTTTTGTTTTCCGCTTGTGATAAAGTTTTTATTACCAAAATATTTATTCATTAGTAATTTTTAACACACCATACTTATTGTTTAGGAGATACTACACCAATTTACTAGCACCCCCCCACCCCACCCCCACCCCGGTTCCTTTGATGACAAATTATGTTCCATTTTGGTAGTCTAATAATTTATTCCTTTGGGTCATCACCCTACTAGAAAAATCTGTCTATAATAATGTAGCTTTTTAGAAAACCTCTATGAATAACATGAACATGACCAAACTAGTTAGACAAGAACCGATAAGCACTATATATATAGTCTCCCACCATTAGATAAATCTTTACCTTTTCATGAGGCAAGATTCTTTTGGGAATCTATGTTCAACTTCTTTCCAATCTTTAATATTGATTTAATTAATTTTCCTAAGATACATGGCAATGTCAAGGTATATAAAAAGAATTTACCAAGCCTACAACCAAACAATAATTCAGGGCATCGTTCCTGGGGTTTCCCCATTTTCTTTCCAGCCTCAAGCGTGGATGCACTACGATAGTCAAGGTGTCGTGCCCGTCACACTTGGAGTCTGGTGATCTTGAAGTACCTCTTACCTGCGTGTGTCTTTTGAATTTTGATATAGGTGTAGGTCTAGCTTGTGTATAGTGTGTGTGTGCGCATGAGGTGTACATGTGGTGTGAGTCTACAGCCTGTACTTGAAATATTGAAGCATAAAAACTGACCAAATAAGCCACACTTATGGAAGTTAATTTTTAATTAGCCCAGATAATTGTATTGATTACTAATTTAGGGAGGCAAAGTCTTCTTTTTCATAGCGAACATATGGCTGTGGTAAGTTGTCAGTTGTCACAGTCAGATGTATCCTTAAATATGGATCAGCTAGCGACCAATAAAGCATAAGATCAAGGATAACTTCTTCCATTACATAAAAAAAGATCAAGGATAACTTAGTTTCTGCGGTACTCTGATGAGGTGGCTGACTAAAGTAAAGTAAAGCAGAACAGGAACCATGACCATTGGCTGCAGAGGCACCACAGAAGCTCTCCATACCACACCATACCACTTGGCACATACATTAAAGATGGTAACAAGATGTGCAGAATGACACAGGCACCACCATCATATGCAACACCGTACCGGCCGCCAGCCCTACCTGAAAGCGCACGGCCTAACATCCATGGGCGACCTTTGCTTGGTTTGCATGCCTTGGACGCTGTGCAGGGCATCGCATCTGCGGATGCCAACGCGCTGCTCCGCGCCACGCAGCAGATGCAGGCGCTGAAGCGGGCTGAATTTCTCGCGTGCGCGGCTAACCGTAACCAGGGGAGGCTGCAACTGATCTGATCCCCGGCAGGTTGCATTGCATTGGGCCGGCGCGTACGTCGTTACCCGGCGCAAGCGCAATATATATAAATTATATTACTAGTTGAAGCTATAGCTAATGACCTTTGGGTGCAGATAGTGAGATAGAGTAGCTTAATTGTTGGTCAGTGGTCGCTAGCTCGTCAGAAGAGAGGCACTTGCATGCTCCGGCTGACTAGCTTGATTTCCGTCTTTTTTTCGCGATAGAGCGTTTAGCGCGTTTTTCATTAAGAGGAAAAAAATGATTTTCGTCTTTTCGGCTCTCTGACAGTGATAGATTTGGCTTCTGGGCGACACCAGAGGTGAAAGTACTCTACACGTCCGGGTACTAATCAAGTACGCACGCTACAAATCAAGTTAAGTGTCCGGGTACTAGTGTATAGTTAGAACTGAAGGCGTGGTTTGTACTTTCAACATCACACGAGTCAGGGGAAAAAAACAAATCCTACATTTTTTTGACAACAAAACAAATCCTACTTTAACCAAAGAAAAATGACAGAGCAGACACAGGCTACATGGTAATAAGCAAGGATACTTACAATCACCTGTAATACCTGAAAGAACTTGATGACCTCTTTTGTAGACCTCTTCGGTTTGTTCATTTTGCTGAATGCTGAATCTAGAGGATTGCTCAATGATGTCCCCACAAGAATCTGACGTGCAAGTTTCGAAACTACGTACCCTTGGGTGCATTTACACACACCACTACACACTTCCGCAATGGCCCACACTAATTACACCACAACAGTGGCAAACACTAGAGACAACAAACCATATACTTAACTATATATGGTTCATGAAATTAAAATTAAAGGACAATTAGTTTTCATCTAACTTGAGTACTACAAAAACAATCTTAGAAGACATGCCCTTTTATTAACAGAGGCCATCAGAAAGTGTCACACTGTCTCCTAAAATGCCTAGTGAGTTTCATAGTCGGTTGGTCCACTACACACTTCTCTACAAATGGATTTTCAAAAGTGAACCGCTTAAAAAGACCCCCTTTAAAAATGGCCGTTAACCATCGGCGAGCTTTTAAGTAAGGCCCACATCTAGAAATAGTTGTCACAAAAAATATGAAAACTTTTGCATATACATCTATAAATAGTTGTCACAAAAATATGAAAACTTTTGCATATATAACAACTGCAGAGCATAACGGGATCTACATCTTTGTAGCCCTCCGTCCCTGAAAGAATATATCCTAGACTGAAAATTGTCCTAAAATAAATCAACTTCTAGGCCCTCATCATCCATTAATATAACCCATTTATTTCCTCGGAGTTTTCATGGGTCAACATGCCTATTTATTCCTCCTAGACATCATGCTCAAATATTTGATGTAGTGGGTGCAACAACATTCAATATATTATTGAAAACAGCAAAACTCATTGCTCCAGCTTCTCGGTAAGTGGTGAGTGCAGTTAAAGTTAAGAAGCTTAATAAGGGGTGGTAAGGTCTTTTCTCTTCTTTGCTAATCTGTCCTAAACTAGCTCGAAATATATTCTTTCAGGAACAAAGGGAGTAGTTGACAAATTTTTTATTTTAAATTATTTAGAGTATCAAAATATAGGTTTAAGTTCTAATATTTTAAAATTCAAAATTTAAAGTTTTGAACAATTGTATGTCGACTATTGACATGGTATAAACCATAGTTTTAATTTTCAATGTGATCTACAACTTTTTAGTTGACAAGTTTTTTATTTGAAACCATTTAGTCTCAAATATATGCTTAAGTTTGACTCTTAGGTGTTAAAATTTAAGTTTCATAATTTTCAAACAACCTTGGATATTGATATGGTCAATACCAATTTTATAGTGTGGTCGACGTGATCTATAACTTTGTAGTTAATAAGTTTTTTATTTAAAATTGTTTAGAGTCACAAATATTTATTTTAAATTATCATATTTTGAAATTTTCAACAATATCGGATGGAGAATCATCCTATATATACTAAATTATAGTGCTCTACAAGATCAAAAACTTTATAGTTGAAACTTTTTTATTTGAGATCATTTGGAAGCTAATAAACTATTCAATACAATATTAATAAATGTTAATATAAATGGATAACATCCTATACTCATGTTCTTCCTGTATCTTTTAGTCAAATCTCTCTATAAGGAAAATGGCACCTAGCAAGGACCATATGGGATTTTGGTGGTTGATTGATAATATGGTCAAATTAACTAATGTGGTTTGCTAGTATACAAGGTGTTTAGTTCATTTGGATGCAACGATGCCTTGGACAAAGGAAACATAAAGATCAAGTGATCAACACCTCAAGTAACACCAAGGAGCACTGTTAAAGATCATAGAAGACATGCAAGAAGTCTAAGGTAGACATGAAGTACAAGAAGTCTAGACGAGAGGACGTGAAGAAAGGAGCCAAACCAGCTTTGTCTAGAGTCACCGGATTTCTTTGGTGGTTCCCTGGTATTGACATCGAAGCTTAGGCTCAATTCAACAGAAGGGCAGCAATTGTACAAAGGGTCTACAGACCCACCTAAAGCTCCAATGGTTGTGGCCGGGGAGCGCCGGAGCTTAGGATATGCAGCACTAAAGTTTCTGCAGAAGGTTCAGCCACCCATCAAAATTCGGTGGCTCATAGAGGGAAGCACCAGAGTTTAGGGTGTTCAAAGGGCTCTATAGAAGGTTCTGGAAGCCAGCATTTTCGTCCAATGACCACTGGAGAGGAAGCACCAGTGAAAAGGCCCCATAACAGTCAGCAATGGCGCCTAGTCTATGTGGTACCACTGGAATTCTCCACTAGGGTCATTGGAGAATTCCGGTGCTCACTGCCGTGTGTACTTTGCCACAATGAATATATTTGAAGGGGGTGGTTATATATATCCCTTTGGTCGGGCCATTGAGTGTGTTAGAGATTGCTAAAGATACAGAGGACACTGGAGACTCCATTCCAAGTGCTCGATAGCCATCAAAAGTGCTTAAGGAAATATTAGGTGATTAGCGTATATAGTGCTTTGCGAAGCGCTTAAGCTAGTTAAACCACCATATTTACATGTTGCTCTAAGCTTAGGCTTAGTATGTAGCGAGGTTTGCATATCTCTCGCCAATCAGTGCATGTTAATCACTCTTTCTGAAGGTGGGTGCCCTGCCCGCTTTTATTACTACCATTAACACCCCACGTCCAAAAACTGTTTAACACTCCCACGTCCAAAAATTGCTTATATGGCCCAGCACCTCATGTGAAACGGGCCTGTATACGTAGCACCTATCTTATACTTTCGTTCTTGCTACATATAAAAAGGTTTAACCCGAAGGTACAACATTTGGACCATAAAAATTATAAGGTGGCCCTTACCCTCCTAAACTTCCGAGGTAGACTCAGCCCTAAACCCTAAACCCCTAAAACCCACCAACTAACTACAACTCTTCATGTGCCACATGGACCGACAACAGAACTACTATAGGTTTCGAACATGCTGGTTGATAATATAAGAAGTCATCAAGGTATGGATGTGTCACGAGTATTTACAGCAGGCTCAAGGTGCTTCAGGATGCTGGTTCAGACTATCTTTATAGCAGGACCAGTGATAATATAAGAAGCCATCAAGGTTACATGCAAGCGAAGGGTGGTAGAACTCTTAAACGCACAATCAGAGATTTTGCAGAAAGCCACTGGAAGTTCCAATTCCCAGCCCTTGATGATATGGATGTGTCACGAGTCTACACTGTTACTGATTTGAGGATACCCAGTCCTTACAGTAGCTAGCTTGGAGTCTGACTCTACAGAGGGGTCCTTGTGGAAACAGATGTCCGTCTTTGCTGTCATGCTACATGTTGATCCTATGGTTCCATCCACCACTGGATTCAGGTTCTTTGTCGAGTGCCTGAGGCACTCGGCAAAGGCTAAATTGCACTCGGCAAAGCCTTTGTCAAGTGTGGCACTCGGCAAAGAACACACGGTAAAAAATTGATCGGCAAAGCCCTTTTTGCCGAGTGTCTTTTATCGTGCACTCGGCAAAGGCTTTGCCGAGAGCCCCGGGGGCACTCGGCAAAGAAAAGCGACCGTCACGGCGCCGGCCCCGTTGACGGTCGCTTTGCCGAGTGCCAACCCTGTAGGCACTCGGCAAAGATTTTTTTTTTAAAAAAAATTCTTTGCCGAGTGCCCTCTATCCGGCCCTCGGCAAAGATGTTTTTTTTTCTAAAAATTCTTTGCCGGGTGCCCCCTTGCCGGCGCTCGGCAAAGTTTGAATTTTTTTTTTAAAAAAAATTCTTTGCCGAGTGCCCTCTGGCCGGCACTCGGCAAAGTTTGATTTTTTTTTAAAAAAAATTCTTTGCCGAGTGCCCTCTGGCCAGCACTCGGCAAAGTTTGAATTTTTTTTAAAAAAAAAATCTTTGCCGAGTGCCATGGTCATGGCACTCGGCAAAGCTGGAAAAATGGTTTTCCGAGCACCCATTTTTCCAGCTTTGCCGAGTGATGTGACCATGGCACTCGGCAACGGGGTCCTTTGCCGAGTGCAACACTCGACAAAGTGACCCAAAACGGCAATTTTTTTTACATTCCATCTTGACAAATAAATTCATACAAATATATATCTCATCCATCACATATATATATCTCATCCATCCACACATCCATCAGCATATATCACATCCATCACAATATATATCACATATATAATAATAAGTGCTCAAGTCCATCTAAATAAATCCACGAGTCCATCAAAGTCCACAGGTGCATCACAAGTATATCACAAGTCAATCACCAAGTGAACAACAAATGAAAAAAATACAACGTACACTCATCTCGGCCACTGCGACTGTGGCGAAGGCCCAGCTCCATCATTCAGAGGTGCATGAGGTGGATTATTCGAACCACCGTCAAATGGAGACTGCACAAAGGAGAAAAGATTGCATGTGAGACAAGATTATTTGGATAGCTTATCTAGGAAGGTAGAGACCATACAAGCAAAGCACAAGCGAAAGTAAAAAACTTTCATACTCACAGGAGTAGCTGGAGCTGCAGGACGCGGAGGCGGAGGTGGAACCAACAGCCCAGCTGGCAGAGCGAAGCCCACACGTTGCCCAAACCCTTGTAGGAACTCCGTAATGTCCATCAGCATCTGCGCCTGGGCCTGCCACTCGGCCTGCTCAGCCTCCCGCTCGTCCCGCTCGGCCTCTTGCTGGGCCGCCATCCTCTGGTGCTCGGCCTCCAGCTCCTAATGTTGCCTCATTTCTTGTTCCAGCCGGGCCTGCAATATTTCACTCCAATGTTTCAGTAATGCAAAGCTAATTAAGGTGTGTAAAGATCAATGTATGACGAGTAAAACAGGAATAACCTCGAGTGCGTCGACCCGGTGCTGTGCAGCGGTCGGCCGTGTGCGAATGGCTGGGCTCTCGCTCGTGCTCCATGCTCGGATCTGGGAGAGAGAGGGAGTAGAGGCCGTGTCAATGACGCCGTCGCCAAGCCAGAACCGCCCATGCTTCTTGCCTTCCCCCTCCCTCATGACGGCCTCTCCATCGAAGTCCTGGGTGCTCGGATCATGGTCTGGCCCATGGAGCGATCTCGCCATCTTACTGTACTCACTGATGCGGGAGTGGACGCTCGGGTTCGTGTATGCCTCGGGCGGGTCCTCTAGGTTGAAGGAGACGTCGGGCGTCGCCTTGCTCTTGTGGGCCATACACCTTGCCTAGAAGTCCAAGCAAGCCTAGCCACTATGTGACGCCGACTGCAAGAAAGACATCACGATGATTACAAATCAGGCAAAACTGAGCATCACAATAGATAAATGAATTCGCGTACCCATGCTTGTTTGTATCCGGTAAGGCTGCGGCTGCCTTGATGGTGTGCTAGACCTTGCATCTACAAACGACGGTCCCAGGCATCCCTGGGCATCTTGAGGTACTCCTTCGTGAACCACCTCTCCACCATCATCGCCCAGCACTCGGGATACGCTTGGCACCACCAGGGAATCATCTACACGTCATCAAGTATTGGACATATAAGAAGATCAAATTAAACCAACTTAATCTCAAAATAAATCAATATTGATGTTCTTCATTTACCTCAAGGTACTGCTCCCGGGTCAGCTGCATCTCTCTTGTGTCTTTCTTGGTTTTCCTCTCTCCAAGCTTCGACCCGTAGTAGGTTACGATGGCCTGGATGCGCGCCTCGTGATGCATGTCGGTGACGAGTATTTTATAGGCTTTGGTAGTCATCTATTCCGCCCTGGCCTCAAATCTCTCTTCGCATCTGTAATAAGTCTGCATACAAAAGCGATGTATTGAGCAATGTTGTGCGAGTGAGACTTACCCAAAACTCTGCCTTCACCCGTGCCGCCTTGTTGGGGTACTCCGCATCGAGGGCGATGGCGTAGTGGTCAAACAAGTAGGCCAGCTCCGTCTTCGATGCGTACGTGACAATGCTGGGGAAGTGTTGACTGCACAGAAGACCCAGGATGCCGTTGACTAGCCGTGCGCTACCACCCGACACAACCACCCAGTTCCTGCACAAGTGATTAAGAAAAATTATTAGTTTTTTCCATCATATCATATGAAGTAGTGGTGATAATATATAAAGTTACTTACTTTTGCCCTTCGGGGCGAATCACTGGACGTTGGTGAGGAAGCGGAACCTGTGGGAGGCTCGTGGGACCTCGCAAGTAGACACTCGAAGAGGAGTCGAAGGAAGCGGAACCCATGCCTGCCGCCTCGCACTCATCGTCCTCATGCAGCCCCTCCTCCTCGTCCGTCTGCCGAACCAGCTCCTCGTCCGACTCGTCCAGGGCGCCACCTCCTCCTCATGCGGCGTGGGAGGAGACGGCCCCCTCCTATGGCTGGCGGTCCTCCTCCTCCTCCTATCCGATCCCTCTACCGCCCCCTCCGCCTCCTCCTATAGCCGGCATGGTCTTTGGTAAATCGAGTTCACGGACCTATGACGGTCGCCCGCCATCTTTGTTTAATCACCTACAATAAAAAAGAAAAACAAGACGTAATTAGAAATAGGTGCAAAAATGAACAAAACATAATTACAAAAAACATAGTAATACATGTATTAGAAATATATGCAAAAATGAACAAAACATAATTACAAAAAACATAGTATTACATGTATTAGAAATAATCTTCATGATTGAGATTAGCTGGATCATAGGTCTCGTCATCACTATCAACATTGTCCAACTCATCAACACTATCCGAAGGAGGAATGTTGTCTTCATTGTCATTGCCTAAACGTAATCGCTCAAGCATTTGTATGTCCTTCAGATTTCGCACCTCGTCTCCAGCGTCCTCGTCATCATCCCTTTCATTGTCTACTTCCATTCCTATCTCTTCGGTTAGGTCTATGCCAAACCTCCCTTGTAGCCCCTCTTCTTGATAGAACTCTCCATCATATGTGTTTGGGTTGAAGTTGTAATCTTCATCGTTTGGGACAGGTAGTTTACCGTGTACCTCACGTGGATCGTAAGTTGCCTCTTCTGGCCATCATCAGAGTCTACCTCCAGGTACCTAGAGGATTTACACTTTGGACAGAACTTTGCATGCTCGTGTTCTTTGCTAAATAGGATGCACCCCTTCGGACAAGCATGTATCTGCTCATACGACATCTTAAATGCACAAAGTAGTTTATGTGACTCGTACATGCTCTTTGGCAGAATGTGGCCCTTCGGAAGCAGGGTGCCAATCATGGCCAACATCTTATTGAAGCCTTCTCGACTCAAGTTTAACTCAGACTTCAACCCCATTAAGCATCCAATGGCATCCAGTTGAGACACCATTGACCGATCATGAAGGGGTTTCTGTGCCGAGTCCATCATGTCGTAGAACGCCTGTGCGGCTGCCTCCATCTCCTCCTTCTCACATCCCTCATCGAACTATCCTTGGTGAAAGTCATCTAACATGTCTTCTACCCCTGCATCAGCATCAAAAGCCTCCACCCGTGGTCTCACCACCTCCTCTCTCATATGATGGGCTTCACCATGGTGGACCCACCGGGTGTAGTCCGACATAAATCCATTCTTCACAAGATGTTTACCCATTTCCACCTTGTTTACCCTTCTCCTGTTTCCACATTTGTTGTAGGGACACAAAACTAGGCAATGTCCTTTAGCAGCCTTGCCAAATGCATTGTTCAAGAAAGCATCGGTCTTGTTCATCCATTCCGTGGTGTAATCACTCTGACTTCTTCGGCCCATGTACATCCACTGACGGTCATCCATCCTCTAACATATGTATCAACAAGTAATGTAACCATCAATTGCATCTACATGGTGTTCCTACTGTCTAATAGGTGAGGATAGGTCCTAATCCCACCCACGGATGCGTAGATGAGGTTAGTTTCCATGCTCTACTCCTATCTGAGATAGAATTTCGACAGCACCTCCCCGTTGTTCTCTAGATACACGTCCTGCCAAAGAAGATTGTGTATCTAGAGAACAATAGGGAGGTGATGCCGAAACTCTGTCTCGGACCGGAGCAGACCATGGAAACTAACCCATCTATGCATCCGCGGGCTATCCAAAAAACATGGATAATCCGAAACAGGTACGGTCATAGATATGCAAAGATCTGCATACCTCCAACCGTATCTCTTTCGAACGGGAGATGCCTAACTGGGTTAAGAGATCTATGACCATGATACGGAAAGAGGGGTTATACCTAGGGTGGCGGTGGAGTTAGGCTAGTGGGGTCGTGGTGGGTCGGTGCAGTAGCGAGGCGACGCGGTGCAGGCAGACCGGCACGGCGATGGGAACTCTGACTCGGCTCCGACGGGCTCTTCTCTACAAAAATGGAACAAAATACTATCATTTAAAAAAAATCGGCAGAACCTCCCCTACACGGTGAGGTTTCCAAAACCTGTAAAAACAACGGCATGATGGCCGACAAGCACATATGTCTCAACAGAAGCCATGTAGTTTGGATATCAATCCATACAGAAGAATATATCCAAGTAGTACCACTACTTCTACTACTACTTCCACAATTGCTACTACTACTATCACTAGTTCTACAACTACTACCACTACTTCTAATACTACTACTACCACTAGCACTACTACTACAACTAATACTACTACAACTATCACTACCACAACAACAACAACAACAGAGAGGCCATACCTGACGGGCGCCGGGGGTTAGGGTCGGGCAGCGTCAGGGTCGGGGTTGGGGTCGCCGGAGTCGGGAATGGGGTCGGGCACGGGTGGCGTCGGGGCGGGCGGTCCACGGGCACGGCCGGGGGTAGGACCGGCTCCTACTCCTCCTCCTTCTCCTCCTCCTCCACCTTCTCCTTGCCTCCTCCCCCTCCTCCTCCTCCTCCCCACCTCCACCCGCCGGCATTGGCGGGCTAGCGTGGGCGAGCTAGCCACGCTCGGCCACACGCGGCGCGCGGTGGGGGCTGGCGGGCTGGCGTGGGCGAGCTAGCCACGCTCGACCACACGCGGCGCGCGGTGCGGGCGGCCGGACGACGCGGGCGTGGCCTGGCGGTAGTGTGGGCGCGGCCTAGCGTCGTGGGCGGCGCGAGCGCGGCCGGTGGCGGTGCGGGCGCGGGCGGCACGAGCGCAGGTGGCCTGGCGGCGCGGGCAGCGCGGGCGCGTGGGCGGTGACACGTGCGTGTGTGCATGTGTGCGGGGTGTGTGGGCCGGCCTAGCCGGCGGGGTTAAACCCCCCCCCCCTTTGCCGAGTGCCCCAGATCTGGCACTCGGCAAAGGGTTTTTTTAATTTTTTTTAACCGCCTCTTTACCGAGTGTCACCTGGCCTGGCACTCGGCAAAGAAGGTTTTTTTTAAAAAAAAAAAATCTTTGCCGAGTGTCCTCGATCTGGCACTCGGCAAAGTATTTTTTTGAAAAATTTGCCGAGCGCCGAGGCATGGCACTCGGCAAAGGGGGTCTTTGCTCGGCAAAGAGATTTTTGAATTTTTTTAGAAATTTCCTCTTTGCCGAGTGCCTTAACAGGGGCACTCGGCAAAGGTATTTCAAAAAAAAGTAATTTTTTTAATTCCTATCTTTGTCGAGTGCCGAATCAGTGGGCACTCGGCAAAGACATTTCAAAAAAAATATTGAAACTTTGCCGAGTGCCGTGTCAGGGGCACTCGGCAAAGTATTTTCCAAAAAAATCTTTGCCGAGTGCCTAACAGCAGGCACTCGACAAAGAAGGACGTGGCCGAACACTGTTACGCGGGGCAGGCTATGCCGAGTGCCGCTCTTTTGCCGAGAGCCTGACACTCGGCAAAGAAGTTCTTTGCCGAGTGCCCTTTTTTGCTGAGTGCAATTCTTTGTCGAGTGCGGCACTCGGCAAAGAAGGTCATTGCCGAGTGCCCGATTTTTGACACTCAGCAAAGCAGTTTGCACTCGGCAAAGAACCCGTTTCCCGTAGTGATCTATTGTTCGTCAAGAGGAAGAGGCTATTTGCTTGTTCTGAACATCTGGTTCGGACTTGGAGAGTCTTCTTTGTATAGCAAGGCAGCCACACCATTGTTCTGCTGAATACTTGGAGTTGAATGTTGTGGAGCCACATGGACCTACAAGACTGGTGGTCGTTTCCAAAGTTGGAAGTCGCATGTCATGGTTTGAGATCCAATGTTTTTTATGGAAACATGGATACATTTTTTTTGGGGAAATTGGCTGGCGGACACCCATAGTGGTGGTCGTTTGCTGGCGGACACCCAAAGTGGATCTGTATGCTAGAAGACACTCTGTTTCTTGCCTAAGGACACCGCGGTTCGGTTTCCACCGATTGAGGAGAGAGAAAAATTAAGTTTGGACATCCGGTGCCCCTGAGCCACGTTTAGGTCTGGTTGGACCAGGTAATAACCAACTCGAACTGTCTCAGTGTTGGATCGGCTCATCTCCATCTGTCTCAGTCTCCCCCACGACAAAGGAAGCGGCGGCGGCGGTGGCTGCGGGCGGGCGGCTGCGGGCGGGCGCGGCGTCGTCGACAGGAAAGGGCAAGCAGAGGCCGGTGCAAGATGGCGATAGGCTCGGGCGCTTCGTCCTCGATAGGTTCGCATGGAGTGAGAGAGGCGCAGCCACTGTGCCCTTTCTGTAGGACGGCGACTGTTGTGGAGCGGACGTCGAGAACCCAAAACAACCCAGACAAGCAGTTCTATACTTGCAGGAATCAGGGACTGGGTGAGTTATTTTCATTTCATTTCTTTGTGGTCCATTTTGGCCTTTTGAAATCCTGATCTAGGGTTCATCCCAATCTTGTGTTCTTCGGCGTGAACAGGGCAACAGCCAGTGCGGTTTCTTCATGTGGAAGCCACCGAGCGCAGGAGATGGCGTGGATGCTGCAGCAGTGATGTCAGGCTTGAAGGCTTTGGAGAAGTCTCTATTGAACCTGACCAATGTTGTTTCTGGTCAGAGGGCTGCTATGAGTAGAATAGCTAGAGAGCAGAGAGTGAATAGGTGGATGAATGTGGCCAGTGTATTTGTAGGAGCTCTGAGCTTTGTTGCCATGTGGATGAACAATGCATGAACTTTGCTTTGTAATGTTTGTGAAATGAATGGAATGCAGTTATCTGACTGAACAATGCATGAACTTTACTTTGCTTTGTTGCCATGTGGATGAACAATGCATGAACTTTACTTTGCTTTGCAATGTTTGTGAATGTTGCCATGTGCTTTGTAGGAGTTCTGAGCTTTGTTGCCAAGTTTAATACATTTTCATCATTACCAACTTGAATACAGCAAGCAACATTACCATTAAAAGGTAGGTGGCACAGCAACCATACTAAGTTGACTAGAATACAATACCAAGTTCAGTGCAATACAATACCAAGTTCACTACAATACCCAGTTCACTACAATACGCAGTTCAATACAATACCAACTACAATACCCTCCAGCTGTTGTAGTTTGTTCTAGGCAGTGTTCATATGCCACAGAAGCCACAAAAGCACAGAAAAGCACATAATCTTTCTTCTCTTTCTGTGTTGCTTGCAGTGCCTACAAGTCCTTCAGGGCCCTCTTGCTCCTAGTGCAAGCGCTTGGACTACCTGGTAGGTAGCTGTGAGGAAGCCTGACTCCTAGTCAGGGGCCTTGGGCTATCTGCCACTTGGTGTTTGGCCTAGGGTCCTAGTGACTGGGGAGTTTGGAACCCTACAAGATGAAACATGTGGTTAAGATGTAGTAAACTAACTGAAATGAAGGCAAGAGATGGATCACGTACTGTGTAGCTTGTTCAGGAGGTGTAGGCTCAGCAAGGAGTTGCCTTCTTCTTCTTGGGTTGTTTCCCCTTGGAGGAGGCCTTCCTCTTCCTCTTCTTCTTAGATGGGTCATCTGTGGTCTCTATAATCTCAACCACTTTTGGCTTATAAGTCTTCCTCTTCTTTGGTGGTGCAGGTGGTGGTGCATCAGGGTCTAGGATAGTTTCATTGCAGGTTTTCTAGAGGTGGCCAAATCCACCACACCTTTTACACCTTCTCTTCCCCCTGCTGCTTGACCCATCTTCCTCAGCACCAACCAGCCTTCTTTTCCTTGGCCTTCCTGCTGCTCTATTGCATTTAGGAGGAAGGAGAGTGAAGCCAATGTCCACCTTTTCCCATTCTTCTTTGCCTGGCATAGGAGCCACAAGCAGTTGCATAAGCTGCTTTGAACATTTCTATAGAGTAGTAAGGGTCCACAAAGTCCTCCAATTCTACTCTTCTTGTGCCAATGTAAGCTATGGCATGCACACAAGGCAAACCAGTTAACTGCCAACCTCTACAAGTGCATTCTTTCTTTTCTAGATCAACAATGAACCTCCATGGGACTAGGTCCTTATTCACTCCTCCTACTTCTCCAACCATTGGGCCACTCCTATGAATGGTGTACTTCAGATTTCTGCTTTTGTTGTGCAGTTCCTTCATGACATGAGGCAAAACCTTAAACCCAGACAACTTTGAGGCCAGCTGCCTCCTTGTGCAAAACCTCTCCATGATCAATTGCCTTATCTTGTCCATGAGATCTAGAACAGGTAAGGACTTCTCTTCCCTGATCCAACTATTGAAGGTCTCAGCTATGTTGTTGGTGACATAGTCACATTTGCTTGTTGTGCTGAACTTTGACCTTGCCCATAGCTATTTGTGATTGTCCATCAGCCAGGTTGTTGCCTTTGGGCATGCCTTAAGCATCTCATTCCAGTGTCTATCATGGGTTGTTTGCCTATAGCACCTTGATGCAGGCCACAAGTTCTTTTCAAACACTTCACCCCTAAATCTCTTCTGGAAATTCTTCACAAGATGCCTCATGCATTCTCTGTGCTCTACACCATTTGTGAAGACTTTGGTAACTGCCTTATCTATTCCTTTGCCTGCATCAGTTGAAATAATAAGACCAGGTGGGGAACCAATAGCCTTGTGTAGCATCTTCATGAACCATTCCCAGTTGTCCTTGGTTTCACTGCCAAATACTCCATAGGCCACTAGGAACATCTAGTTATGGCCATCAATCCCTACTGCAGCTGCTAACTGCCCCTTCCACTTTGCTGTCAAAACTGTGGAGTCAATACCTAGATAAGGTCTGCAACCTTCAAGGAAGCCATCAATGCATGGCTTCAGTGCTACAAACATCCTACTGAATCTTCTTTTGTTATTCTCAACATCCCACTCAACCTCTACAATACTGCCAGGACTCCTCTTCTCAATTTCTCTTTTCCAAGAAAAGACATGTACAAAGCTGTCCTCCCAGCCACCCAATATCTCATCTAGGGCCATTTGTCGGCCGTCCCAAACAACGTAGTAGCTCACCTGGATGCAGTACTTGTCCTCTAACTTGCCCTTCAAAACTTTAGGACCAAGAGTTGGATCTTCCCTAAGCCAATTTATGACTCTGTCCTTGACCCAGTGATTGGTAGCCATGCAATTCCTTTGCACTTTGCCTGTGCTGGCACAGTTATGCTTGTGTGGTAACTTCTTAATCTGCACCCATCAATAAAACAAGGAAACAAGTGAAGAGTTAGTAATACTAATCAATAACTGAATCAATAACTCAATCAATACCTGCCATGTCCTCCCATCTTCAAACTGAGATGCATGAATCCTCCACCTACACCTCTTGGCCTTACAATGTGCTCTATACCGCCGTGACTCACTATAAGGAACTGCAAGTTCAACTTCATTAAGCACAGCATATTGCCTAATACACCTCTTAAAACATAAACCATCTTCAAAAGTAACACCAACAGCTATCTTAGGGTTATCTATGTTAGTCACATGCACCACACCCTCACAACCCCTCTCATCATCCACACCTAGTGGGTCATCATCTTCTGGGTCAATGTCAGCATAATAATCACTGTCCTCAGCATCATCAATGAGCACATCCTTGTACTTCTCTTTCTCATCATCTACTCCTACATACTCAACTTCACCAGACTCTCCCCAGTCATCATCAACCTCAACATTATCATCACCTTCAGGATTATCATCAACCTCAACATTATCATCACCTTCAGGATTATCATCAACCTCAGCATTAGCATCAACCTTAGGATTGGCATCAACCTCAGGATTAGCATGAACCTCAGGATTAGCATGAACCTCGGAATTAGCATGAACCTCAGGATTATCATCAACCTTAGGAATATCATGAACCTTAGGATTTTCATCACCTTCTGGATTATCAACAGCTTCTGGATTATCAACAGCTTCTGGATTATGAACAGCTTCAGCAGTATGAACAGCTACTGGATTTTCATCAGGCAGAATCATAGCTAATGGCAAACAAATGACCTGACTCTGTTCTGTGCTAACAACAGACTAAGTATCACCAGATGCATTGGCATTACAAACTTGAGACTGTATTAAACGAGGACCAGTGTCAACAACCTCTACAGTAAGTGGCACCCTTCTACTGTCCCAATACACATCAAATGCATGTAGCAGAGCAGAATCAGAATCTATGTGCACTGTCTCATCCTTGGTTTTGTCAAAGAAAGTAACCTCTAGTGCTTGATCTTTACCATGAACTATGTCCTCAGCAAGGCAATCATAAAAACCCATCCAACTGAAGATATCCTTGTCCACCACACGCATGAAGTTAGCAGTTACATGATAATCATCGAGCCCATCTGGTCTTTGCTCTACATAGGCAGGTACTCTAATTGCCAATCTACAGGCAGACGTCAGATCCATCCTAATTCAAAAAAAAGACCACATCCAAACTAAACGATTTCAAACCGCAACCTTTCTAACGCATCCGCAGTCATACAAATCGAAAGAGTACGGGTTCAAGAAATCTCACCCTTTTGGAATCCATTTCGGCACCCTAGGCGAACAACCAGTGCACTGCGCGTTCTTCCTATTGGGGGACTTCATCTTCAGGTCATGGGGGTGCTGCAGATCCTCAGCCCCCCATGGTGGATGACGGCCGAGGCTGGAGGTGTCAGCGGCGGGCACCGGAGCGGACGACGTCGCGGCGGGCACCGGAGTGGAGTGGACGGCGTCGCGGCGGGCACCGTAGTGGAGTGGGTGGCGGCAGGAGTGGGATTGGGGAAAGTGACGGCCGCTGAAACCCTAACACGCGGGACCGACCGGTTAACTAGACCAGGCTCGGGGCGGTTATTACCTGGTCCAACCAAACCTAAACGTGGCTCAGGGGCACCGGATGTCCAAACTTAATTTTTCTCTCTCCTCCACCGTTGGAAACCGGCCCACGGTATCCTCAGGCATAATTAAAAGAAACCAGAGTGTCTTGTAGCATACAGCTCCACTTTGGGTGTCCACCAGCAAACGACCACCACTGTGTGTGTCCGCCAGCCAATTTCCCCCTTTTTAGGTGAACTAGGGGGGATCCCCACCTGGAAACTTTATTAGACAAAGTCGAAACAAAGTTACAGAGTTTACAGGATGCTAGTTAGTTACGGAAGACTGAATTCTGCAGTTGTGCAGATACAGAAGCCAAGAATGAATAGCATCAGGGCTGCCAGCTTTCCTGAGGATGAAGCCCTTTTTCCAAATTGTTAGATTGTCGATTACGCGGCTGAGGATTTGAGTTACCGAAGACCGCTCATTACAGAAGGCTTCTCCATTCCGCACATGAAACATGGATACATGATGTGACATACTGTGAAATTCATTGTGCTGGTAAGCTACGAAGACGAGACGGGGGACATGAGTGCATACTTGTACATACCATTCTTTGGTGGTTAGCGCAGACGATGTACAAAACATTCATATACAGTGTTACTACTCGAATTTTGAGTTAAACATGGCAGTAATGCTGGGCATTTAATCAAACACTTCCTTCTATCATGTCAGTTGAAACTTTGAAAGAGTGTACACAATCAAATGTATTATCCAAAATTTTGACTCGCTCTATTAGTTACAAATGTACATAATATGGTATCTGATCCCCCCACCCCAACTAAAAATGACATGATTCTATTTTCAGGAGTGTTGGAAGTCGCATGTCATGGTTCAAGATCCAGATTATGCGACGATACAGATTGCAAGCTTTGCAATAATGATCAGGAAACGCCAGTTCAACTATGCAAGGATTGTCCATTCACCAAGGAGGTTTGGGGCATTTTAAAGCAGCGGTTCAACTTGTCGGTTTTGGATTTAGTTAGCACTACAGGGTCAATATATAGTTATTGGTGGACGGAAATTTAACAAAACTCAGAGGGAAGTGGACGGAATTTAGTATACTTCTAGTGGAACATATGGAAAGAGAGACATAGAAGGATCTTCCAACAGAAATCTCTCAGCCCAAGACAAGTGGCTTCTATTTGCAAAAGATGAGATCACACAGTATCGTCTGGCAATGGCACCGATGCCTCAAGGGCCTCAAGCTAATTGAAGATCTAGGACCTTAAGTAGTTTTCCCTCAGTTGTTGTCGTGCCTAGTTTTAGGCTCCCAGGGACTTCAATTCTTTGTCACCGGCTTACCGCCGGGTGTTCCGGCAGCTTGAGGCTCCATGTGCTCAACCTTTCCTGGCCTACATATATATACCGTGCCTGCGGTCCTCACCCTGATGAGCAAGTGTATGAGAGTGCCAAACTGACCATAGGAGTAAGTTACATTGCATGCATGCAGAATATGTGGGTGGTAGATATGGAGAAGGAGGTCGACGGCGCCGAGCCGCCGGCGACGGTGCAGACATGGTCGATCGAAAGTCGAAACACTGCATATTCCGCGTGCCGCCACACTTCAAGACCGGCAAAAACGTCTTCAAGCCGCAGATGGTGGCCCTCGGCCCCTTCCACCACAAGGATGCTGCGTTGCGCCCCATGCTCCAGCACAAGCTCAGGGCTGTCCAGCACCTGCTCCAGCGGGCCGGCAAGACTCTGGGCGACCTTGCCTCGGCCGTGGAAGGGGTCGCCACAGACCTGGAGGATGCGTACGCGGAACTCGGTAGTGAGTGGCGTGGTATGAATAGGGACAGGTTCCTGCAGATGATGATCGCCGACGGCTCTGCTTCCTGCTGGAGTTCATGCGGAATTACATAAGAGAAAAGCAAAGGGAAGAGGTAACTTTGTCGAGAACTAGTTAATGATTGTGATGATTTTTTTATTCCTTACTGAATGCACTTTATTTAGACAATTACTCATCATGTACATGTAGTAGTGTGAATTCAATTTAGTGAGTCATAGAGGGGAGATGCTAGTGCCCAGACGTCCGGTCGGACACACGCGTCCGAATGTCCGTGCCTGTTTGCATCGCGCGTCTCTCCGTTTCCTGCGCCTCATTCGTTTCCTGTGCGCGTGTCGCGTGGACTCGTCGCCCTGCCCACCACTACGTCAACAAACATTTGTAGGGGCGGTTGTAGACCATTTGTAGTGGCGGTTTACCCAGCCGCCCCTACGCAAGGGTCTCTACAAATCATGCATTTGTAGGGGCGGTTCCCAGGCCGCCCCTACAAATCGATTTGTAGGGGCGGCTGGTGTTTCCAGCCGCCCCTACAAATCTATTTGTAGGGGCGGCTCTTATTACCAGCCGCCCCTAAAAATCTATTTGTAGGGGCGGCTGGAAACACCAGCCGCCCCTACAAATCGATTTGTAGGGGCGGCTGTAGTACCAGCCGCCCCTACCAACGGGTATTTGTAGGGGCGGTTCAATCTAGAACCGCCCCTACAGTACGTTTTCCCGCCAAAAAAATCGCTTTTTCAATTCAAAATCGCTTTGCCGAACGTCCCACAACCAACGTTTCGAACCGCGTTCGCGTTGCCGAACGCCCCGTGACCAGCGTTCGCGTTGCCGAACACCCCGCGACCGCGACTACAAACATAAGAGTATTCTATAAACTACAATTACAAGTCCAATTCACATGAATATATACAATCCATCATTAAATATACAAATTCCATACACATTGTTATCAACGTCCTAGAGCTAGCCTTTCTGTCTCACGAAGGTGTTGGTACTGAGGATTTGTACCTAACTCAGACTCTCGGTCATGGTAGGCGCCTCTGACGTGTACAATCTGGTCCAATATGAAGTTGCAAAGGTCGCCGACGAGCTCTAAGAGTTGGTCATCCTTGTATGGGTCTCTTTTCATTCCTTTCTCTTCTCTCCACTACAAGAAAACAAGTTTCGGTTTAGTATTTCATACCATTTACGAAGTTTTTATACTATGGGTGAAGAGGTTCAAACTTACCCTTAAGGGGTGTCTCCTGTAGGCACCGGTGTTACCCATCATAGAACATATATAGTATCCACAATGTACACTCCCAGGCTTCTGCTTGGGGCACTGTGTGTTTTGCATATGAAAATGTTTAGTAATGCTTTTGACAGCCATGTAACGGAGTACTGAAGAAGTAAGTTACACTTACCGCACATAGTGTTTTTATAGCTAGCTTTTTCCTTCCTTGCTGGATCATGCCTTCCATGATGATTAGTGACATAGAACATAAATGCCCTGTTCGAATTATTTTAGCAAATACAACTTGTTAGTATCCAAAAGTGAACGTTACAAGTATGTATACAAACATATAAGCTAATGAGGATTGTCGATATGTATACGTCTTGAGAATCGATATGAAGTCTTTGTATGTCACCGTGTCCTTATCTAATGAATCAAAGACCCATGCCATGCTCCTCCCGACATCGATGGCTATACAAATCCAGTGGTTGCTGCATGGATTTAATCATAGAACTAGATAAGCCCTTTTGCATCGAATGAAATATATCGAACAAAGCTTTAAGTATAGAGTTGAGCTTACTCGAAGTTGTATGGTAGCCATATAGTAGAGTGGTGTTGGAGATTTTTGAAAGCCAAGGCAATGTATGCCGCAACCTTAAGGGACTCTTCCCTTAGCTTCGCACTACGGATGCGCTCTTTCTCCCGAAGAGTCTTTGCAGCTGCTAGCTCTTTGGCATCCAGTGTCCACCGTTTAGGGTAATTAAAATTTGTTTGGGCTATAGCTTGAGGGTCTACATACCCGGCTTTCACACTTGGCATTTGTTTGACAATGTGCACTTGCATTCTACAAATCACGGCGTGGGTTAGTTACAACATAATTCAAAGATTACATTCATATCATATCGGGAGGACAAGGACTTACAGGCACCACGTGCGAATTAGATTCATCTCCATTTCTCCTAGGTGAAAGCATGTGTGTATGTCATTGAAGTCAAAGACAATTTTCCCTGGCTGGGCTTCCAAATGTGCCGGTGGGAAAGCATGCTTGTATGATATATATGCTCGTTGGGAGAACACGCAAGTACCAATCATGGAACCTTCTCATTCCAAGTGGTAGGCGCTGGATGTCCCGGTTTGGTAGGAAGGGCTTGCCTCTTTCATATTTTTTCGGGCAATCCTTTGACCATTCGATGGCATCAACATTTGGATACTGCTTTGCAATTTGGTGGAGTTTGCTACTGACGGCCTCCTCAGAACCCCGTGATGGGACTTTTTTAACTTGGTTTTCAGGCTTGAACTGATCATGGGAATACCACTTGGACACCGACGAGACGTCTTTGATCGGAACATAAACTGGCCTTATGTTGATTGGAATCTTCTTTCAGAGTTCCCATTCAGGCACGTCCTCATCTTCTTGTGTATCACCTTCTTCAGGAGACACTCGTTGTTCATGTATCGGTTGTGCTTGTTGAGAAGACTGTGGCATCTCATGATGCACTTGCCCGGTACGAGCTGGAGAAGGTTGTGGCATCTCATCAGGCACATGCTCGATAGGAGGCGGGGAAGAATGTGGCATCTCAGGAATGTGGGGGTCACGAGACGGTGAAAATATCTCCCCGTCCTCAACAACTCGCTCCAAATTTGGGAGAGGGAGAGGCGGCGAAGAAGCAGTCAATATAATGTCCCGTTTGTGCCAGAGGATGAACTACCCCATAACGTCTCCGAGTAACACCAGCCCCTCGGGAGTTGCGTAGTCTATCCTCCACTGCATGAACTCGGGCTTCACTGTATGCACCTCGACCCTAGTGTATTCCGACGGTATCTTATTATTGTGGTGTAAGCCACCAGGAGGATGTGCCACACCCGTTGCCACCTCCATCACAGTGTTCTGCCGGCCGCTAAGAAACACCAAGGTGCAACTAGTAGGTTCCCGTATGAGATCGACTGGGGTTGTGGCTGCAGTGGAACCTTGGCTGCTAGGAACTTTTGGAGGGCTGCCAACTAATGCCAGTTCTCCCAGGTGGCGTCACTAATATACGTGGCTCCGTAGACATTCCTTGCTCCTCCAGCGCCTTCGCAACTAGAGCCTTCACTTGGAGCTCAAGACTAGTCTCCTAGTCTCGGCCATGTTTCTTGTACATGTGCCTGTCCTCTTCGAATCCTTGCTTCTAGGTCATCCTTTTCCCTAGCCCCCTGGTGCGGCCTGTGTGCTCCTTGTTTCCCAAGCCAAGGCTAAGCTCGTCCCTCTCTCTGGAAGGATTGAATGAGCCCGTCTCTTTGTCTTCAGCATATTTTCAGTATCCTTGATACCGCCTCTTGGGTCTCCGGCTTATCAAACTTAAGATTACTGTCGGATGGTTCTGTACTCCTCGCATATATCCAGTTCCTTGAGCGTACCTTCAAGTTCGTCACATCGATATTCCCAGCAGCTGCGGCCTCTTCATCCATCTTCCTAAATTGCTCTTCCTTGGCATAGTAGCCACCGGGGCCTAGATGATGGTGGTGTTTGTTCCTCTTCGCCAGCTCAGTGTTACGAGCACTGAGCTCCAATGCCTCCGCTGAAGTCTTCTGAGCCACGAGCTCCTCCCATTGACTAGGAGTTATTTTGCCGAACTCGTTGAACGGAGTTAACCCCTTTTGGATATACTTCGTGTTGAGCTCCGACCTCCAACGTCGAAATGACTCTCCTATCATCCTGATAGCATTTTTTTACCAATTCGTGCTTACCCTCTGGAAATCTAAAATTGACCTTCAGATGCCTATCCCATAGTGCATTCTTTATGTTCTCTGGTACCTCTTTCCAGTTAGGGATTGCTGGGTTCAATTTATCTCTTACTAGGGCCCTGATCGCATTACGGAATCGTCCTCTTAATTCCTTCGGCTCATGGATCTCCCCTACTGTCCAACCTCCGTTATCACATAGCAAGCCTTATCTGGATATAGATTTCCTTTTCTATCCCCTCGTTTCCTCTTAGGCTTGGTAGTCGTGGTTGTGTCTTGAGTTTGTTGAGCAGAGCCATCATGATCCGTCTCTGTGGTTGTTGCCTCTGCTCTCCTTTCCTCTACTCCGTCTTGTCTAGCGAGATGTCGCGGACGTCGACGTCGTCTTTTCTGAGTTTCAGGAGGGACCTGTATATAGGACAGGTCAAAGTGTTAGCAGAGGTAACACAGCCAAAGCTTTAGCAAAATTTACATGCTAGGGCTTCTTCCCTACCTCCTCGTTCGGGTCAAAATCCTTGTCCAAATCTTCCTCCGTTGGCCTCCTTCTTGCTTCAGGTGGGAAAGGATCCTCAGGACTTTCATATCCCTCTTCTGACTCATCACCCTCTTCTTCTTCGCCTTCAGCAGCCTCTCCTTCGGGGCCTTCCTCCTCGTCACACTCCTCCTGAGTAAGCATCACTTCTAGATCCTTTTCTACCTCGTTATCGAACTGTTCCTGAGTAAGCTGGTCCTCTAGTGCTTGCTCCTCAAGGGTTGGCTGCTCATCATGCTCGGGGCATCGAGTTGCACTATCTATTGTCCGCGACATTATTTCGCGCTTTGTTCTAAAAGATGCAAGAAAGTGTGCTTTAGGTACGTGAGAAGGTATAAGAAATCAAAAAGGTCTATAAACCAAAGTAGTCCTATAAAACAACAATATAAAAAACGAGAAGTAGCAGTGGTAGAGGCCTCAGAAACATGTCAATCATCATTTGATCTTGAACTTGGAGCATCAAGGCATCATAACAGAGAAGAGAGGAGAAGGTAATGTAGGGGCGGCTGCTAATGATGCCAAGTTCCTCACAAGTTCTTGATCATCAGCTCATATTCCATATAATGTATGGACTTGGACAATTTCATCATCGACAAAACAAATGAGAGGAGAGGAGAGGGGAGATTTGGCAAAAAAAAAAGCAACAGCTGCTTAGCAAACATAGAGAGGAAAAGGTGTAAAAAAAAGCAGCTGTTGCTTCCCAAACATAGAGGATAGGAAAGGCGGCAAAAATAGAGGAGAGGGGAGATTTGGCAAAAAAAAAAAGGTGCTGCTTCCCAAAAAAGCAACAGCTGCCATACTGACTTTGCTCGATCACACATGAACATCATATGCTTAATATCTTCTGAATCTAATAGGCAGATTGGACAATCAGAAGTAGTAGACAGTAGTAGTAGGGAAGTAGTAGAATTAGTTGATAGAAGTACAAGTAGTTGATAGAAGACAGAAGTAGAAGTAGTAAACAGTAGTATTAGGGAAGTAGTAGAGTAGTAGTAGAAGTAGCAAAAGCTGCTTAGGAGAGGAGAGGAGTAGAGTGGAGTAGAGGAGAGTATAGTAGTAGAGTAGTAGTAGGAGTAGCAAGTAGTAGTAATAGGAGTTGTAGGAGACCAGCCAGCAGCCAGCAGCCAGCAGCCAGTAGTTGATAGAAGACAGAAGTAGAAGTAGTAAACAGTAGTATTAGGGAAGTAGTAGAGTAGTAGTAGAAGTAGTAAAAGCTGCTTAGGAGAGGAGAGGAGTAGAGTGGAGTAGAGGAGAGGAGAGTAGAGTAGTAGAGTAGTAGTAGAAGTAGCAAGTAGTAGTAATAGGAGTTGTAGGAGACCAACCAGCAGCCAGCAGCCACTGGTACCAGCCAGCAGCCAGCAGCCAGCAAGCCCGATACTGCCTAATAAGTAGAGTAGTAGTAGGAGCCAGCAGCCAGCAGCCAGCAAGCCCGATTACAGCCAGCCAGCAGCATTCAGGTACCAGGTAGATCACAACATTAGGTAGATCACAGCATCAAGTAGTTCACATTCAGAAAATAGCACTGAAATTGAAACTGAAATGAGCACTAAAACTGAACTGAAATGAGCACTAAAACTGAAAACTGAACTGAAATGAGCACTAAAACTGAACTGAAATGAGCACTGAAAATTAACTAAAATGAGCACTGAAACTTAACTGAAATGAGCACTGACACTTAGCTGAAATGACCACTATCCAGTTTTTAGAAATTTAATAGTACTGACAGCTAGATAAAATTTAATAGTACTGACAGCCACTATCCAGGTCATAGGCTTAGCTAGATAAAATTTACTAATGGAATGCATCTATGCTGTCTAATACTCACATCGACCTAGGTACCAGAGAAGCAAAGACACATGATCTGATATGCCCTATTGTGCCATCTTCGATAGCTTAAGGCTCAGTTTAGACAAGTGAGAAGCAAATGACTCATTTGGACTAAAAACTTCACCTATGCTATCTGAAATATATAAAGAACAATGAATGACATCTTTCTACTGGACATGTAACTGTATCAACCACAGCATTGCATTTGACAGATACCTGACTATGTCCGGACAATACATTACAGCCATATTATTGGGTCACATGGTATTTCTAACCTATAGTGGACAAAATTATACAAGAGCAATATAGAGCACTCTTAAATGGATGTAGCACTCAGATGTAACACATGACAGCAAGTGAAGGCAACTTGAGTAACGATGAGTGACACAGCCCAGGTCTAACCACAAACTGATGACTTGACACAGCCCATATGATGGTCATGGGCACAAATTGTTTAGCCCAAAACGAACCAAACTTTGTTTTTGGTCTTGGTCCAAAAAATTCTCAGGTCTAGAACGGAGAGTATAGAATATTCAATAAAAAGTACATCCACAAGCATACCTGATGACACAATTATGATAAAGGTAATAATAGTCATGGTCTATGAAAAAATGTAAAATACAAACACATTGATTAGTAAACTTTTCGGTGACACCATTCCATAAAACCAAGATCTCTGTGTTAGCTGCCATATAGTGACAAACCTGTAATAAATACCTCCATACTGAAATATAAGGTATCCAAGCATTAAAAAAACTTGTCCCTAATTATAGGGGTACCTATTAGTAATGTCTTCACCAATCCAAAAATAGTAATCCCTATAATTAAGGAAGGGTACGTACATGGACCATTTGCTTTACATTATGTTCTACAATTCCTATGATATTTAGTATTTCAAAACAAATGGAGTAGTATACTATAACAGTTCTGTATGTCAACTGTGGCATGCATGCTTTACTAACATTGAAACAACAATTTCCAGGTTATGCACTTGCTTTGGACATGACAGCAAAAGAAATTCAAGTTGCTGCTAAGGTAGGTATTACTACATATAGTAATGTGTGCTTTCTTTTTTGTTAGAGTATTTTTTTCTTAACCGGCAAATGTTATCCTGGTGATTCCTGAAACATATTCAGGAGCAAATCAGTCTCATAGTTTTATAAGTCATTTGTTTTCTAATATGACATATCATGTCTATTAGAAAAAATGCAGCAAGACCTCAATGATCCAGTACGTATATGTTTCATATTTCCATAAGAGTTTAATGTATGAGCGGCCCCTAAACTTGTCAAGGAATGCCATTTAAGTCCATAAACTTTGAAAATGCATTTTAGGTCCCTAAACTTTGAAAACACACCCTTTCTCAATAGAACTCTTTGTATAATCTTAGAAGTAAGCACAATGACTTGGCGTAAAACTTCTATCTACCTTGTATTTACTTATACTTATTATATGATATATTTGTAGCCTGCTGGTCTTCCATGGGCTTTGGCTAAAGGACATGACACATTTACTCCAATTAGCGCAGTGGTAAGCAATAGTTTTTCTCATGTTCTGTGAAATCGAATTAAGCATTGTTGAGACATTAACAGATTATTTCTTATTTGTAATATTACATACATGTTTCGTATTGACCACCACACCCATCCGTGTCGCAAACATATGGGGGAGAACAAGCACTGGCCATCACACCTCTGAAATAGATCCAATGCCAAAAGAATTCATCAGGAATGTTACCGATAGGAACTTGAAGACAAGAAGAAGGTTAAGGACAGAACAAACCTGAGCCGAGGGCCGGGCGCGGGTCGCCGGGGGTCGGCACGCGGGGGAGGACGCCGGGGGCCGGGCGCGAGACGTCGGGGGTCGGCGCGGCGCGTGTGGGCGGGCGCCGGGGACCGGGTGCGGGTGTCGGCGTGCGGGGGCGGGCGCCGGGGGCCGGGCGTGGGACGCCGGGGGTCGGCGCGTGGGGGAGGGCGCCGGGGGCCGGGCGCGGGACGCCGTGGGTCGGCGCGCGGGGGAGGGCGCCGGGGGTCGGCGCGTGGGGGCGGGCGCCGGGGACTGGGTGCGAGTGTCGGCGGGCACGGGACCGGCGGCGGAAACCCTAGGCAGCCTGACGGCGTCGGAGGAAGAAGACAGCGCCCAAACGATGACTCCCGTGCGCTTCCCTCCTATTTATACTAGGTACCATTTGTAGGGGCGGTTCCTGATCCAGCCGCCCCTACAAATGCATTTGTAGGGGCGGTTCCTGATCCAGCCGCCCCAACAAATGAATTTTTAGGGGCGGTTCCTGATCCAACCGCCCCTACAAATATTTTTTTTTAAAATTATAAATTCTATATTTTTTATATCATAAAAACACAAAGTAATATAAAAAAATTGTGTATATACACAAATACAATATTTTTTATTATTCTATATATGAAGAAATATATATATAAACAATTGTAGTCAAAACAATATAGAAAACAAAAAAAACAAAAATTAAAAATTTGAATTTTAAAACTTCGAATACAATTTTATGACTTTAAATGAAATAAAATGAAAATGTTGTAAACATAAAAGTTGTATAACTCATCAACATGTACAACTTTTATTTTGGTCATCTTGTCATGTGACTTTGTTTGAACGATTCAAATTTTGAAATTCAAATAATTTCAACTTGAAACAATATTTTGAAAGAGTAAATGATTTCACATGAAAAACTCATGAATACCAAAGTTGTAGAACTCATCAATATGTACAACTTTTATTTTGATCATATTTTCATTTGACAAAATTTGAACAGTTCAAATTTTGAATTTCACTAAATGGCAACTTCAAACAAGATTTTAAAACCTTAAATGATTTCAACAATAAAAGTCGTGAACAAAAAAGTTGTTGAACTCCTCACTATCTACAACTTTTATTTTGGTCACTTTTTGATGTGACAAAGTATTAGTAAACATTGTTCATAAATTCACATGACTCATAGTTTCATGAACTATACGAGAAACATGTTGATTTGTGAACAATGTTTACTATCACTTTGTCAGATAAAGAAATGATCAAAATAAAAGTTATAGATCTTGATGAGTTATACAACTTTGGTATTCATCACTTTTTTAGCTCAAAAACATTTAGTGGTTGAAAATCTCGTTTGAACTTGTCATTTTTTTAAATTTGAAAATTTGAAGTGCTCAAACTTTGACAAATGAAATTTTGTAGTAATAAAGTGGATGTTCAAATAGAGTCATCTGGATGTTGCAAAGGGTAGTCTCACACACATGCATAAAATGTAGTCTCATACACATACAAAAATATGTAGTCTTACACACGTACATAAATATATAGTCTCACACGCATGCATAAATGAAGTCTTACAAACACACACTTACACAAACACTCCACGTTCAACAACTAGCTAGCCCGTTGTAACGACTTTTCCTTTGACACCTTTTCGTTCCCATGGCATTATGTCTTTGGGGAGGTTCTTTTCCACAACACTGATCTTCTTAGGAAAGTCTGTGAATAGCGGCATCTCATCGTACTTATTGTAAGCTTCAACATCATCCACGCCATCAACTCCAATAATGTGTTGTTTCCCGGAGACAACCACGTGCTTTGTCTTCTTCTTCGGGGGGAGGTTACTTTGTGGGTCAGACATATAGAAAACCTGTGCGACACGTGAAGCGAGCACCCAAGGGTCGTCTTGGTAGCCTAGATTCTCGAGGTCCAGGACTCTCAATCCGATCTCGTTCAGTTGGTGTTGTTTGATCCAGCGGCATCGAAACAGGGCCACCGTTATATCCCTTCCATAGTCAAGTTCCCATATCTCTTCAATGATGCCAAAGTATTGGATCTTTCGCCCTAATCCATCGAGTGCCTCTATTCGAACGCCACTATTTTGGTTCACATATTTACTATCCTTTGCGTGGGTATAGTACGTGTACCCATTGATGTCATAAGCATTCCAAGATGTCACTTGTCTCGATGGCCCCTCCGCCAACCTACTGATGGTAATAGAGTCTATGGTTTCTTTAGGCGGTATGTTTTGGTCCTTCAACCATGTAGTTAGTCGTTGCTTGTGCTGTTTCATGACCCAATCATCCGAACGGCCATTTCTCTCCGCCATAATGATAGCCAAGTGTTCATCAATATACGGTTGCATCAGTTGTGTACTCTGCAAGACACTGTAATGCGCCCGACTCACCTCTTTGTAATCATGGTCGATGAACACTTTTCTACCACTGGTGCCCTTCCCAGCCAGCCTACCCTTGTGACGAGAATCGGGTTTACCAATCCCTTTCTGTACTTTTAGGTACTCTTGACAACACTCGACGACTTCTTTAGTACTATAACCCTCTATCATGGAGCCCTCTGGGTATGCTCGATTATGCACGTATCGACATAAAACCGACATGAACCGCTCATATGACCACATTTCATGCAAGTAGCAAGGGCCAAGCGCCTGTATCTGATGAACCATGTGAATCATGAGATGTGGCATTATATCAAAAAAAGCAGGAGGTAAACACATCTCCAGTTGGTTTTGTGTCTCCACCACAAATTCATGTAGGTCACTCAGCTCTTCCTTGCCAATCGTCTTCTGTGAGATCTTTGAAAAGAAGTAGCACATGCGGGTGATGGCCATTTTCAAGAACTCTGGCTTTATAGCCCTGATTGCAATAGGTAGAAATGCTGTCAGCATCACATGGCAATCGTGAGCCTTGCAGTGTGTTATTGACAAGTCCTTCATCGACACTAACTTCTTCACATTTGCTGAAAACCCAGTCGGGACTTTGATCCCCCTCAGGAAAGTGCATATAGCTCTCTTCTCGTCTGGTGTTAGGTTGAAGCACGCCGCGGGCAGAGTGTATTTTCCATTAGCCTTAGGTACCAGGTGAAGCTGTGGCATCACGTTTAGCTGCACCATGTCTTTCCATGCTTTCAAACCATCCTTTGACTTGCCTATGTCCATCAAGGTAGCAATGAGACTCTCAAAGACATTCTTCTGCACGTGCATAGCATCAATGGCATGGGGGACCTCCAAGTCTGGCCAATAAGGTAGATACTGAAAGAAGATCGATTGTTTCTTGAAAGGTACACCTTCGACAGGAGGTGTGCTTCTATCTCTATTGGTCCCATCCAGATTCTTCTTTCCATAGACGACGCGTATGTTTTTCACCATTCTGTACACATGTTCTCCGTTATGACGTCTCTCCGGAGGGGGTTCAATCTCCGGGGCGTTGTCATAAAATCTGAAGAACAATTTGTTGCGGTACTTGTGACTTGTCTTTAAGAAGCGTCGGTTCCTTAGGTAAACTATCTTCTTGGATGCATCCAGGTACACCTATGTAGTACCATCCAAGCAAACCAAGCATCCTGTCTTCCCTTTGATCTGTCCAAACAAAGCAAATAGTGCGGGGTAATCATTGGTAGTAACAAATATTATTGCTCTACATATGAAGTCCTCCTTTTGGAACGCATCATACATCTGCTCCCCATGCCTCCATAGCCTCTCCATTTCTTGCATCAAGGGCTCGAGGAACACATCTATATCAATGCCTGGTTGTTTAGGGCCAGAAATAAGAATAGTGAGGAGAATGTACTTTCTCTTCTGACACAACCATGTTGGAATGTTGTACATGGTCAAGATCACTGGCCATGTGCTGTGGTTGCTCATCCTCTCATTGAAGGGATTCATTCCATCGGTGCTCAGGCCAAACCGTACATTCCTTGGGTCATCGCTGAATTCTTTGTGCTTCTCATCAAACCTTTGCCACTGACTACAATCAGCCGGGTGTGCAATCTTATCATCATCCACCTTGCGCTCATCATCCCACCATGTCATGAGTGCGGCTTCTTTAGGGTTTAGGAACATACATCTCAAGCGGTCGGTCACTGGCAGGTACCACATTACTAGGGCAGGAATTCTTCTCCGCTTTGCATCGTTGCCTAATGGAGTGTCCTCTGGGGGCTGAGATTCTTGTACCACCTTTTTTGTACCCTTCGTATTCCTCTTTTTCCCCGTAGATGGTTCGTCCCCACCGTAAAGGTCATTGTTCTTGTACTGGCTGGCCCCACACCGGGGACATTTATCCAATGACTTGAACATTTCGCCATGAAAAAGTATACAGTGGTTGGGGCATGCATGTATTTTTTTCAACCCCCATTGTCAATGGACTTATGACCTTCTTCGCTTGGTACGTGTTGGCGGGAACTGAGTTTGGTTGTGGTAGCACCCATGACAGGAGATGCAATAGATCATTGAAACTACAGTCTGACCAGCCGTACTTAGCCTTCAGGATGAGCAGCTCAAGCACAAAACGTAGTAATGTCCAATGTGTCAGACAACCCTTTTCAACACCATACACAGTCTTCTTCGATGCTTTTGTCACTCTTTCCAAATTTTCTAGACCTTTCGGGCTATTTAGTAAAATCTCTGGTCCAAGGGTTCAAATCATGTCATCTAAATCATCTTCAACTCCGACACGTGCTCCACCATCATTATTGGCACCACATTCGTCGTTACCATCCCAACCACCAGCATCACCACCTTGTTCATTGCCAAACTCAAAATCCATTCGTGCATCAAGCTCTGCTGAATATTGGGACAGGGATTCTATGGTTTCGTCGTCGTATTCCTCCTCATCCTCGTCGTTAACAATAACCGTTTCACCATGATGAATCCACACTGTGTAGTCCTCAACAAATCCTCGCATAATCAAATGTGATCTGATGATAGTCACATCTGTCCATGCCATACAGTTCTTGCAATCTTTACAGGGGCAAATAATTGTATCCTTATTCTCTTTCAATGTCGTTGCATGCTTCGTTGCGGCTTCAATAAATTTATCCACCTCTTCATGGAAACCTGCCTTGAACCTTAACGAACCATGCATCCAAGAGTTCCTGTACTCCATCTTTTACAACAACAACAAAACAAACATTAAAGGACTACTTATTCAGATATATATAAAAATGAATCAAAGTAATAATTATTTGAGAATAATTGTATATACCTCAGATATATATGAATATAAATCTAATATAATTACATGAAGCATACAAACACACCATGGTAGAGAAAAAATAATTAATGGCCCATTTATCCCTAAATAATTAAAATACATATTTATTGATTACAATAAACAATTTCAAAGACAACAATTAGCAATAATTATACTTTACCCAATATCTTTCATACAAACCCTAGTCCAATTTATCAAACATAAATTTACAAAAACGAAATTAATAAAAAAACCAAACCCTAGATCTAGATCACATGCACATGAAACATCCATAAAACTAACTAATGGTTCACTAAAATCAAGAAACATGGACCAAATAAGGGTATGATCTTGTTTCCCTCCCTAATTTACTCTAGTACATTTAAAAGTTGGGTCTAATTTGCTCATAAATAGCTCAAGCACCATAGAAGAGAGAGAAAAACAAAACTCTAATTACTCACTAACCAACCATTAAAACTTCAAAAAAAAGTTTGGAATAGCATTTTCTTACCTTCTACAACCTCTCCACCAAAGGATTTGAGACCAAAACCTTCCCCCCTTAGTAGAGCAATTTTTGGGAGGTGCCCAAGGCCTCCCCACCTTTTTTTCACGGGTTGGAGTGAGTGACCCGAGGAGGAAGAAGGAGCTGCATTTGTTTTATATGGGGGGCATTTGTAGGGGCGGCTGGTGATTGAGCCGCCCCTACAAATCGGTGCTATAAATACGGGGCCATTTGTAGGGGCGGCTCAATCACCAGCCGCCCCTACAAATACCATTTCCAGGGGCAGCTGGTAATTGAGCCGCCCCTACAAATCAGACCCCATTTGTAGGGGCGGCTCGTAACACTAGCCGCCCCTGCTGTTCCATTTGTAGGGGCGGCTGGTGTCTGGGCACCCTAGCACGCCACTGTAGGGGCGGCTCCATCACCAGCCGGCCCTACAAAAAATTCGAACCGTTGCTAAAAATCATTTTCTACGTAGTGCACGCCGCCTGTTCACACAAGGGAACCGTCCGCTTCAGCTCCACTTCCCGCGTGCTTGTGGGGACCGCCTGCTGCACCCCGCTACGTATCGAGCATGCGGGGGACCGCTTGCGCCTACTTCACACGGGAACCACATGCACGGCGTCCCAGCAACTGCAACAGGCGGCAGCGACAGGTGGGTCCCATTGCAACATGTGCAACACCATATCTACTTTTGCAACATTTAAATGAAACACTTGCAACATACGTCTGAAACAACTGAAACACTTGCAACATACGTATGAAACACATGCAAAACGCCTGAAAAACACTTGAAAGCCGCTGCAAGCACATTATCTAGATAAAACACCTGCAATATATGCGTAAAAGATATACAACATCTAGATAAAAACCCTTGTAACATACGTTTAAGAAACAGCTGAAACATTTGGAACATATGCTTGAAATATGCGTGTATAGGTGCCATTGTAACATATGCAACATCACGATCTACTTTTGCAACATCCATTCGAAACACTTGCAATATACCTTTGAAACATCTGAAACAATTAAAACATACGCTTGCAACATGCGCTTTCACGCAACATCTCCTTGCTGCTTGCCGCATGGAGGGAGCGCACCTACGCGCGCGCCCCAGCTACGCCAAGCCACCATGCCGCTCCCGTCCAAGATCATCCACGAGCAGGCCAGCCATCAACATGTGGGCGACGTGAAGGACATCTGCGTGGGGAGGGGGCGGAGGCGCATCAAGGCAGTCAGCACAGCACGGCGCCATAACAAACAGGGGAGGGATGTGCGGTTGCATACACCTGTGACAGAGGAGTTCATCTACTACATGTCATCGTCCAGCCACATCCGGCAAGGGCGAGGACGACGCAAGGGCCAGGAGGAAGACGGGCGGCCGCGACGGGCAGGAGGCGCGATGGAGAGGGAGGAGAGGGAGGAAGACGGGTGGCCGCACTCGAGCGCGGCAGAGACGCCAGCTGGTGAGCGCTCGGATGCCATGGAGAGCGTCGAGGAAGCGCAAAGGAGCCTCGCGCACGGTCGAGGCATTGCGATGATTTTATTAAGAGGTTTCGTGACTGGAGGGTCTTCTGGAGAAGCTAAGTGGACGAGCAGATAAGGTAGGAAGTAGGGAGTTGTTGGGCTCGTGGCCCACCAACAGGAGCCTCCGGAGACGGACGGACATCCTACGGGAAGTATTACCGTTCTTAGAAACTTTTCTGAGAATGTATTATTGGGTCATTGTAAGTGAATGGCCTGTCTTCCGCAATGTTTTAAGTCGCCGGCTAGGACATCTAGTGATAGCAAATAGCCGGCTATAGCGGCAGCTAACCGCTAAATTGTATAAATACTAGCAACCATGCTTTCATTACTTACTTCATTGATTTTTTTAATAAAAAAATACTGCAGTGACTTTTGTTCTCAACGCTTCAACACGGTTTCAATTCTATATATTTGTGATAGTCACAGCCAGGGATGAAAATGGTACGGATATTTTTCGACCGTATTCGAAACCGAATCCGTTTAGAGGGATTGAGATCTGTCCGTATCCGAGTCCGGATATCCAACATCCGATACCGTATCCGTATCCGAATACTCAAATCGCATATTTATAATGTCGATATCCAATCGTATTCTATCCGACATAGTTGACACTATCCGTATTCGAATCCGAATCCGGACAGAAATATGAAAACAAATGTAATATCGGTGATATCCGTCCGTATCCGATCCGTTTTCATCCCTAGTCACAGCCACACACTTCTATTTTTCAAAAAAAAAAGGTGATGTTTTTATCATTTACTCCCTCCATTACAAATTGTAAGATGTTTTTGTTTTTTGAAATACATAGCTTTTATTATATACTTTGCATACACTATGCATAATAAAAATATTTTATCTAGAAAAAGCCAAAACATTTTATAATTTGGAATGAAGGAAGTACTATCTAAAAATACTTATATTGTCCTAAAAACGAGAAAACAATCACTTCTAGCATTATATTTGTAAATAGATGTTCTCAAAGGTAATAAACGAACCATACACGGTTAATTTATATATAAGCTTTTGTTGCAAAAAAAAAAAACTGTAATCAGTATTCTGAATTCCTTCTTTGAAGATCTCCGGTGATTAGTCGCGGAATGATCCCGTGTTTAGCCCGCATGCTGTTGTGCACATTAATTGGGTTGTTCGTCCAACGTGACATGCTCTTGATCGAGAACCAGCTGTGCCCCTGATCCTGCTTCGTATCATCGTCGCCGTTGAGAGTGGCCAAACTCCGGTAAGCATGCATGCATGCATGGATCAACTGCCTTTATTTATTTTGAGTTAAATATATATAAGCTGAGTTAATGATCCGAAATGACGACGACGTTGACCATTAATTCATCGAACAACTTTGGGACTGCCACAAAGAGTGACTCATCGATCAACAAGCTGGTGCTGCTCCACTTCCTTCACCAGGACCGTAAACGTGCTGCCGATGCCAGTTCAAGAGTAGTCGGACGACACGGACTGCACCCCTCTCGACCTCTACCACCGGAGTCTTCTCCGGCGGATCGGAGCTTCCCTGAACAAGCAAATAATCCCAGTCACGGATGTAGGCAAATGATGCCCTGTTGCCTTCCAAGACAACATACTAGTCGGGCATCTGGTTCAAGCGCAGGAAGCCCGACTGCATCGTCGACAACATCGACTTCATTCAAGAGGAAGAACTGCAACTACACGCTGGAGATGCCCAGCAGGGTTCTGCTGGACGACGACTCCACCGAGTACAAGTACCGCAACCTGATGGCGTTCGTTCGAGGCGCTGCACCACGCTGCCGCCGGCGGCAACGACGTGACGGCGTTCGTGCTGTTCATGAGGGACCTGGTCGACTCCGCGGCCGACGTGGAACTGCTACGCAAGAAAGGGATCCTAGCTAGACCACCACCTCGCCGGCGGCGCGCGACCGGGCGGTGGTGAACCTGCTCAGCCGCTTGACCAGGGTCGTGGGCAAGGTCGACAGGAGCAGGCTGTGCGACGTCCGCGGGGAAATGGAGAGCTACTGCGTCGACAGATCCTGGGCCTGGCGCGTCCTAATCTTTAGGTGGTGGGCCAACTTGAGGACCAGTATCTGTCCAACATCTGGACGTACGTTCATCGCCCTCCTCGCCGGTATCTTCTTGCTCGGCACAGACACCGTCCAGACTGTGTGTACTCCGTTAAGTCCTACGAGCTAGAAAGACGAACAGGCAGGTACGTGCATGCACAGTTCATTATTGAGTATATATTGACGACGGACCGCGCGCCAGACGTACGCTGCTACAGTGTTGCAAAATTGCAGTGGTCTTTGTTGTTCCCTCATGTTTTATATTACACGTGCATGGTGGCATTGTGTTTATGCGTGCATGTTCTGTATCACTTGTGTGTTGTGTCCTGTTCCGTGAACGAGCTTATGTTTCTTTATGAGCTGGATCCAGTTTGTAACTGTACGTGTGTGTGTTTTATATCTTCTGTTTCAGAATTATATCTTGTGCAAAGACTTGGCGATGATGTTTGGCTGCTTGCAAACACCGCTACACAAACGATTCTGAAGACATCCAAGTTTTTTTATCAAAAACAACGACGACATTCATAAAGACCCCTAGCGGGCTCTACACTACTAAAAACGATTTCTAGAAAACGGCTCTATTTTAGGTAGAGATGGCTCTACCGAAATCACCTCTAAAAATGGTTCCTAGGTCGGCCTACCTCGACAATCAATTTTTAGAGGTGACCGAAAAACTTGTTGTCTCTAGAAATGCGCTC
This sequence comes from Miscanthus floridulus, assembly GCF_019320115.1. Classification (NCBI taxonomy): domain Eukaryota; kingdom Viridiplantae; phylum Streptophyta; class Magnoliopsida; order Poales; family Poaceae; genus Miscanthus; species Miscanthus floridulus. The sequence goes on from NC_089588.1 coordinate 92,376,670, forward strand.
TATTTCTAGAGGCGACTGGAAAGTCGGTCCATCTCTAAAAATGCCTCTCTTTCTAGAGGCAGCTAGGCTTCCACCGTCTGTAAAGATGGAGGCATTTTTAAACGTTGGGACTGGCTCACCTCTAAAAGTAGTTGCAACAAGTCTCGATGAAGACAAATGTACTCGATGATCTTTTCGTTTGAAATTATTTAAAGCCAACACAAAATGGATAATGTTGAGTAAACTTTGGAATATACTACTACCGTGACATTGCAAGGCGTATCTTTCTGCTTATCTAACATAGTGACTACTGAAAATAACTCACATCTACATTGTAACTCACATCTACACTATTGCATTCTCTTCCGTTCATTTTGTTTGGTGTTCCTTTTTAGAGGATCATTTGGTTGTCAAATTAAAGGCCAAACAACAAAAACAAAATGAAATTTCATTTGTAAGCTATCAAACTGTGTGTTCATTGAAACAACTTATTAAACTTTTCAGAAATGTTGTGCTGAGGGTGTCTGATCGTCTGGACGCTCTCGTTCGCGGGCCGCGACACCAGCTCAATGGCCCAACAATCGTATCCTCTCCAACACTCACACGCTTTCGTTCTCCAGAAGGCTTTCAACAATCGGACGCTTCCGTTCTGCAGTGCCATCACCGTACTCCGCCGCGCCGCCTCGGCCTTCTCCACGACATTCGAGTGCCTACCGGTCGGCATCTCCACCGCGCTGGAGTGCAGCCGCCTGCCTTCCTCCATCTCCATCGTGCCTCCAGCTAACCGCGGCCACTCGCCTTCCTCAATCTCCGTCATGCCTCCTATCCGCTGTGAAAGCATCTAGGCCCCTAGTTGGGTTTCGGTGAGTAATGACAACGCGAGATTATTATGACTAACGTGTGTTTTGCAGAGACAATTTAAGTTAGGTCATGGTAATGGCAATTGATTGGGCAATCATGGCTGTCATGCCCCTGTCGATGGAAATCGTTTCGGTTTTCAAAGGATAGACGACAAGGTTAAGGATGAACTAGTTCTAAGTGTCGTTTGGTGTTGAAGAGTCACTTACAGTAGTTTGGGACTTTATTTTTCCTTTGGCCGTACTATTAAGGAAGGTATGGACTAGTAGCTTGACCTAGGTGAGTCTAATAGGTTAGGTGTGGTGCACACTTGTCCAATCTAGCACTAGATAGCTTAGAAGTAGCCCTAATATCAATTGGAGTAAACTTTATTCACATAGGATTTCGAGTTGGAAGTGAATAGATGGTCAAATGACTGACCGGACGCTGGTCTGATTGTGACCGAACACTGATGGGTGAGTCCGATCAGTTCATTTGATCAACTGAAGTCGTCTGGTTGCGATCGGACGCTGAGTGAAAAGTGACCGTACGCTGGGTGCCTACATCCGGTACAGAGAGGTTCTAGAGACCCTAATCGGATGCGTCCGATCAATGCTGACCGGACGCTGGTCAGGATCCGGTAACTGACTGGATGATGAACAGCGAAGTGACCGGACTATGAGTGCTAGCGTTCGGTTAACATCAGTAAGGTTCCATAGAGCGTTTTTCTTGACCGGACACGTCCGGTCAGTGCTGACCGGACGCAAGTCAGAGTCCGGTCAGAACTTAACGGCTCTTTCTGACACAGTGGCGGGGATAACTGACCGGAGCGTCCGGTCACCCTGACCGGAGCATCCGGTCACCCCGCAGAGTGATGACTCAGCCTCCAAACGTTATGTTTTAAATGGGGGGCTATAAATACTTACTCCACTCGTCCAAGGGAGGTCTCTTGCCCATTTGTTCCGCTGAGAAACACCCTTGAAAGTGAAAAGGAGAGCAAGAGCCTAGTGAGGTGATTGAGATTTGAGAATCCAAGATTAAGGCCTCATTAGTGTAAGGAGAGTAGCAAGTGTGCATCCACCCATTCTCATTAGGCTTGTTGTGGTCAAGTGAGAGTTTGTGCTTGTTACTCTTGGTGATCTCCATCACCTAGAGTTGATGTCTGTTGCAAGTGTTATCATTTGGATGTTGCATATGCATGCATGTTGCAAGCATATGTTTCAAGTGTTTCATGTCTGTTGCAAGTGTTTCATCTGGATGTTGCATATGTTTGCAATGGTTTTCAAATGTTTTTAGGTTTTTTGTAAGTGTTTCAGACGCATGTTTCAAGTGTTTCATCTGTCTTCTTTTGTATGTTGCAATTGTTGCATCTGGATGTTTCAAAAGTTGATCGAGTGTTGCACATGGGATGCGCATGGGAAACTGCTGGCGGTGCGGGCGATGTCAAGGGCAGTGTGGGCCCACTGCTAGGGCACTCTCTGGCAAGCCCGATACGCTAGGGTGCTCGCTCGCTCGCTCGCTCACTAAGCGGGTACCGTCCGATGCTAGTGCTCCGGACCGGACGTCCGGGCGCTAGCAAGTCCTTAAACTTTTTTATTAAAGTTGTAGTTGTCTACCTTATTTCTCTGAAATATTCTCTTTGACCATGGCAAAGGTGACCATGTCAGACAGCTTAGTGTTGAGGTAACTAAAAATATATATTGGTTTCTTATTAGCCTACCTTTTTGTTTTGTTATCAATGCAAGGAGACATATAATATAGAGGATTTAGTTCTCAGAGGTTATTTGGATATTAGGATTAAACTTGAATGGACATTGATCACAGGTACGATCTTGCTTCATTGTAATATGCTAATTAAACAGCTGTGCAGTTCACTTTACGCCTCAAGGTCTGCATATAATAGTTACCTACATGCTACAATAAATTGGTATTAGATCTGCTGCATTCGTGATTAGTTTATTTAATATCATTTTTCATAATATTTAATTCTTCCCATGTACGTCAATTATTGATAAAGAAGTATAGAATCATATAGTGATAGTAATAATGTTAATCCACTCACATTGGTTCTTCTTCACTTACCTCTTAAATTCCCGCAGCAACGTGCTAGATATTTTTCTAGTTACTTTAAATTGGACTACACGAGTTCCAAAACAAGACCATCATTTACTTCATTTGGAGTTTATGTATGCTGCCATTTATAGAAGCAAGATCATTGCACCATTGTTTAAAAAAAATAGAACCTTGGGACTTATATTATAACTCATCATTTGAGAAGAAAGAACTGTTTTTATATCAGAACTTTGGCACTGGCCGAGTCCACATTCCTCCCTTCAGCGTTCAACTGCAGCCGGCGTACGTGGCCCAAGAAGCATGTCTCCTTGTGTGTCATTTACCCTTGGCAATACCCTAGCTCCCAAAACTTCCCTTCCCTCCCCTCCCCAAATGCCCCACTGTGGCATGTGTTTGGTTTTGGGACTTGGTGGGATCCCATACCCAATTTTGCGGCATGTGTTTGGTTTTGGGACTTGGTGGGATCCCATACCTAATTTGAGGGATGGGACCATCACAGTTCTTATTTTGTTAGAGGCATGGGTTCGTCTTAGTTTGTATTTGCTTGGAGGAATAACGAGGAATGAAATGTTTGGATAAAGAGATGAGGATGGAACAATGAGTATGGTCACCTCCCCTAGTACATGTGGTGAAGTTATCCTATGTGGGTCAACTTTCATTTCCTCCGATAAATATCTCTTATTTAGATAGTGTTATTTTAAACGCTAAACGGTAAATAGCCGATCATCCTTTGTTTAGCGTTTACATGGTTTAGATGGTGTTTAAACAAATTAAAATGGTATAAATGGTTTTACATAATATTGCCAAAATATGCATATTTTTATGTAAAATTAATTATTCTAGCATTTATACATATTTATGCAAGTAAAAAATAATTATTTTAGTATGTATACATATTTATGCATGTTAAAATAATCAAATATACATATTTGTGCATGTAACAAATCAAGTACATATTACTAAATAATAAACTTAAGTATACAAGTTGTTTGCCTAAATAGCCGTTTAGACCGTTTAATATTGTTTATCTCCGTTACGTTTCGGCCGTTTAGACTATGTTCCCCAATTTTTTTGACCATTTAAATGGTCAACTGTTTAATTTTCATTTACCCCCCTTTGGCATGAAAATGTGTCAGCACACAGCAAGTCGGATGGATCTGCTTGATGGAGATGGAGATCCGCTTGGCTTCAACGCAGGGATAACCGATCCTGTGAATTCCTCCCGAGACGTGCTAGTCAATTTGACCCTGCAATTGACAAGGAGAGAAAGTTTATCAGTAATTTAAGGTGGATCATGTCGGTCTATGCCCAAACAGTTCCAAGTGTGCCGCTTCGGGAGCAACCAGACGGGAAAAACGACAAAATAGCCGATACGCACATAAATCGGCTGTTACGGACTGTAAAGCTCATGTGTAGCGATTGATTGTATGTTGATAGGTACAGTACACGTAGATGTAACTGAGATCATCAACTAGGTAGATATTACCAATGTGAATCATTGAGCCGATGAATCTAACGAGAAAGGATATATTATGCAAACAAATCGATTGTCTAATACAAATGGACCTACAAACGCTCTGAATCTAATATATTACCATCAACAGTGAGGTTCGACCGGATTGATCGCAGCTATGATGATAATAACAAACTAAAACCGAAGAATCCATAAAACCATCTATACTTCAACAGGCTTTTCAAAAGACATGCTATACGAGAAGGCTCGGACGAATCGGCTAAAATAGTCGATTCGGGGGAAAAGGACTACAGCGTGTGAACAATCGACTATTTCACATGAACAAACCTATCAACTCGTCAGACCTAACCTGCTATCTCTAACAGTGGGGTTCGACCGGATCGATGCAGCCGTGATAAAGACAACAAATCAAACCTTTAAAGTAAACAGATCTATTCACGTTTAACAGAATCATGTAGACACGCTGTAGGCGTTAACGCATAGCCGATCGGCTATTTAGCCAATGCAGGCATAGCAAACAGTTAAGGTCACGCCTAATCAAGAACAAATCTACTAACTAGCATCCTCCATTCTACAGTGCTATCAGTGGGGATCGACCGGATCGTTATAGCCATAATAGTGGACCATAGACCAGATTTAACTAGCCAGCAAACCTCTTCAAGATTATACATGCCTTAACCGCGTACTATGCACGATCAAGATCGAAGTAAAAACAGCCGATGAAACATAAACCGTCGCTCAAGGTAAACAATATCGTGTTGTAGCAAGGCAAACAATGGACTAAAGGATATGAGGCTGATCTAGATCGATCTCGACCGGGCAGGTTGATATTGCTGAAAACTAATAACGATAAAAACATCAGTAAGATCGATAACTTAATGAATCTACCCGAAGGACGCCACCCTTAGGTAGAGCCGATAACTTGACATTAATCTAATTCGAGCAGTGGAGGTCGACCGGGTCGATACAGCCATACTTGAACTAGATAAGAGTCGATAACTAGCTTATACTAGAGTTCGCAGTGAAGGTCGACCGGATCGATGCAGCCGTACAAACAGAAGTATAAGCCATGACGGTACTTACAGACAAGCCGGAGGTCGGCCAGACCGATGCAGCCCTGCTTGTTGAAGAACTCGTCGGAATCTACTCTACTCCTACTCCTAAGGGTTGGCACAGAGCCAAAAAAAGTAAATTGTATTTGATTGATTGGATGTCCTTTTACAATAGCTAGGGTCCAATATTTATCCCCAGAATCTAAGTATGAATCCTACTTAAGCATGACTCATTACAATCTTTGGTATAGAATAAAACAATCCTAATTTAAGATAACTTGGACCCTAATCTTTCCCTTTTTGTAGAGTCCAACATGTTTTCCTTGACGCCAACTGTCGGGTACCATAAGACGGGGTACCCTGAGCATATACCGAAAGAATCACTTAGACCCCATAAAAAACAAAGCCAAAAGGCAAACCATTGGTTAACCCCCGGCCTTGTCCGAGCCCACCGGCTCTCCGCCTCGCTCGAGGCCTCACACGGGAGGCCTCGGCGGCATGCCAAATCTCCGCCTCGCTCGAGGCCTCGCACGGGAGGCCTCGACAGGGAACCAATTATTCGCCTCGCCCGAGGCCCCGCGCGTAAAGCCTCAGACGAGGTGTCGATTCTCCGTATCACTCGAGGCCGGCTCAGCAATAACCCGTCGCCTCTGCCTCGACCAGTCTCCCTGACCGAACGTCACGTCCCATTAATACGCCAACCACTCCCGCGATATCAGTCGGACGACGGCTCGACACTACGGAGCGGTCGACGAGATGGGAAGTCGCATCAACGCCCTACCGTCCAGGACGGGATGGGGTAGGGGTTACCGGCCACTGTGCTCTGGTGCTGTGCCCACGATCAGCGCCCACACTACACTGTGCCACCTAACCCCTACCCTAGGAACAATGTGGCGTGGGGAGTCAAATCCGGGTCACCATAGCCTCGGAATCAGCGCACAGGACCTACTGCTCCCCCTGAGCCTCGGCAATATACTTCAGGGTCTCGGCAACCTCGGGATTCGCGCCTATCGAGCCTCCCGCGATGGCTCGGCCTTGACACCAACTAAGTCTCGGCTTCTCACACAGTCAACACGCAGTGACCGGTGCGTCGACCGCTACGCCCCTCTTCAAGCTAACACTGGAGCTCCCACGACGCACAGGATCGGATGTGACCGACGCGTCGCCCTAGTACTTCAAGGACGGGACCACGCCATTGACTACGCCACCACAGTAACAGGCTACAGGGCTCGGACATGCCGCCTCCATTCACACGACGCCGTGTAGCTAGCGCATGTATCACCCTCGTCCCCCATTCAACTATAAAAGGGAGGGACCAGGGCCATTTCTAGGGGGGGATCGGACGTTTATGATTTAGGCCTACGCCCACGCGACGAACTCACGCATAAACGCATAGACGAACTCACAAGCTTCTTCGCTGCTTGAGATCAACATCTCAAGCAATCCACGCCGCTCCACGTAGAGACCTGGGACTAGCTCCCTCTCTCGCCCTGCTTGTAACCCCCTACTACGAGCATTTCGGTGCAAGGAATACAAGATCGATCTCTCAGACTGGACGTAGGGTACCCATTGCCCGAACCAGTATAAACCTTGTGTCTCTTTGCATCACCGTCCAGGATTGGGAACACATAGTACAAATTTACTAGTTGGTTGAGGGCTCGCTGGTCCAAAACACCGACAGTTGGCGCGCCAGGTAGGGGCCTCTGCGTGTCAGCTTCGTCATCCCAACAAGTTCCGGATGGCAGACCCCACATGACCGCTATGTCTCAGCATGGTGATCTGGTTCGAGAGCCTAGAGTTCATGTCTCTAGGATCTGGGTACGACATGGTACTCCTCACACCCCGAGCCCCACCGACCGACGACGACATCACACGCCGGTAGCCCAGGCGCAGGCGGCGCCAGGGCCGCCGCCCTCGTCACGCCCACCAAGTGCGGCATGGACGGAACCACCCCAACACTGCGCAAACCCAGGGCGACGCACCACGCCTCACCGGTACCCCATGCCTAGCTGTTGGCACAGTGTCCCTGGTTGGGGACCTGTCTAGCCTGAGCCTGGACATGGGAAAAACACCGGTGGCGTGCGGTGACGCCGCCTCATCAATCTCTGCCCCACCACGTCCTAAGGAGCCAACTCCGACAGAGCGGGACCCGGTGATCGCACCATCCGCGTACCCCTTCGAGTTGAGAAATGCTGCCGCCTCCTACGCTTACGCCTACGCTTTCGCTCACGCGGATCCCTCAGGACGCCGCCAGCGCTTTGCCCTCGACTTCGACACCACGGCTTCGACCCACACCCACGCTGACTCCTTGGAGGAGGATGAGGCATGGGCCGGAGCGGATTTCTCCGGACTCCACGACCCTAAAACCATGCGCCGTTTCTTAGCCGCAAGCGACTACTGCTTCGGCTACTCTAACTCCGACGACGAAGGCGCTTACGACCCCACTCGCGAGTGTTTCCACATCGGGCTCGGGATGCCAGAGCGGGCGAGGAGGACGAGGGGGCAGGCAACCATTCCCCGCTTCGCCCGGGAGTAGGCGCCGCCACACCTCCGTGCGTCGTCCCACCGGTAGCGTGGAACGGGAACCTTGCCCCCGCACAACCTCAACGACCGGACCTGGAACAGCTCCATGAGCTCTAGGCCAAGGTCGAACAAGACCGACTCCTCCTACAGTAGCTTCAAGCCACTCTCGAGCAGGAGCAGCGAGGCGTGGCGATGGCGGAGGGGCCCGACGGAGGGCCCACGATGTCCACCACCGCATCAACGACGATGAAGGGCATGAGCAACCCCCAATCTTCAACCGCACTAGCTAGAACATCACGGCTGCGGCGATGCTAGTCCGTACGATGCCCGAGCCCTCTACCACGGAGGGGCGATAGGTCCGCGGCGAGCTCTAGGATCTTCTCGAGACCGCCGCGGTGCAGCAGGCCGAGAGCTCCGCCTCCCGACAGCGCGGGGGCGCCTCGGACCTTCCTACGGCACCGCATCGGCAGGATAGGGGGGCCTCAATTCATCCCGAGCCCGCTCGGGTGCCGACAATCGATAGGGTCCCCTTACTACACGACCACCTCGGCAACCAACATGAGGCACGGGGTGACCACGAGGTGGTCAGCAGGCGATGACGCCACGACAATGAGGGGCCCACTCGCGGCTACCATCCACACCGAGGCGGCCGCTACGATAGTGGGGAGGACCACAGCCCTTCCCTCAAACCGCCTAGCCCCCAAGTTTTTAGCAGGGCCATCCGCGGTGCTTAGTTTCTAGCCCAGTTTCGCCAACCGGCCAACCTCATGAAATACAGCGGCGAAACCAACCCCAAGCTTTGGCTGGCCGATTATCGCCTGGCTTGTCAGCTAGGCGGCGTGGATGACGACCTGCTCATCATCCGCAACCTCCCTTTGCTCTTGTCAGACTCGGCATGAGCCTGGCTCGAACACCTTCCTCCCTCACAGATCCACGACTGGCGCGACTTAGTAAGGGTCTTTGTTGGGAACTTTTAGGGCACTTACGTGCGCCCTGGGAACTCCTAGGACCTCAAAAGTTGTCGCCAGGGCCCGGATGAGTCTCTCCGAGACTTCATCCGGTGCTTCTCCAAGAAGTGCACCGAGTTGCCAAGCGTTGGCGACTCGGAAATCGTCCAAGCTTTTCTCTCCAGCACCACTTGCCGAGACTTGGTCCGAGAGCTAGGCCGAAATGTGCCGACCTCAGCTGCCGTGCTCCTCGACATCGCCACCAACTTCGCCTCGAGCGAAGAGGCCATGGGGGCCATCTTCCCCGATAGCGACTCCAAGGGGAAGCAGAGGGACGAAGCCACCGAGGCCTCGGTTCCCCACCTCCCCAAGAAAAAGAAAAAGGGTCGCCAGGGGAAGCAGGAAGTTCTCGAGGCCGATCTAGTCATGGCCGCAGAACGCAAGAATCCCTAAGGCCCCAGAGGTCCTAGGCTCTTTGACGACATGCTAAAGAGGCCCTGCCCTTACCACCAGGGCCCGGTGAGGCACGCCCTCGAGGATTGCACCATGCTCCGGCGTTACTACGCCAAGCTCGGGCTCCCCGACGACGATGCCAAGAAGTGGGGCGCCGGCGACCAGGACGACGACAAGGACGACGAGTTCCCCGAGGTGCACAATGCCTTCATGATCTTTGGCGGACCCTTCGGTGAGCCTTCACGGTGCACGCCAGCTGAAGATTGGTGAACGCCGAGAAGGTCTTCTCGGTTAAGGTGGCCACTCCCCAGATACCTTCAACTGTTCTTCGGGAGGCGACTCACCTCTTGATCGAGATGACAACCATGACTCGATTACGTCCCGAACTCCCGGGCCAATATCCACTCATGTCGTCGACCCGATCAATCGGCAACACTCTGCACTCACCTACGGTCGTTGATTGGGACGGAGGCAGCGGCCTCAACATACCTCTATGTCCAAACACCCTGGGAGACTCCTTAGAGGCTCGACCCGTCGCTAGCTCCGAGGGATGGCACCGCCTGCCTTTTTTCCACGGCATTTTGCTGGGGAAAACGCACGCGGACCCCTCGGGCGCGTATCGACCTGGCCCGTCTGCTTCGGTACTCCCTCCAACTACCGCAAGGAGGTCCTTACCTTCGAGGTGGTTGGTTCAAGGGAACCTTACCACTGCCATCCTAGGGAGGCCGTGCTACGCCTACGTTCATGGCGGTCCCCAACTACACGTACCCTCAAGCTCAAGATGCCGGGCCCCAACGGCGTCATTACGATTGAGTCCACGTACGAGCATGCATACGACTGCGACGTCGAGTGCATCGAGTACGCCGAGGCTCTCATGGAGGCCGAGACCCTCATCGCCGACCTCGACCGACTCGGCAGCCAGCTGCCCGAGCCCAAGCGTCGTGCCGGGACTTTCGAGCCCGCGGAGGCCGTCAAACTCGTCCCAGTCGACCCTGCCTGCCCCGACGACCGGGCGCTGAGGATCAGTGCCACCCTTGACATCAAATAGGAAGCCATGCTCATCGACTTTCTCTGCGCGAATGCCGACATGTTCGCATGGAGTCCCTCGGACATGCCGGGCATACCGAGGGAGGTCGCCGAGCACGCCTTGGACATCCGGGCCAGCTCTAGACCGGTGAAGCAGCACCTGCGCCGATTCGATGAGGAAAAGCATAGGACCATCGGCGTGGGGGTGCAGAAACTTTTGGTGGCCGAATTCATCAAGGAAGTATCCCATCCAGAGTGGTTAGCTAACCTTGTGTTAGTCAAGAAGAAAATGGGAAGTGCAGGATGTGTATAGACTACACCGGTTTGAATAAAGACTGTCCGAAAGTCCCTTTCCCATTACCTCGAATCGACCAAATCGTTGACTCCACTACGGGATGCGAAATCCTATCTTTCCTTGATGCATATTCCGGATACCATCAGATCAAGATGAAAGAGTCTGACCAGCTCGTGACTTCTTTAATCACGCCATTCGGCATGTACTGCTATGTGACTATGCCTTTCAGCCTTAGAAATGCAGGGGCCACTTACCAGCGGTGCATGACCCAGGTCTTTGGCGAACACATCAGGCGAACCGTCAAGGTCTACGTGGACGACATCGTGGTCAAGTCCAGAAAGGCTGGGGATCTCATCGATGACCTGGAGATAGCCTTCAAATGCCTTAGAGAGAAGGGCATCAAACTCAACCCTGAGAAGTGTGTCTTCGGGGTCCCCCAAGGCATGCTCTTGGGATTCATAGTCTCGGAGCGCGACATCGAGGCCAACCCAGAGAAGGTCTCAGCCGTGATAAGCATGGGACCAATCCGAGACCACAAGGGAGTGCAGAGGGTCATGGGATGCCTTGCGGCCCTAAGCCGCTTCATCTCACGCCTTGGCGAAAAAGGCTTGCCTCTGTACCGCCTCTTGAGGAAATCCGAACGCTTTTCTTGGACCCCCCGAGGCCAAAGAAGCCCTCGCCAAGCTCAAGGTAATGCTCACCAATCCTCCCGTCCTAGTACTGCTAGCCAAGGACGAGGCCCTTTTACTCTACGTCGCCACAACGACCCAAGTGGTCAGCGTGGCCATGGTAGTAGAGAGGCAGGAAGAGGGGCACGCTCTACCCATCCAATGACCTGTTTACTTCATTAGTGAAGTGCTCTTCGAGACCAAACACGCTATCCCCACATCTAGAAGCTGATCTACATCGTAGTCTTGGCTCGGTGCAAGCTGCGCCACTACTTCGAGTCCCACCCGGTGACTGTGGTGTCGTCTTTCCCCCTGGGAGAGATAATCCATAACCGAGAGGCCTTAGGTAGGATAGACAAGTGGGCCGGTGAACTCATGGGGGAAGCCCTGTCCTTTGCGCCTCGAAAAGCAATAAAGTCTCAGGCCTTGGCCGATTTTGTGGCTGAGTGGACCGACACCTAGCTGCCACCTACTCAAGTCCAGGCGGAGTGCTGGACCATGTACTTCGACGGGTCCCTGATGAAGACCGGGGTAGGCACGGGTCTGCTCTTCATCTCGCCCCTTGAAGTACACATGCGCTATATGGTTCGGCTCCACTTTGCCGCCTCCAACAATGCGGCCGAGTACGAAGCCCTCGTCAACGGCTTGCAGATCACCATCGAACTTGGAGCACGGCATCTCGACATCCGGGGCGACTCGCAGCTCATCGTCGAACAAGTCATGAAGGAGTCAAATTGCCTCGATCCCAAAATGGAGGCGTACTGCAAGTTGGTACGTCGCCTAGAAGACAAGTTCGACGGTCTCGAACTCAACCACATCGCGCGCAAATACAACAAGGCCGCGGATGAACTGGCAAAGATGGTGTCGGCACGGGCTCCGGTCCCCCCGAACGTCTTTGCCAGAGACCTCCACAAACCTTCCATCGACTATGCCTCGGTAGCGGAAGAGGGCCCACCGGCCGAACCCACCGCAGGGCTCAACGCCCCCTCTACCACCGAGACTTCTTTGGCCAAGCCCGAGGTCATGGAAGTCGACACGGAGCCTCCCCAGACCGACCAGGACATGGACTGGCGAGTCTCATTTCTTGATTGGCTTGCTCAGGGAGAGCTTCCTACAGACAGGACCAAAGCCCGATGGCTTGCGCGACAAGCCAAAACTTACGTCCTCTGCAACAGCGAATTGTACAGGCGAAGTCCATCTGGCATCCTCCATCGATGCATCACCACCGAGGCAGGCCAAGCCCTACTTTGGGACTTGCACGCGGGGGCCTATGGGCACCATGCGGCGCCTCGGACGCTCGTCGGAAACGCCTTTCGCCAAGGGTTCTACTGGCCAATGGCGGCTGCCGACGCCACCAAGTTAGTACGCTCCTACAAGGGATGCCAGTACTATACGCGGTAGATGCACCTCCCAGCCCAAGCCCTCCAAACCATCCCCATTACATGGCCGTTTGCCGTGTGGGGGCTCGACATGGTCGGGCCTCTACAAAAGGCCCCCGGGGGCTACACCCATCTACTGGTAGCAATCGATAAGTTCTCCAAATGGATCGAGGCTCGTCCGATCAATCAAATCAAATCCGAGCAAGCGGTGCTATTCTTCACTGACATCATTCACAGGTTTGGGGTTCCGAACACCATCATCACCGACAATGGGACACAGTTCACTGGCCAAAAATTCCTGACATTCTGCGATGACCACCACATCCGTATGGCCTGGTCGGCCGTAGGACACCTAAGGACAAACGACCAAGTAGAACGTGCCAACGGCATGATCCTACAAGGCCTCAAGCCAAGAATTTACAACCGGTTGAAGAAGTTTGGCAAAAAATGGCTCGCCGAACTCCCATTGGTCATCTAGAGCCTAAGGAACACTCCAAGCCGAGCCACGGGGTTCACACCTTTCTTCCTGGTCTATGGAGCCGAGGCTATCCTCCCCACTGACTTGGAATATGGTTCCCCGAGGCTACAGGCCTACAACGAGCAAAGCAACTGCACCACCCGCAAGGACGCCCTCGACCAACTGGAGGAAGCCCGAGACATTGTGCTGCTACACTCGGCCAAATACCAGCAAGCCCTACGGCGCTATCAGGCCCGGCGCATTCGAAGCCGAGACCTAAAGGTAGGCGACCTGGTGTTGAGGCTGAGGTAGAGCAACAAGGGCCGCCACAAGCTGACCCCGCCGTGGGAAGGACCATACATCGTCGCCCAAGTGCTGAAGCCCGGGACCTACAAGCTAGCCAACGAGAAGGGTGAAATCCTCACCAATGCTTGGAACATAGAACAGCTACGTCGCTTTTATCCTTAAATTTCCAAGCATTGTATACATTGTTTCTCGAAATACAATTAAGAAGCGTTCTTTAGTTGTTCTAATTTTTCGAGAAACCCCCTCGAGCCTATCGCGGGCTCTGGCAATTACGATAACACCGTAAGGGAGACATGGCTCTGCCTCTGCAGAACTGAGCCTCCCTCGGGGGCTAGATGGGGGACTCCCCCCTAAGTCCCACGAACCATTTTTTAGTCGTTTTTCAAAAAAATTCCTATGCCAAACTCTCTAGCACGCTCTGACAAATCGGTTGTGAAAAACCCAAGGACCGAAAGTCTGTCTCAGGGCCAGAAGGTCGGTAGAGTCACGAGACGGCCTACGCCTCCAGGGCTACGGCACTCCCTCACCACCTTTCGCCCAAGGGGCGGCTTAGGCTCCAAGGAGGTTTTTTTGCAAAGAAATCTGATCAGAGACAACAGAGGGCAGAGGCTCAGAAATACAAGAAAAACGATTAAGAAGCACGAGTACTTTAAAAAAGGCCTCGACGGCCATAAGCGTTATGATACAAAGTTAATCTCTATTCTATTTACATGGCCTCTTGGGCCCAGATCATGGCTCAGGGTCTCCAGCCCCGACGGACGGCGTGGAAGGGAACACCTCCTCTTCAAATAACTTGGCCAGCGCCATGCCGGGGCCCTCCGCCACCTCCATCAGTTTCGTGACCGCCTCATCCGCCTCCTCATCATCGTTGGGTAGGACGTAGCCATCGCTGATGGCCTGGAGGTCAACGCCAATGTAGTGCGAGGCGATGACGGCCAGGGCACGCTTGACGCCCGTGTGCAGCGCTCCTCAGAGCCGCTCACGCACTTGGCCGCTCAACGCAATCAGGGAGCTCCCAAGAGAGCTGCCTGACTGGACCCCCTCGACCTCCAGGGCCTCACAGGCGGTACAGGCGGCGCCCTGCAGCACGTTGTGCTCCCCAATCTCGGCATCGAGCACCGCCTGCACCGCGACGGAGGCCTCGACGACTCAGGAAACCTCCCTCTCTAGCTCTGCACCAAAAGAAACGGAATGGGGTTGAGCGCAAAGGAAAACAAGCCAAATAGGGGCGGAAGCCTATGGGACTCACCCTCGGCTTTCTCCTCCTAGCGTCGGGCCTCGACCCGAGAAGCCTCGGCTTTCTCCTTCCAGCGCTGGGCCTCGACCCGAGAAGCCTCGGCCTTCTCCTTCAGGCGTCGGGCCTCGACCCAGGAAGCCTCGGCCGCCCTAGAAGCCTCTCCCTCCAGCTCTGTATCACACCAAGGAGTTAGGGGCTGAACACAAGAAAAACAAATTAAACAAAGGGAATAAGACTCACCCTTGGCCTTTCCCCTCTAGACCATAGCCTCGGTTCGGGAAGCCTCGGCCACCTTGAGGGCCTCATCCAAGGCACCTTTCGTCAGCAGGTGTGCACCCTGCTCCATCCCTAGCTGTCCAGAAATGGCCTTGGCAGAGGCCATGGCTTCTTCAGCCCAGGACCTGAAGGCATCCCGATCACCGGCCATGCGGGTCAGCTCCTCCTCCAACTCCTTGACCCACGCCGCCAGAGGGGCGACCTGCTTCTGGGCCGTGGCTTGCCTCGACCTTCGCATCGGCACAACAAAGGCGGAGGTCCTCCACCTCCACGCTCCGTGCTGATAGGAGCTCGTTGGCGCCGGCAAGCAGGCCCTTCTGCCACTAAAGCTGGTCCCAGACGTCCCTCTCCCACCAGAGGAAGACTGACTTCCCAAGAGTTCGGGTCTTGAGCTCTTGGGTGAGTAGAACAGGGGTCATTCACTACAAGAAAACTCGGAAAAAGACGACACCACATGAGAAAAGAAGGCGCGAACCTGGGCGACGCTGGGCAGATCGTCGGCCACCACGGACAGCGCCGTCCACAGTGACCGCTCCGCCAGTTGGCGGTATTGCTTGAAGGTGCCCCAGCGCCCGCCCTTGGCCGCGTCCTCGAGGGTGAACAGAGGCTCCCCCTCAGGGTCGTCCCGGCTCTGCCACAAGACACGTGGGTGATCCCACTTGCGGGGCTCGGGTCATACCCGCACGAGGGCTGAGCTTCCCTCGCCCGGGGTGGGAGCCGGCTGTTCCACGGCATCGGCCACCTTGACATCGACCACCTCCTGCGCCCGGGAAGTATCGTCGGAGGAGATCGGATGGACCTCCACCTCCTGGGCACTCTCCTGCAACAACGGCAAGCCTTGGACCAGGGGCGCCACCGAGGCCTCTACCACCTTCATCTCCACTTCCTGGGCCGACGGCTTCGCCGCAATCACATCGGCCTCGGTGGCCCCAGGGGCTCTAGCCTCCGCCATCGTGGCCTCGGTGGTCCTGGGGGCTCCGGCCCCCGCCGCTACGGCCTCGGCGGTCTTGGGCGCCCCGGCCTCTGTCGCCTCGGCCTCGGAGGCCCGAGGGGCCTCGACCTCGGTGGCCTCGGCAACTGAGGGTGCCTCGGCCCCATCTGACTCATGAGCCTCGACCTCGCGGGGCGGAGGCGCTCCCTCCCCTGCCTGTGTTGGGGTCGCCTCAGCAGCCCCTCCTTAGGCGGCCAGCTCCTCCGGGTCGGCCCTCGCCGACGCCGCGCCACGTTGTATGGCGGCTTGCGCCTTCGCCACCCAGTGGGCGGTGGAGTTGGGGCTCACCTTGAGTGCCTTAACGGGTGCCAAGGTGGGCACCTCCGCAGGTCGCTTCCGGCTAAAGACAAAATACTTACGGGGTCAGCATGAGACCAAAGAACGAACAAAAAATGCTGCGACTCTGCCGAAAACATGCTTACCTTGAGCGGGGCTGCAACCGCTTTGGCACGGCGACCCTCCTCTGTGAAGGCGGTGGCGGCGGCAGAGGCATGACCTCTGTATCCACCGGTGTCGGCCGGTCCTCGACAGACCCCGGCGCCCCCTCGGTCCTCTGCGGTGGTAGTTGCGTCACCCTCGCCGCCACCTGCTCCACCGCTGCCATCGAGACCACTGGGCTGACGGCGCGCTTTCCCAACACCCACGCCTCGGGCGATTGCCGGCCCTGAGGCAGCTCCTCCTCCTCCTCCTGGGAGCGCCAGGCTACTTGCCGACGCCCCGGGCACCATCTCCCTGACGTCATGGAGATGGTCCAGGGGACCCCGCCCCATCTCGCCCTTGTCATCTCCATCCGAAGCGCCCATCGACAGTGACGACGACGGGGATGCCTCCAATGGGAGACCGTCCTACCTTTGCTGCCGGTGGCGCTTCTCTAGTTCCTCGCGTGTGAGGATCTTCCTCGTGCGCTTCGCCACCTTGGCGTCCTTCCACCTCTTCTGCGCCTCGGCGTGCGCCCGGTTGACCGCCCGCCGCCTTGCGTCCTCGGGAACGGGTGGTGGGGAGTCTCGCACATCCCTCGTCCCCTACAGGAACGGCGAACACGGATAAGGGAACAAGAAATGGTGAGAAACAGGGAGGCCTCGGGCACTGCAGCGACGCGTGACTTACCAGCGAGAGGAACCCCCGCGACGGGCGCATCGCGAAGGGGGTCAGGCCGCTGCTCCTCAGCTTCGCCTCTACCATCTCCCTCACCCGGCGAAGAATTTCCTCGTCGGAGAGGGCGGAGGCAGACATCCGGATGCCCTCGATTGGCTCGTCCGGCCTCATCTCGAACAGGCGCCGCCACCGAGCCATCAGCGGTAGCACCCTCCAGCGGTGGAAGGCGGCCACGACCATAGCCATAGTAAGGCCATGGCCCCGCAGCCCCTCTAGGAGCGGCTGTAGCCTGGGATGATCCTCCCTCGGGACGCCATACTTCCACCTCTCTGGCAGCTCTCCATGATCCGCCCGGTGTAGGGGGGAAGTCCACTGTCGTCGTTGCAAAGATAGAACCAGCTCGTGTACCAGCGACGGTTGGTTGATGCTAGCTGGGCCAGGATGTAGAGGTGCTGACAGTCCTAGCGCACTTGGAGAGTGCAACCGCCGGCCCTCACCGCCTTCCTCATGCCCGACGTACCCGTCGGCTTGGTGGTATGCCCCGCCCGGAAGAGGTGGAGCCACAGCTCCCAATGGGGAGCAATCCCCAGATACCCCTCACAGACGGCAATGAAGATGGCCGCCTGCGCGATGGAATTGGGGTTGAAGTTGTGGAGCTCCACGCCGTAGTAGTGTAGGAGCGCTCGCATGAACCGGTCCGCCGAAAGGCCGAGGCCGCGCTCATGAAAAGACACAAAGCTCACGACGTAGCCGTCACGGGGCCTCGGCTCCAGCTCGCCCGACGGAGCAATCCACTCCGGCCTGTTGGGGTCGGTAGCCAGACGGAGAAGACCGCCGTCGACGAGCGACTAGAGCATCTCCACGGATACGTTGGATGGACCCCAAGGGTCTGCCTCGATGATGACAACGTTGCTGGCCATGAGTGCGATGGAGGGTTCGACTACGACGGTGAGTCTCTCTCTCCCTCTCTCTCTCTCTCTCTGCCTCGCCCTTCTCCCTTCTTCTTCCCGGTGCTCTCTGCTCTAGCGACGGCTCAAGGGCGGCAAAGGCTAATGTAGGCAAGGTAAGGAGGGGAGGGGCGAGGCTCTGTTGCGTATTTATGCAGGAAGAAGGCAAACATGGACGGGCGATGAAATCGGGGAAGTTACCCTTAGATCCGGCACAGTTAATCCAGATCTGATTTTACTGCCCACGTACCCACCTTTTCCTCATTAAATCGCGTGAACAGTTATGTTCCATCCGCTGACACGACGTCATGTCCAACCGCTGCAGCGGCAGGCGCCAGTTCCGCCTCCCCGAGAAAATTGCCTCAAAAGGCGCGCCTTGCCGTTGTCAAGCCAATGGGGGAGATATCCCCCCACCCTATTCCTTTCAGACTGAAGGAACTGGGCGCCGAGCCCTGTTACGGTCCAGGGGTTCGAAGGCCTGGGCCCCTGAGGGTTTCGACAGCCGCCCTAGGGCAATAGAGTCAGGGATGACTACGGGCGAGCCCATACGGGGCCGAGACCCAAGCAAGCGAAACTGCTTGGGACGCCCAAAGTCGTGTCCGAGACCGGCAGGGAGGTCTCCGAATGGGATCCCATCGTAGGAAGGCACCGAGCCACCGGGGCCCAGCGAATGGCCCCGGCACCCACTAGAGAAACCCTCTAGTACTCTTGGAGTGCGTCTCTAGACCGCTAGCTGACCCCTAGCGAATGGGGCATGGGCCTCCACTCGGACTTACCCGATAACAGCTCACCGGAAATGTCACCACTCGCGCCCACCGAGGGTAGCCTGGCATATTCCACCCCTCCTTCAGAGCGAAAAGGAAGCACGAGGGTCATACAAAAAAGCTAGGGGAACCCCCGACGGCCCTCTCGCTCCATGCAGAGGCTAGGGGGTTCTCCCTGCAAATCTTGCCGAGACCCAGCGACCCAGGCTCGCACTCGAGGGGGCTCAACAAAACAAACCCTCCTTCCGAGCGAAAAGGACGCACGAGGGTTGTACAAAAAGCCAGGTGAACTCCTGATGGACCTCTCGCTCCATGCAGAGGCTAGGGGGCTCTTCCTGCAGATATGCCGAGACCCCACGACCTAGGCTCGTACCCGAGGGGGGCTCAGCAAACAAACCCTCACGCGCGAGGGGCGTACAAAAAGCCAGGGGAACTCCTGATCGCCCTCTCGCTCCATGTAGAGGCTCGGGGGCTCTTCCTGCAAGTTTGCTGAGACCCAGCGACCTAGGCTCGCGCTCGAGGGGGGCTCGGCAAACAACCCCTCCATCCGAACGAAAAGGATGTGCGGCGGTCGAACAAAAAAGTCAGGGGGACCCCCGACCGCCCTCTCACTCCGTGAGGAGGCTCGGGGGCTCCTCCTGCACCCAAGACAAAGACAAGCGACCCAAGCCCGTACTTGAAGAATCAGAAAAACGCAATAAAGGGCATCGAGCCCATTATGGTCTAGGGTTTCGAAGGCTGGGCCCCTGAGGGTTTCGACAGCCGCCCTAGGGCAACAGAGTCAGGGACGACTATGGGCGAGCCCGCGTATGGCCAAGGCCCGACAAACAATCGCTTAGGACGTCCTAAGTCGTGTCCGAGACCGGCAGGGGGTCTCCGAATGGGATCCCACCGTAGGGAGGCACCGAGCCACCGGGGCCCAGTGAATGGCCCCGGCACCCACTAGAGAAACCCTCTAGTACTCTTGGAGTGCGTCTCTGGACCGCTAGCTGACCCCTAGCGAATGGGGCACGGGCCTCCACTCGGACTTACCCGATAACAGCTCATCGGAAGTGTCACCGCTCGCGCCCACCGAGGGTAGCCTGGCACATTCCACCCCTCCGTCCGAGCAAAAAGGAAGCGCGAGGGTCGCATAAAAGTCGGGGGAACTCCTAATCGCCCTCTCGCTTCGTGCAGAGGCTCGGGGGCTCTTCCTGCAATCTCGCCAAGACCCCGCGACCCGAACTCGCACTCATGGGCTCGGCGAATACGATAAAATCCCTCGCTCAACGTGAGAAAAAGACCCTGGAAGAATAAATCCATTCCTCCAGGGCCTTGGGGGCTACACATGGCGGGTGCGCTCGCGCGCACCCACCAAGGCCTTGAAGTTCAAAACACTATCCCGTCAGGAGCTACCGCAAGTCAAAGCATCGTCAAAACCTCAAGAAGAGCGCTCACGCTTTCCCTGAGGCTCGGGGGCTACTATCGAGTACCATAAGACGGGGGTACCCTGAGCGTATACTGAAAGAATCACTTAGACCCCATCAAAAACAAAGCCAAAAGGCAAACCATTGGTTAACCCCTGGCCTCGTCCGAGCCCAGCAGCTCTCCGCCTCGCTCGAGGCCTCACACGGGAGGCCTCGGTGGCATGCCAAATCTCCGCCTCGCTCGAGGCCTCACACGGGAGGCCTCGACAGGGAACCAATTCTCTGCCTCACCCGAGGCCCCGCGCGTAAAGCCTCGGACGAGGTGTCGATTCTTCGTATCGCTCGAGGCCGACTCGGCAATAACCCGTCGCCTCTGCCTCGACCAGTCTCCCCGACCGAACGTCACGTCCCATTAATACGCCAACCACTCCCGTGATATGAGCCGGACGATGGCTCGACACTGCGGAGCGGCCGACGAGACGGGAAGTCGCATCAACGCCCTACCGTCCAGGACAGGATGGGGTAGGGGTTACCGGCCACTGTGCTCTGGTGCTGTGCCCACGATCAGCGCCCACACTACACTGTGCCACCTAACCCCTACCCCAGGAACAACGTGGCGTGGGGAGTCAAATCCGAGTCACCATAGCCTCGGAATCAACGCACGGGACCTACTGCTCCCCCCGAGCCTCGGCAATATACTTTAGGGTCTTGGCAACCTCGGGATTCGCTCCCGCCGAGCCTCCCGCGATGGCTCGGCCTCGACACCAACTAAGTCTCGGCTTCTCACGCAGTCAACACGCAGTGACCGGCGCGTCGACCGCCACACCCCTCTTCAAGCTAACACTGGAGCTCCCACGACGCACAGGATCGGATGTGACCGATGCGTCGCCCCAGTACTTCAAGGATGGGACCACGCCATCGACTACGCCGCCACAGTAGCAGGCTACAGGGCTCGGACATGCCGCCTCCATTCGCACGACGCCGTGTAGCTAGCGCATGTATCACCCTCGTCCCCCCTTCAACTATAAAAGGGAGGGACCAGGGCCGTTTCTAGGGGGGATCGGACGTTTACGATTTAGGCCTACGCCCACGCGATGAACTCATGCATAAACGCACAGACGAACTCACAAGCTTCTTCGCTGCTTGAGATCAACATCTCAAGCAATCCACGCCGCTCCACGTAGAGACCTGGGACTAGCTCCCTCTCTCGCCCTGCTTGTAACCCCCTACTACGAGCATTTCGGTGCAAGGAATACAAGATCGATCTCTCAGACTGGACGTAGAGTACCCATTGCCCGAACTAGTATAAACCTTGTGTCTCTTTGCATCACCATCCAGGATTGGGAACACGCAGTACAAATTTACTAGTTGGTTGAGGGCTCGCCGGTCCTAAACACCGACACCAACCGTAGCTCATTATCATTGTCTGCTGACGTCATTCGAAGAGAGCCGATTTCGGTGCATCTAAAATAGCTGATATCGATTCTTATGCAATTGATTCCTCGATTGACATGATCTTAGAAGTTTTGAGTTCCCGTATTCCTCTTCCTAAATTTTGGTGTAAACACATGCCCTCCAATTTTAGGATAAAAGTAATTTTATTCCAAAATTTCCATGCATGTGCCTCCGATAGGTCCGTGGTCACGGGTAGAGAATCTTGATCTGGGGTTTGCTATCTGTCATCGTCTTTGCCAGCTTATGAGCCCATGCTTCGAAACTTTACGAGAGCATCATTGCTTCATGGGCGCTTGAATCCATCTTTCTATGCCGACTATAAAATGTCTATCTGACTCTGGCAAGAGCAACTCAATAACTCAGTTATGTTTCTCTTTTGCTTGCTTCCTCGAGTGCCCCTAGCTCCGTCGGACCCTCCATGGTCTAATTCTTCGCTATGAGGATCTTGAGTGGTTAGAAGAATTCGTGTGCGTAGGGTGATTGTGTCGCTCATTTTAGCGCCTTGTCAAGCAAGAGGATCAGCTACTACACTTAGAAGAATTCTTGTGACATCACCTGAGTTTTCTCACCATGATCGTAGAGTTGTTCTAGTGTTTGCAAGGGCTCAAATGTGTGGACACCTTCCCCTTGTTCGCTTCATCAAATGCCCGTCAGGAAAACCATAGACTTCTTTCCCACGGTTTCCCAGCCACTGAGAAATGGGCATTTTTTGATTAGGCGGCTTTATTTCCCATTGTTTTCCGGTCACCGAGAAATCGGTTGGGTATATGGGCATCTTTTAAGCAGGCGGCCTTTCCCCTTCCCCTGATGCAATTTTATCAATGGGCCGATGTGACTTGGTCCATGATGACCTTTGGCCTTGTGGGGATCCGGACTCCCTTTAATCCAAAGAAGCCTTGGTGGGCTGATCGCCAGTCAATGTAAACCTTTTGTATCAATCCCACGATATTTTATAATTATGGGAAGCAATAAGCCCGAATATGTTGTCTCTTCATGATCCGTCCCTTGAATTTTCAGAGTGTCGATCCATTTCCATATCTGACTTTAATTCCATAACCCTGGCGAAGCCTATCTTCTCACCTCCTGGGCTATATATATGGGCCACGGCCGTGGATCGAAAAACAACCTGCTTCGTCCCAAACCTTCTGTATCTTTGGTGTGATTCTACCTTCCCATAGGTTTGAAGGCATGGAGAACGGCAAAAGGTCTACTGAGGAGGCCTTCAATGGGTCTGTGTCACCATGCCGGCGTGTTCATCATCAGGAGGGTGCAACCCGGGATGCTCCCATCATCCCGGAGCATAGGGCCGACTCCGCTCAACTTCTGGGGTTGTCTTTGTCAACAACTCACCGCCAGCTCCCCTGCTACCCGAGGAGGCGGATCGACAATGATGACCTGATTGCCTCCATCGATCGGGTTGGCTAGAAGCTCACCGACTGCCACTACAAGAATTATGAAGATCTATGACAATTTTTTTGTGACGATGAGTCAATTCGTCAATAAGTCATTCTATTTTATGACGACTTTCAGGAGGAGAATGACTTTTTGACGAAAATAATGTGTTTGTCATTAAGACACAATAAAAATCGTCATAACCTAGAGAAGTAGTTTGTTTATGATGATCTATGTTCCATCATAACATGCTACCTTGCGGTCGTCATAAAATATTGACAATATTAGTTTGTTATAACTTTTTATTTACATATAATAAATGAGATATTTGGTCCCATTGTCAGTTGTATTTTAATGGGCTCTATATGCAATGCTATTTTCAGAAAATAAAAAACAAAAAAATCATCTTCGTCTAACGTCATATGATATGAAAAGGTATAATACTTTTCCTAAGGTCGAGGTAAAAGATTCAGAAAATAAAAAAAAATTAAGACAATGGCAAGATTTGAACCTGAGATCCTATTATTAACATCCATGAGTCTTAACCACTAGGACATCAACATGTGATTGCTAACATTTGCAAGTTACTGGATATATAGATGTATTCTCTGCCATAGTCGCTTCCGGTTCTTTCTATTTATTACATTATTACAAACATGTAAATATGTGTATGAAAAAAAAACGGATTGATGAATTGTGGCCGGGCCATGTAATGTCAATTCTTCCCTAACATGGTTGCTGTGCATACCTTGTTTTACAAACTGACACGGTGGACTGGTGGAGCACCAGAATCAGACCTCATTTCCAATCAATCTTATTGTAGTTGATTGATAGCAATGCTAGCTGTTGCCACTGTCCGCCGTGCGATGCTCACCAGCTACACCAAACGCGCGCATTTAGGAATAAGTAGGTACGAGTATTATTTTGGTCGTGATGCGCTCGCGTTCTCGATCCGATCCACGGCGGTGCCTTGCTCTGCAGATAGCCTTGCAGTTGCAGCAGCTTGCGGCAAAAGGGCGCAACTGCGCAAGTCAGCTAGCGTGTTTCCCATTTCCAGCCTGCTCAGCGGCGGCGGACTAGTGGGAAAAGGCATAAAACCAGGGGAGGGGACAGAACAGAGTTTTCTATGTAAAAGCATTCGCCAGCCGCAAACCCGCCCACAGGAGGAAGAAGAACCGGCCACCAGGCCAGGCTGCTGTGGGCTGAGATCCGTTGGTTTCCTTCTGCTTCCGCACGAACGAACGAACGGGTTTTATCATGCGGTCAAACCCTTTCCACGCTGGATAAACCAGCCTCTTCCGCGACGAGATGCTAAAACTGAACGGTTTTGACAGTTAGGGTACCAATACTAAACGGTTTTGTAGTTGAGGGTTAAAATCAGATGAACACAATAGTTGAGGGGCCAAAATGGGACTTAATCCTTTCAAATATTATATAGATGGAAACTACAGTTTTGAGCATAAGTTTTTTCTATGCAAACAATAATTTCAATTGTAAAATAAAGTGCTAATATTGTTCTGCACAATAAACTACCTGAAAAATGGTTTTCGACGAACGAAATAATATTGTAGTGCAAAACAACACCTTGGATGTCTCTTTTTTTTAAAAGAAAAGCTAATAATTGACTGGTGCAGGATTTAGGCAATGGGCGCCAGATTTTGGCTGAGGCGCCAAGATTTGGGCTAGAGGCGCCTGGACCCGAAAAATTTAGGATGCAATGACCTTTCTATCCAAACATGCCTAGGACATTCAACGCTGTATCAAAGGGCAAGGATGTAAAATCTTCAGTCCCGGTGTGACAGAACCGCCCAATTTATACAAGATCAAATACTGCTGTCCCCGCTTAACACGTTGACACGCGCATACTCTCACTTATATAAACCCGGTAGTCCGCCGAGTGTCACGCAGGACCTCGGTAAATCAACATCACAACCAAGATCGCGTGATTAAGCAAATACACATCACATACGCAGAGTTTCAGCGGAAATAATATTACAAATAGATTCATAAATAATAATACAAGTTTGGATTTCAAAACCGATTAGTGAAAACAACATTGCTTTCGAAGGATTTCATTAATATGAGTTCCAAATACATTGCTAGGATAAGTGACATCCTCAGACAAAAGCATGTAGATGAGAAGTGAATATAGAGTCACCGAGCCCACCGGTGGTTAGCCACCATCCTCAGCAGGTCGAAACCTTACCTGCAACATGGTGGGATAAACCCTGAGTACTCGAATGTACTCAGCTAGACTTACCTGTCATAAACCAGAAATAAAATTGACTCCAAGGAGTATGCAAGGCTTTATAAGTGGAGGTAGCTTGACAACATTTTGCATAAAAAGCGATTAACTCAATTATACAATTATAATTCTGTCATCAAGTTAATTAGAACTATCCATCTCTAGATTAGCAACTATCCTGTGCCAAACATGTGGTATATCTTTTTAGAGCATACAATAGTAACCATAGCAGGTGTAGTAATTCCATATTCATCCGAACCATCATGTTCCATACACAGTTACTACGATGTTGGAGCTAGCCAAGTTTCTCACTATCCGGGAGAGACGGCGATTCGAATCGATTTCAACCAGCTGGGAATTTATTCCTAACACAAACCCAGGCAGACCAGATCAACGGTTACCTTAGGTCACCTTTGGTACAACTCAGGTACACATTTCGCGGGTCCGTACCGCGCCGCACAATCTGGGACACCAGATGCCAGGACGTTCAGGCCTAACCTGCCCTTGGGCTCAGTCTGATCGCCCCCCGCAAGGAGCGCACAACAGAACGGGTCCCGGCCTGAGTTGAGCTACTCGGCTTCGCGGTCGGAACGAGTTATCCGGCCAGCTAAGTGATAGGCATGCGTTCAATCTTGTCAGAAGTTCCAACAACGGTACGGTCCTTGATCGACACAGACGGAATCACATGAGTCAACCTACATATAGACTCCGCCCAGCCTCGATTTTCCTTTACCCCATGGTTCTGTTCCACGATAGCAAATATAGCCAACCGTGCTCTGGTACCCACCTATATCTCGCAGGTGACAGGATATCACCCGACTTCTACCGGTCTAAGCATGGCTAAGCATATATTCGATCCTGGACCTATACCGGTTAAAGGTGTAATATCTGGACAAGGAATTTATATGTATCAAGTGGTTCCATTCAACTCTTATAACCTAATGCATCAATCATAAGTACTCAAGTAATCATTTGTAAAATACTAGGAGACTTAAAATGCTCCGGGGCTTGCCTGGGATCCGACACAAGTCAGTTCAGTTAGCTTGCACCGACTTGGTGACATCTCCGGTCCTAGCACTTGCTTAGTCCTTCCATCTTCGGGATAGATCCATCAAATACTGTCTTCGGGTTTGGCTCCAACATCGCATCCTTCACGTGGTTCATCTAGCGTACCTAAATGAGATGCAAGATGCATGTGTATGAATGTGATGAAGGATAACACAACATGCATCACATAAGCTTTCAAGACAAACACAAGATTATGCAAGACATAGACACCAATAGCTATTTTAACTAACATCACACAACTAACTATAGAGAGCAAGCACATCAAGCATGACACAAGTTTAACAAGGTCACAAGTATCATAACTTGATCATCAACAAGGGCATAAGCCACACTTAGCAATATACAAGCAAACAACTATAATTGGAATCTATCAATTTCTGGACATGCAAACAACAGCTACAAGATTTAGCTATAACTGGAGTTACATAAATCCAAATGACTTGCAAGAAGACATTCTGGAAATCTTATGAAATTATCTACAATTCATATTTAATCATCTTAGCATGATTCTCAAGTTAACTAAGTCAAATATACCCATTTATAGAAACTGGTCTAAACAAGACAGAGAGTAATCAATTCTGTAACCCAACTTTAAACAGGCATAACTCACAAACTACTTGGCCAAATACCACCAAATTTTAACAGAATCTAGATATATGAATTATCTACAACTTTGTTGTTATCACCAAAAGCTCATTCAAATCCTAACTAGATCAAACACTAGCATCTTTCAGATCTGCTCAGAATAAAATCAAAACTTGCTAGAAGACTTAAAAGTCATGTAACTCCTACACTATCAGACCTGGGATCATGAAAATTTAACACAAGCAAGATAAGATAATCATCTACAACTTGTGTATTTACCAAAACTACAGTAAACATCATTTACACCATGAAAATAATTACACAAGCAAAACTGCAAATCCAACCCAACAGCAGTGGTATAGAAAACGGATAGAAACTTCAGAGAAGCATAACTGGAGTTCTAGACCTCCCACAAACATGAACCATAACTTTTTGAAAATCTTAGGAAGTTACCTACAACTTTCTTATTCTCATATTAAGATGATTCTATAGTTAGAAGGGTCAATTAATCCAATAATTACAGCTCTGTCAAAAACATAGACAGAAACTGACATGCCACTTTAAACAGCTATAAATGGAGTTATATATGTCCAATAAATATGGTTCTAGACTTTTTAGAAAGCTTAGCAAATTGTAAACAACTTTGTTGTAAACACCTAAAGCTAATTCTACTAGTAAGAAGGCCCCACAGTAAGAACAAGGAAACCCTGTCTGGGTTTAGGCAGAAACAGCCACAGAGATTTAAGCAAGTATAACTCAAGATCTACTTAGCCAAAAATCATGATATTTAACTTTTTGGAAAGCTTAAGAAAAGTACTACAACTCATGTATTGTCATCAAATCATGATTCATAACTTAACTGAGTCAATTAATTCAAACATGCAGAACTGTTCAGAATAGGAGCAATTCAAAACAGGGCATTTGTTATTTTTATAACTCTTAAACTATAAATCCTAAACTCATGAAATTTTTACCAGACAACAACAATCATCTTAGTAGCACTCCACAAAAATTTCACAATTATTTGAGCACAACAACTGCAGTTATAAAAAAAACAAATAAGACTAGCATTCAAACCCTAACTGCACAAATCCATTTTTACAGCTACAACTTTAAACTAAAACCTGACATATTATAGATCTAGTGCATAGAGAATTTCACAAGGATTCCAAAAAGTCCTCATTTGCTAATTTACGAATTTCCTATGATTTACTATGAAGTTTCAAAGTTTTACCCGATTTACAACAAATAAGTCCTCGGAAGCACTATTCACTTGAGTCAATGACATTGCAGATAGGCCCTTGACTATCGTCGAATTGTCGCGCGAGGTCCTCGACGGGATTTGGAGCAGAGGAGGCGCGGGAGTTCGCTGTTTCCGGCCGGAGGAGGCTCGTCGGCGGCGATGGGGCGGCGGTGGAGCACCAGGGACCTCGCGCGCACCCATGGGACAACTCGTCTTGGCACGAGGCAGCTCGTGGTGGCCCGGCCACGTGCGCCGGCGGCCGCAGTAGGCGACTGCACGGTGGCGGCGGAGCTCCCGGCGACGGCGAGGCCGGGGGTGGGTGGTACGGGTTCTAGGAAACCATGAGGAGGTGTTGGTGCTGCTGGCTAGGAGCGGGGAAGCACGGAGGCAGGGAACAACGGCGGCGGCAAGCTTCACTGCTCGGCCATGGCGGCGGCTCACCGTTCTGCGTGCACGGTGACGACGAGAGCGAGCAGAAGAGCGAGAGGTGGCGAGCGCGAGTGAGGAGCAGAGGGCGCCGGGCGCTCGGTTTTCATGCACAGAGGTGGGGCGAGGTGGCAAGCAAGGCGGCACACAGGCACCACGCGGCGGCAAGGCTCTGTTCATGTCGGCCACGTTCAAAAATTCCAGGCTAGTTCAAAAATGTCTGAACACACGACTGAACCTCATATTCTCGCCTCTCTATCTCCTAAACCGTTTAGTTTTGGCATGAGAGGTAATAACAAATGTTGTAGAGCTACAGGTAATCTCCAAAATTTCCAACATCAACATCGTCTAAAACTCCACCGTTTTCAAACTATGAGGCACCAAAGTACACTACACGAAAACTGAAAAACGTTCAAAGACTTAGAAATATTTCCAAGTTTTCAAACAGCAATACAATGATCTTTGTGATCCAAATTCAAGCATGTTAGGAGCTTAATTAGCCTATGACTCAAAAATAAAAGTTGTTACTCTACTCAAATACTACAATTTTTCTTAAGTGAACACCTCCATGCAAAGTCTCTATGACATAGTTCAAACTAGGTCAAACATACTATATTTAAATGATGACTTACACTGAAACTATGACTTAGCGACCAAATTAGCCCTAGCCATGTATACCAAAGTTGTTCATAATGACACTCTAAACATGTTTAATGTATTCCTAAGGTCACACAAGCACTTTATACATTGGGTACATATTTTACTTTCTAGGTCAACCTACATATCATCACTTAGTAAAGCAATCCAAGAAAGATTATAACTTATCATTTCATGTAACTTTTTGATTCCAAACTTCACGAGACTTTTCCAATCATCCATGTGGGTGGAAATTGATGTGGGGCACATGAAAGAAGTAGATCCAACATTACTCAAGCATACTTTTTGGAAAGGGCAACATGTAAGCAATGGTGCATGGTCCAAGTTTAAGTGGTCGCTCATTTTGTAGATTAAATCTTGAAACTTTCATCACCACTTAACATGTCATGTTTGAGTTTAAACCCATTGCTTAACTGGTGACAAACACCTGGGGTGTTACAGCCCTCCCCCCTTATAGGAATCTCGCCCCGAGATTCGATGCGAAAGACCTTTAAGGGAAGAGAAGCATGTCCTTCATTTTCCAATATCAGTGATAGCCTTAGGCTACATAACTTTGGAGTATCAGAGAGGATAATTGGGTCAAGACACTTTTTGATACTTGCTCTTCGTCGTAAGCTGCTGTCTGAAGAATTTTCTTCATTGGCGTCCATAAAGCATTTTTACATTGGGAGGAATCCAAGATAGCATGGTCCTGCGTACTTCATCCTCGACGTACGAAGAGTGATACAAGCGTAGACTAAATACTTGTAACATCTACTTCCCTAGTGGATATAGCACAGACCATATGAACTTTGCACTAGATCATAACCGCCTGGAGGATACTCGTTGCAATGGTTCCATGTGTGCAGTTCTCTTTTTCCTGATAACCACACCGTATTATCTGAGTCCGTTGAGTGAGCGGTGAATGTGATAGCTGACTCTGTTGGCCCAATGTTCTCGATGATCATTCTTTAGGGAGCCTTTGGATCCAAGTTGCAACAGTGATCTGGGTTGAATCTGATGCAACCTCTTGGGTGAAAACACCTGGAAGGTACCAAAGAACAAGCCCGTCTTGTAAATCCTTGCTGAAGAAGGATGACAGCGAGGTCTGGAAGGCAACAAAGGTTGTAGTTATTCACCATCCGAAGAAATAGTACACTACTAAGCAGGTTGAGCACAATTTGACTTTATAGTGCAGTGGCGCAGTAAGTTGATTTGACTAACACTATAGCAAAACTAGCTTTGTTGAACTACATTGGACATTGAAGCCTCCTTTTCCAATCCAACGAGAATGACATAAGTTGCTCACTAGATGATCGACGTCATTACAGGGACCGTCAAGTAGAGTCACTTGTCTACCGTCTTGCAGTCTGTTATGGTTTATGTCAGTGACCTGTTCTTCAAAGGTTATCCTTTGGATGACTCCAGAAGGAAGTCCTATTGTATCTGGTTCGACATACAGATCTTTTGATACGATAAGGAGAGATATCCAAGGAGGAGCTCATGTGAAAATAACACATCGGAGCAGTTCTATAATGGATCATGACTAGAAACTTCAATACCTGCGCGTGCCGAGCAGCACAACCTTGTGGCTGCAGTCCACAGGATGCCCTCGGTTTCGTCGCGGCACCGTAGATTGCTAATCGTGGCACCATTACTGAACATACAACCCACACGCATTCTCACGTAGCACAAATTTGGTTGCATAAGAGCAAGCACAATGAGAAGGAGAGATAGCAACAAAGGTAGTCACAAGGTTAGGAGTCAACAAGGAAGCGATCTGAAGATCAAAACACAGCGCAAGAGAACATATCCTAATTGCCGAAGGCAACTAAGTAGGATACTCTTGCAGAATTTCCATATACGCCTTGTGTCCACCAAGTGATTACCAGATAATGATGAACATGAGATTTGGTCTTGCCGAGCAGCAACATGAGATCAAGACTGATGAACATACAGAGACTTGAAAAAGTTGGAGACAAAACAACGGGGTGCAAGGGACAGAGCCAATGCACTGACTAGGGATTCAGTTGATAAAGCAACGACATGACCTACGAGGAGAAGGTTCCAAAGCTAGGATGGATAGCGATTAGCATTGCACCAGATCATCTGTAGAAGAAGGAGCAATGAGGCTCGACAAGGATTTTAGATCAAAGTCCTCCCACACAGGAGCGGGACAACCACGACAC
Organism: Miscanthus floridulus; assembly: GCF_019320115.1. Lineage (NCBI taxonomy): Eukaryota > Viridiplantae > Streptophyta > Magnoliopsida > Poales > Poaceae > Miscanthus > Miscanthus floridulus. Next base: position 92,408,094 of record NC_089588.1, read on the forward strand.
ATGCAAGCGTTCAAGGGAACTAAACTTGGGCCTAAGGTCAAGCAAAGGCATGGATAAAGATCTTTGTAGCGCAACGTTCAATGGCTAGCAATCATGTGTACCGGCTCAGGCTCCTAAAAGAGAACTTAAATGGGAGACGACAACCAAGAAATTATCAAAACTTAGACGCCGTTCTAGGATAGCGCTCTTCAACACTCGTATGCTTACCGAGGACAAAAGAGTGACAGCTACGGCACTACCTAAATAACGAGCATCCGCACCTACATCCTGGTCTTCAGCAAGCATTTCGAAATACTCAATCTAATTAGCTTAAGCGACTATTACTAAGCACAAAGCTCACACCTAACAAGTAATCACCTACAACAACACTGCTACACATATCATGCAAAACATGGTGGTAAAGTATTGTTATCTTTTATTTCCTTTTTACTGAGTAGGTGGATATCTCTACAAAATAAGTTTTGCTAACATTTAGCAATTTAGTTTTCAAAGTGGTGAACCTTTTGCTAACTATTAACTTTGTCATCTATTTCCTTTGGAAGCAAACATATAAGGCAAAGCTAATCACACACTATCTTCAAGCACAACTATTCAAGCGGCATGGAATAAGGCATTTTGTCTAGCTTCACACAAGGAAGATAGTAGCATCACATTGGTCACAAGTTACTTAGTATTAGAACAAGGTGAGGGAAGCATATTTATGCACAAGCACAATCATGATGCATGCTCGTCCTATTCGTCCTCACAAAATTGCCAGCCTAAGGCGGCAATCACGTTCTATGTCGGTGGCATAACACGTACTCTCTCTATATATAGCTAGTCGTCAGCTACATTCAATCTACGCATTCGTGGTTAGCATACCTGCAGGCAAATTCATTGCAGCCCATTCCCATAAGAGATAAATAAGCACACAATGACAGCAGTAAACTAAGATACTTTCCATATATACATCCCCAGATATATATACTTCGGTATCCATAGCTACCCGGTAGATATACCCACAATTAAGTACCTTCATATATACATGTGTGTAACATGTAAATATTCCAGTAACCATATCTAACTCTCCCCTAGACCAATAGTTGGACGGTCATGCTCTCACAACTCACACTTACCTGTGCGTAGAGGCAATTGATCCATACATTACCATTCAAGTGAACGGCATCCATACAATAGCACGCCGTATGGACGACGAAAGTAAAATTTGCAAGAAGTAAACCCCCACAGTTAGTACTTAGATAGCCACCTAATAGTCCTTAACTGGGCATAAAGGAGGATGTCGCTAGCATAATGTTGCAAATTAGTTTTAACAAATTTGCCTATAGCTAAAGTTTTAGTTAAAATAGACTTTTTTAAAACCAAAACTTGGCTTTTAAAACTATGTACCTGACAGTATTATGCTTAATCTTGCTCTGATACCAGCTGTGACAGAACCGCCCAATTTATACAAGATCAAATACGGCTGTCCCCGCTTAACACGTTGACACGCGCATACTCTCACTTATATAAACCCGGTAGTCCGCCGAGTGTCAGGCAGGACCTCGGTAAATCAACATCACAACCAAGATCGTGTGATTAAGCAAATACACATCACATACGCAGAGTTTCAGCGGAAATAATATTACAAATAGATTCATAAATAATAATACAAGTTTGGATTTCAAAACCGATTAGTGAAAACAACATTGCTTTCGAAGGATTTCATTAATATGAGTTCCAAATACATTGCTAGGCATAAGTGACATCCTCAGACAAAAGCATGTAGATGAGAAGTGAATATAGAGTCACCGAGCCCACCGGTGGTTAGCCACCATCCTCAGCAGGTCGAAACCTTACCTGCAACATGGTGGGATAAACCCTGAGTACTCGAATGTACTCAGCTAGACTTACCCTGTCATAAACCAGAAATAAAATTGACTCCAAGGAGTATGCAAGGCTTTATAAGTGGAGGTAGCTTGACAACATTTTGCATAAAAAGCGATTAACTCAATTATACAATTATAATTCTGTCATCAAGTTAATTAGAACTATCCATCTCTAGATTAGCAACTATCCTGTGCCAAACATGTGGTATATCTTTTTAGAGCATACAATAGTAACCATAGCAGGTATAGTAATTCCATATTCATCCGAACCATCATGTTCCATACACAGTTACTACGATGTTGGAGCTAGCCAAGTTTCTCACTATCCGGGAGAGACGGCGATTCGAATCGATTTCAACCAGCTGGGAATTTATTCCTAACACAAACCCAGGCAGACCAGATCAACGGTCACCTTAGGTCACCTTTGGTACAACTCAGGTACACATTTCGCGGGTCCGTACCGCGCCGCACAATCTGGGACACCAGATGCCAGGACGTTCAGGCCTAACCTGCCCTTGGGCTCAGTCTGATCGCCCCCCGCAAGGAGCGCACAACAGAACGGGTCCCGGCCTGAGTTGAGCTACTCGGCTTCGCGGTCGGAACGAGTTATCCGGCCAGCTAAGTGATAGGCATGCGTTCAATCTTGTCAGAAGTTCCAACAACGGTACGGTCCTTGATCGACACAGACGGAATCACATGAGTCAACCTACATAGACTCCGCCCGGCCTCGATTTTCCTTTACCCCATGGTTCTGTTCCACGATAGCAAATATAGCCAACCGTGCTCTGGTACCCACCTATATCTCGCAGGTGACAGGATATCACCCGACTTCTACCGGTCTAAGCATGGCTAAGCATATATTCGATCCTGGACCTATACCGGTTAAAGGTGTAATATCTAGACAAGGAATTTATATGCATCAAGTGGTTCCATTCAACTCTTATAACCTAATGCATCAATCATAAGTACTTAAGTAATCATTTGTAAAATACTGGGAGACTTAAAATGCTCCGGGGCTTGCCTGGGATCCGACACAAGTCAGTTCAGTTAGCTTGTACCGACTTGGTGACATCTCCGGCCCTAGCACTTGCTTAGTCCTTCCATCTTTGGGATAGACCCACCAAACACCGTCTTCGGGTTTGACTCCACATCACATCCTTCACGTGGTTCATCTAGCGTACCTAAATGAGATGCAAGATGCATGTGTATGAATACATGGAAGTGCAATAGACAATGCATCGCAGGCAGTAAGTAAGACAAGCACAAGGTTACGTTAACATGCACAAGCACTTCGCATTGCTTACTATAAATATCGCACAATTTATCATGCCACGATAGCAAAGAAGATGACAACACCAAGCATGACACAAGTTTCCTAAGATCTCAGGTACTCTAATTCAACCATCATCAAAGGTATGAGCCACACTTAGCAATATACAAGCAAACAACTATAATTGGAATCTATCAATTTCTGGACATGCAAACAGCAGCTACAAGATTTAGCTATAACTGGAGTTACATAAATCCAAATGACTTGCAAGAAGACATTCTGGAAAGTCTTATGAAATTATCTACAATTCATATTTAATCATCTTAGCATGATTCTCAAGTTAACTAAGTCAAATATACCCATTTATAGAAACTGGTCTAAACAAGACAGAGAGTAATCAATTCTGTAACCCAACTTTAAACAGGCATAACTCACAAACTACTTGGCCAAATACCACCAAATTTTAACAGAATCTAGATACATGAATTATCTACAACTTTGTTATTATCACCAAAAAGCTCATTCAAATCCTAACTAGATCAAACACTAGCATCTTTCAGATCTGCTCAGAATAAAATCAAAACTTGACTAGAAGACTTAAAAGTCATGTAACTCCTAAACTATCAGGCCTATGGATCATGACAATTTGAACACAAGCAAGATATGATAATTATCTACAACTTGTGTATTCACTACAAACTATAGCAAACATCATTTACACCACTGAAAATAATTACACAAGCAAAACTGCAAATCCAACCCAACAGCAGTGGTATAGAAAACGGATAGAAACTTCAGAGAAGCATAACTGGAGTTCTAGACCTCCCACAAACATGAACCATAACTTTTTGAAAATCTTAGGAAGTTACCTACAACTTTCTTATTCTCATATTAAGATGATTCTATAGTTAGAAGGGTCAATTAATCCAATAATTACAGCTCTGTCAAAAACATAGACAGAAACTGACATGCCACTTTAAACAGCTATAAATGGAGTTATATATGTCCAATAAATATGGTTCTAGACTTTTTAGAAAGCTTAGAAAATTGTAAACAACTTTGTTGTAAACACCTAAAGCTAATTCTACTAGTAAGAAGGCCCCACAGTAAGAACAAGGAAACCCTGTCTGGGTTTAGGCAGAAACAGCCACAGAGATTTAAGCAAGTATAACTCAAGATCTACTTAGCCAAAAATCATGATATTTAACTTTTTGGAAAGCTTAAGAAAAGTACTACAACTCATGTATTGTCATCAAATCATGATTCATAACTTAACTGAGTCAATTAATTCAAACATGCAGAACTGTTCAGAATAGGAGCAATTCAAAACAGGGCATTTGTTATTTTTATAACTCTTAAACTATAAATCCTAAACTCATGAAATTTTTACCAGACAACAACAATCATCTTAGTAGCACTCCACAAAAATTTCACAATTATTTGAGCACAACAACTGCAGTTATAAAAAAAACAAATAAGACTAGCATTCAAACCCTAACTGCACAAATCCATTTTTACAGCTACAACTTTAAACTAAAACCTGACATATTATAGATCTAGTGCATAGAGAATTTCACAAGGATTCCAAAAAGTCCTCATTTGCTAATTTACGAATTTCCTATGATTTACTATGAAGTTTCAAAGTTTTACCCGATTTACAACAAATAAGTCCTCGGAAGCACTATTCACTTGAGTCAATGACATTGCAGATAGGCCCTTGACTATCGTCGAATTGTCGCGCGAGGTCCTCGACGGGATTTGGAGCAGAGGAGGCGCGGGAGTTCGCTGTTTCCGGCCGGAGGAGGCTCGTCGGCGGCGATGGGGCGGCGGTGGAGCACCAGGGACCTCGCGCGCACCCATGGGACAACTCGTCTTGGCACGAGGCAGCTCGTGGTGGCCCGGCCACGTGCGCCGGCGGCCGCAGTAGGCGACTGCACGGTGGCGGCGGAGCTCCCGGCGACGGCGAGGCCGGGGGTGGGTGGTACGGGTTCTAGGAAACCATGAGGAGGTGTTGGTGCTGCTGGCTAGGAGCGGGGAAGCACGGAGGCAGGGAACAACGGCGGCGGCAAGCTTCACTGCTCGGCCATGGCGGCGGCTCACCGTTCTGCGTGCACGGTGACGACGAGAGCGAGCAGAAGAGCGAGAGGTGGCGAGCGCGAGTGAGGAGCAGAGGGCGCCGGGCGCTCGGTTTTCATGCACAGAGGTGGGGCGAGGTGGCAAGCAAGGCGGCACACAGGCACCACGCGGCGGCAAGGCTCTGTTCATGTCGGCCACGTTCAAAAATTCCAGGCTAGTTCAAAAATGTCTGAACACACGACTGAACCTCCATATTCTCGCCTCTCTATCTCCTAAACCGTTTAGTTTTGGCATGAGAGGTAATAACAAATGTTGTATAGCTACAGGTAATCTCCAAAATTTCCAACATCAACATCGTCTAAAACTCCACCGTTTTCAAACTATGAGGCACCAAAGTACACTACACGAAAACTGAAAAACGTTCAAAGACTTAGAAATATTTCCAAGTTTTCAAACAGCAATACAATGATCTTTGTGATCCAAATTCAAGCATGTTAGGTGCTTAATTAGCCTATGACTCAAAAATAAAAGTTGTTACTCTACTCAAATACTACAATTTTTCTTAAGTGAACACCTCCATGCAAAGTCTCTATGACATAGTTCAAACTAGGTCAAACATACTATATTTAAATGATGACTTACACTGAAACTATGACTTAGCGACCAAATTAGCCCTAGCCATGTATACCAAAGTTGTTCATAATGACACTCTAAACATGTTTAATGTATTCCTAAGGTCACACAAGCACTTTATACATTGGGTACATATTTTACTTTCTAGGTCAACCTACATATCATCACTTAGTAAAGCAATCCAAGAAAGATTATAACTTATCATTTCATGTAACTTTTTGATTCCAAACTTCACGAGACTTTTCCAATCATCCATGTGGGTGGAAATTGATGTGGGGCACATGAAAGAAGTAGATCCAACATTACTCAAGCATACTTTTTGGAAAGGGCAACATGTAAGCAATGGTGCATGGTCCAAGTTTAAGTGGTCGCTCATTTTGTAGATTAAATCTTGAAACTTTCATCACCACTTAACATGTCATGTTTGAGTTTAAACCCATTGCTTAACTGGTGACAAACACCTGGGGTGTTACACCCGGAACCCTTCCTATCCCCACTCGCGGGTAGGGTTTCCCACTCGCCGCCCTTCTCATCCCCACTCCGCACTCGCACCCCTCCCTCTCCGTCCCGTCCCCCACGCCGCACTCACCATCCTCTCCATAGCCGACGAGCCCACTGTTCCGAATCTCGAGCTGACGACGTGCCCTGCTCCAACATCTGCAGCGTCCTCCTTCACTCCACCTTTGAACATGATGCCTCCTGCACGGAAGTTGGCACCAAGCAGATGGCAACCAGCAGGTAAAATCATCAGATTTCTTGGATCTTAGCATAGGGTTCTTGTCGGGGATTAGATAGGCTCTGCATGTAGGTGATGTAGAGCTGCTGTAGTCGAAATCTGAGGGTAGCCTTGTAGGCAAGCTGGGGCGGCCGCCCCAGCTACTAGCTACCGAGCCATAGGAGAAATCTCTCCTTTTCTCCCTCAAATCCATGACTGGTAGCGAGTCTTGACGCATATCTGAAGAAGCAGAGGCAACGGCGACTTCAGTTCTGCCAAGATCCTAGCTAGCAGCATGGTTAGGAACTTGACTTACATTTTCATTAGGTTGCTGATTATGTGTTTTTAAAGTTAAAAAAGCTTGGTTCCTGTTATGTGCAAGCTATTCTTTTTAGTAGTACCTTAGCAGAATGAATTCATCTATATATTAAGTCCTGGCAAGTGCTTTTCAAGTTTAGAGCCTGGTTCCAATTCTGCAGCAAATATTTTCTAGTATTGTAGTTTGATCCTCAAAGAATCAGTTGATTTTCAAACCTTTTATCAGGCTCTGATGTTTTTTTGTTACCCGGCGTGTTCTTTTACCTATGCAGTCCTTCCGGTGTGTAAAGGACTGACGTAGCTTCAAGCTGCATTTTCATTGATAGGCGCCATTTCTAATAGGAAATATATCTTTGACGAGGCTATTGACATTGATCTGTTTTCCTGCATTCACAGAGTCGCCAGCCACTGAATGTGAAAGAGTAAGGGCTGAAACGATCATGAGGAACAATCGTGTGTTTCAGTCCCTTGGTATTAATGCAACAAAGGACATTTTGAACAAGACCACTGCAGCTAAGAAGGCTATGGCTCGTGAAAACTCTGGTTCATTGTATGACCCTAGAGATAGTGATGGCAGTGAAGAGGGTGTAGTTGATAAGGTATTTGTTGAACTCAGGTTCTTTGTATGACTCTGGTTCAGTAGGCAAAAAAAGATTAATCTTGATTTCTGTTTTCTTGTGTTATGCATATGAGGTTATGCAGGTTTCACAGAATGTGCCTTGTGACACCATCGTTGCTAATGGAGGAGCAAGAGGTTCAAAGAGAGTGCGAGCACCTGATGAACAAGGCCAAAATCAACCTCCTAGAGTGACTAGGCAGAGGACAAAGGAACTGATTCGAAGAGAGGAAGGCGTCCATGCTGCAACTACAACTATACAAGAAGATGCATTGACTATTGCCAATTGTCTTAACCAAACCGACCATGATACAGAAATGCGCAAAGAAGGCAAGAAGGCAAGAAAGTATGTTCTCTATTTCTCACCACTTTCTGAAAATTTAGAACCTTCCATAAACATTTTGTCCCTGCTACTTTTCTATTGACTGCCAATTTAGAACCTTGTGCTCTTGCCTGCTGTTGCATTGTGATTTTCTAAAGTTTCCTGTCAGGTTAATGTTAAAAATTTTCTATCACATTATATACTTCTAACACCTATTTTCTGATGCACATGCTCTTGACATGCTGTTGACTAGAATCAATTAGCAATTGATACTGACAGCAAGCCAGTCGAAGAGGCATGTGCTAATTTGCTCAGGACTGGAACACGTCAAATGAGGTACAATTTGAAGAAGCTTTACTTCAATGGTGTACCAGCAGATAAAGTTAGAACAACATCACCATTGAAGAGTATGACTGATGATCAATGGAGAGAGCTGGTGGAGATGTGGTCAAGCCCAAAGCACAAGGCATGTTGGTCAATTGCTTTCTTAAGCCATTTATTTTTCTTGCATTGGTTTGTTGCATGTTTCATGTGTAGCAGCAACTTCATGTTCATGTGTAGCAGCAACTTGTACATGCTTCCTGCTGTTCCAAGGAACAATGATCAATTGTTGCATGTGTAGCAGCAGCTTATTCATGCTAATCTGGCAAGATTGCACTGCATGATGTCACTGCTGTCCAGAAACCCTCTTAATAGCACATGTAAACTTGTAGACACTGCCAAAACAGAAATATTTCTAAATTCCCAACCTGTACTATAATGAGTCATCATCCCAAACTGTAGTGTAATAGTTTGTAGCATAAATGATTTCACTATATTGAATTGGGAAGAGTCATCTGTGTCATGCTCAATTATGGTAAAATATTCAGTTGGAAAAATGTTTTCGTGCTTTAAATGGCCTTTAATGTGAACCTTGATTGTTCATCTGTTTTACAAAGCCTGCATTCACTTATTTGAGCAATACTACTATCAATTATGACCACCTTTCTGTTGGTTTTAAATATACTAGTCGGTAATTAATTTCAGAACTGTCTTACTGATATGTTGATGTTTTTAGGCTGAAATGGAATCCATCGCTGCTGCACCTGTAGAAGACGGCCAAGTTTCAAAGACCCCCGCTGAAATTGCTGCTCAAGTGTTGCCGAAATCAAAATTTCTTCAAAATATTGGCCTTCAGCTAGCAGCCCCCAAGAGAAGCTCCAAAGCCATTAATGATGCATGGGTTATAGAACTTGAAACAGAAGTTGCAGCTGGAAAGCAAGACAAAGAAGAACTAAAGGATGAGATGGAGACTTTGAAGAAGGTGGAGGAATCAGAAAATGAAAGACGCAGGCTATTAGAAGAGACAAAGCAGTTGAAGAAGGCACAAGACGAGGCGAATGCTTTATTTCGTCGCATCTTCAGCAAAGAGTAAGACCATTCCTTTAACTCTGTAAGTTTGCAGATGCATATGGTTGGACGTCTGATTTTGAAACTTGGCTACTCAGACCATATTATTTTATGCTACAAACATTTGGTAGTGCTATTACATGAGACTTGGCTGATCTAGTTCAGATTATGCTACAAACATTGGTAGTGCTGTTATTTTGAGACATGTCTGATCTGGTTCAGACCATATTAATTTCTGCTATGTATCTTGTTAGTGTTGTCTTTTTGCTATATGGAAATGTGTTATCTGGGATTTGTAAAATTACTGATGAATGTGACCATATTTATCTAACCTTTGGAATGAGATCTGGATGATCGATGAATGTGTATGGGTTGTCATGCATCTACGGATTATATATGTGAATGAGATTCTAGATGATTTGATAAATGCGTAAGGGCTTTGATTGATGAATGTACAAATTATATATGGGCTGTTATGTAATGGATGCCGAAATGGGCTGATATGTAATGGATGCCGAAATGGGCTGTTATGAAATGGAAGTTGAAATGAGCTGATTATGTATGGATGATGAAAATGCTGTTTTCTCTACATGTTTAAATGGGCTAGGCCTTTTCTAGCCCACTAAATAAATAGGCCGCAAAAAAATTAGCCCAGAAATTGATGTTAATTTTACTTATATAAATGGGCTTTGCAAATTATAAATTTGGCTCATGATTATATTTGGTCCAATAAAAACTTGTTTAGTACATGGACCTTGCTAGGCCTTAAGATATTTAGTGACGACTTTTTAATCAGGTCGTCATAAAAAATTATGATGAAAAAATATGCGGTCGTCGTAGAACAAAGTTTACCACGCATGATCTATGACAAATGGTTTATCGCCATGCAGTCGTCATAAATACATCTGCTATGACAAAAATACTAGAAATAATGATGATAATAGGTGGTCATAGATTCTAAGATTTCTTGTAGTGTGCCTCTCCATCGCAGAATTAGCTCTGGCCATGGCTCGATGCCGATCATCCTCTGAGGCCGACCCGGTGGAGGATAGGTAGGCCAAGGCCAAGGCTAGAATCATCGGTGAGATGCCTACCACAACTTTCTGTCTCTTCTTGATTTTATCTTCAAGATCTTGATCATCCCTCCCTTGAATCTTTTTAGATCTATCAGCTCAGTTGGAAAGCCTCCGATAAGCTGCGGAGTACGCGGTGGGATTCATCAATGCTAAGGGCGCCGTTTTGGTGGTTCACTTGCACGACATTCTGAACCGTGTTAGAAAGGTCGCTCTTCATGCCGTTTATCATGGTGCTGCCATGGCGTTGGCTGATGCGCAAGCCCACTCTGGCCACGAGCTTCGGCTTCTTCCCCATGGTTTTTCAGCCATCGAACACCCTGGGGATCATGAGCGCCTGGTCGAGGACTTCTTCAACGCTGCCAACTCCATAGCCTTCGCTACCCAGGCCGAGGACATAGTGAATAACGTGTTCCTGGGCCTTTAGCTTGTAATAGGAGAAGCTGGCAAACAATTTCTTTGTTCTAATTGGTTTCTCTTTTTGCCCCATACTCCATGTTCCATGCATCAATTTGTCCATGTTTGTTTTGCTCTTGTAGGCGATACATATCGTACCAGCTTTTCCCCCTTCAGGTTTATTTTTGAACTAGAGGCGACACTCTTCTAGTATCGGCTATTAGAGCCGATGATCGAACAAAATCGGCTGTCAAGTATTAATCCAAATGCTAGGATAATATTTCTTTAGATATTTTCCATTGATTGGTCTATCAAACTCTTCTTCTCCTCCTAGTGTTTCCAAAATATAACCATTGCCAAGCGCACAACTTTTAATCCGATAAGGTCCTTCCCAACTAGGCGACCATTTGCCAAACTTGTTGTCCTTTGACCCGATCGGCAATTTCATCTTCCAGACTAAGTCTCCTTCAAAAAATTGTTTGCCCCTAACCTTTTTATTGTAATACTTTGCAATCCTCATCTTATTGGCTTCGATATTCTCAAGAGCATGCAACCGATGGCAACTTAAGTCCTCTAAGTCGTCTATCATAAGATTCTTGTAGACTTCGGCTGACAGATCATTTTGCAATGTGGCACGCCTCGATCCAGTTTGAATTTCCTAAGGAAGGCCTGCATTATGACCATACACAAGTTTATAAGGCGATGTTTTAATCGATCCATGATAGGCCATCCTATATGCCCATAATGCCTCATTAAGCGTTGAATGCCACTTCCTTGGTTGTTTCTCAATCTTTTTCTTGATCACCTTAATCATAATCTGATTGGACGTCTCTGCCTGACCATTAGCCTGAGCATAATAAGGAGAAGAATTTAGCAGCTTAACTCCCATACTGGCAGCAAAATCTCTAAACTCTTCTGATGTGAACATTATCCCTTGATTGATGGTGATAATTTGAGGAATCCCAAAATGATACACAATATGCTCCTCAACAAAATCAACCATGTTCTTTGAGGTTACCATCTTCAAAGCAATTGCCTCAACCCACTTAGTGAAGTAATCCATTGCTACCAATATGAACTTATGTCCTTTACTTGAAGGCGGAAAAATCTGGCCAATTAGATCAATTCCCCAACCTCGGAACGGTCATGGTTTGATTATTGGATTCATAGCCGATGCGGGTGATTTCTAAACATTACCAAAACATTGACAGTCTTGGCACCCTTTATAATATTCAAAATAGTCTTCCAGTATTGTTGGCTAGAAATATCCAGTCTTGCGAATAATCCATTTCATCTTATAAGTCGATTGATGAGCTCCACATATCCCTTCATGTACTTCACCCATCAACACCTTAGCTTCTTCTTGATTCAAGCATTTAAGCAACACTTCATCGACTGTTTTGTAATATAGCTGATCATCTAGTAAAACATACTTAGTCGATTTGTACCTTAGCTTCCTGGTAACTTTCTGTGATGGATTCCTAAGGTAATCGGCTATTTCAACTCTCCAATCATTATTTGAGGTTTCACTACTTAAGACCTCTTAAAACACTCGATAACCTGTTGCACTTTGAGCTAAACGATTAGCTTCTTGATTTTGTGCTCTTGCAATATGTTGAAGAGAGACATGAGAAAATTCCTTGAGCAACCCTTCACTCATCATAATATCCCCTCAGAGTATCTTCTTTGCATTCATATAAGTTGATCAACTGATTAATAATTAACTGTGAAGCTCCAAATACTTCAATTGCCTCGGCTTTTACTGCACGAAGAAGTTGAAGCCCCTTAAGAATAGTTTCATATTCCGCTTGGTTATTAGTAATCATTGGTTCAGCTGAAAAAGCAAACTCAAAACTTGCCCCCCCCCCCCCGAGGTGAAATAATGACAACACCAATGACACCACCTTGCTTGCATGATGACCCATCAAAGAACAACGTCCAGGGTACCGGCTCCACATAGCCAACACTTGGCTTATGATGCTGGGTGACAAAATCGGCTATTACTTGCCCTTTGACTGCTTTAGCCGATTCGTACCTCAAGTCAAATTCTGACAACGCAAGAATCCACTTTCCCATTCTTTCATTTAATATTGGCATTGATAGCATGTACTTGATCACATCAGTCTTGGAGACAACTGTACACTCAGCCGACAACAAGTAATGTTGTAACTTACTACAAGAGAAATATAAGCATAAGCATAACTTTTCAATGAGAGAATATCTTGTCTCTGGATCTAGAAGCCTCCTACTGAGATAGAAAACAACTCGCTCTTTCCCTTCGAACTCTTGCATCAGGGCCGATCCAATTGTCTGGTTATCGGCTGATATGTACAACTTAAAATGCTTACCTTGCCGAGGAGGGATCAGCATGGGTGGACATTTCATGTATTCTTTTATCTCCTCAAACGCTTTTTGTTGTACATCACCCCATTTAAATTCTTGATCATTTTTTAACTTCAACAAGGGAGAAAATGGCAGGACTCTCTCCAACAAATTTGAAATAAACCTCCTAATAAAATTAATTTTACTAAACAAAGATTGTAACTCTGTTTTAGTAGTCTGGGGCACTGCCTCATCAATTGCTTTCATGCTTTTTTGAACAATTTCAATTCCTCTCTCGTGGACCATGAAACCCAAGAATTGTCCAGCTGATACTCCAAAGGCACACTTATTAGGATTCATCTTTAGACCATATTTTCTTATGCACTCTAGTGTCTCCCGTAAATCAGCCAGATGTTCCTTGTACCCCTTGGATTTTATCATCACATCATCAATGTAGATTTCAACAATCCTGTCGATTAACTTATGAAAAATATAATTCATTATCCTCTGATAAGTTGCACCGGCATTCTCCAGACCAAAGGGAATCACAACCCATTCAAATAAACCGATTGCGCTAGGGCATCTAAAAGTTGTCTTTGCTTTGTCTTCCTCAGCCATGAAAATTTGGTTATATCTTGCATTGCGGTCCATGAAGCTAATAACCTTGTGCCCGGCTGCTGCGTCTACCAACATATCGGCTATCGGCATCGGATAACCATCCATGGGTGTAGCCTTGTTCAAATCTCTGAAATCGATGCAAACCCTTAACTTTCCATTCTTCTTATACACAGGAACAACATTTGATATCCACTCTGCATATCGGCATGGTCGAATAAACTTTGCTTCTAGTAATCTTTCAGTCTCCTTTTTGATATCATCAAGTACATTTGGGTTGAATCTCCTCGGAGCTTGATTAAACGGCCGATATACAGGTTTGATTGGCAACCAATGTTCAACAATCAATCGGTCTAGACCAGGCATCTCATAGTATTCCCAAGCAAAATAGACTTTAAATTCCTTTAATAAATCAACTAACTCTTGCTTATACTCAGGATCCAACTTGGCACTTACATACGTCGGCCTAGTCCTATCTCTAGAACTAATATCTACCACTTCTAATTCATCGGCCGACGTGAAGCCATGTCCTAGTTTGCCATCTGTACCATCTATTGGATTATCCATTAAAACAAATTTTCAAAACCAATTGCTTGGATCAGCTGTTGGTTTTCATTATTGATTCTAATGAAGACTCCTTCCCATAGCTTGCTAGAAAAACACTCGAAGTCTTCTAGCTCCCAATATATTGGATCGGCTATTGCGATACTCACGGATTCATAAGTGCAAACCAGCTCAACATCATCTCCATGAGATTGAATCAAACATTGATGCATGGTTGATGGCACACAACAATTTGCATGAATCTAGTCTTGACCGAGGAGTAAACTGTATGAACCTTTTCCATCGATGATGAAGAATGTGGTGAGCAGAGTCTTACTCCCGATTGTTAGTTTAACGTTCATTGCCCCATGGGTCTTAGACGTATTACCCCCAAAATCCTTAAGCATCATGTCGGTCTCAATCAAATCTCCTGGTCCCTTGCCAAGTTTACAAAAAGTGGTGTAAGGCATAAGATTGACAGATGCACCTCCATCCACCAACATCTTGTTCATCGACTTTCCATCAACAAAACCTTTTACATATAAAGCCTTTAAGTGTCGATGCTTGATTGGCTTATCGAATATAGCCTGCTGTATAACTATTAACTTGGAAACTATTTCTTCATACTCTGATTCATCAAAATCGGAATAAACTTCTTGATCTGCTGGATCTCTGAATTCTGATGGCAACAGAAAAGCCATTCAAATATTAGCTGATGGTTGCCCTCTATCGGCTATTCGTTTAGCATGCCACACTTGAGGCCTACCAGATGTCTGAGCCTGTTCTAGTTCTCTAATCCTTAGGCGTTGCACCCTTCTTTTCTGGCTTCTTATCAAACCTCTTGGACACCATTGGCCTTCCTGCCAAACATATTCTTCCTCATTACTTTCTTCTTCATAATCAACCCAGTTTTGATCAACAACTTGCTCTCCAAGCCGATCATGAACACTTCTATTTTTTAAGCGCCGATCCATGTTATTATGATGATACTCATCTTGAGCATGGATAGACCGGCGGTTGGTTTGAGATTGCCTAAACTCCCAATATTGCTCGCTGCACTCCGGACAGTTATTTTTGGTAGGCAATTTTAAACCTTCGTTCTAGCAATGTCTGAAAAAAAGGACAATTCTAATGTGATTCAGCTTGCTTTCTTTCATACCTCTCTTTTTCCTATTGACGTTGGTATTCCTGCTCTTCTAACCAACGCTGATAATCCTTTTCCTTCTGTCGCTGCCATTTACTCACCAAAATTCGAGATGTAACACGCGGCCTTATTGCCCCATCCTTTGACATTTCTCCCTGCTCATATCGGCTCTTTTGTTGGCCATGATGCCTTCTAACCTCTCTATATTCATCAGCCAATATTTACATTTTGGGATCGACTGTTCCAGTTTCTTTTGATCTAACTGATGTTAGGATTTTAGTCTTCCCTTTGAGCAGCCTAGCATCAACAATGCTCTGATCTCTCGGGAAAGGATTATCATCAACTTTCATCTTTTGAGGCGTATCAAATTTGAGCCTTCCTTGCTGAATAGCCCTCTGTATATGCTGCCAAAAAACTCTGCACTCATTAGTAGAATGAGAAGTGGCATTGTGAAATTTGCAAAACTTGTTCTTCAACTGATCAGGGGGCAACATAACATGATTATCGGGTAACTTGATCTGTCCCTTCTCGAGCAAAAATCAAAGAGCTTGTTTGATTTTGTGACATCAAAATCGTAGCTCTCTTCGACTCCTCTTCCCCAAGGATTTGGCACCATTACTATCTTTTTACCCCAATTCCATTTAGCCACAGCAACCTCTTCTTCTTCGTCGTCCTTATAGTCGTCATCGACAGAATATGGATTATAGGCTTCGGCCATTGTGGTATTCTTCTGGAATCGGATATCCCTGCACATATTCTAAAATTGGCTATTGAGTGTTGCCACTCGTTGAACCAACTGACCCAAATTGTCAAATTCTTACCCCAACAGCTTCTCTCTCCACGTTGGCAACATTCCTTGAACGGCCAAAGCAGCAAGTTGATCATCGGTCAAGTTCAATGAGAAGCACAAATTTCTAGTCTCTTGGAACCTCTGAAGAAACTCGGTGCCTGATTCATTAGCTCTCTGCCTTGTAGTTGTCAAATCAGTAATTTTCTTTTCTCCTGTCCTAGTGTAAAAATATGTATGAAACTTTTTCTCTAGGTCAGCCCAATTGGCAATGGAGTTAACTGGCAGTGATGAAAACCAAGTGAAGGCTGGCCCTGACAGAGACAAGAAGAAGAAATGAACTCGATGGGCCTCTTGAATGGATGCTTCACCCAACTGTGTAAGATACCGACTGACATGTTCTATTATGCTTGTGCTATCTTGGACAGTGAACTTAGCAAACTCCGGGAGCCTATAATTTCCAGGAAGAGCGACCAAATCATACCATTCTGGATATGGGCGTTTGTATGAGAAGGTCTGCCCTTTCGGCTTCAAACCGAACTGATTCTTCATCATCTCAGTCACTCTAAGCAACAACTCATCGGCATTTGAATTTGGATTTCTTTGCAATTGCTAACCCATCTATGGATTAAAATTTTGGGTACCTTGATACCCTAGATTTGGAATCATGTGAAGGGTATTGTAATATGTGCTATAGTGATACCCTTGTGGAATCTCCATCTGTTGGGTCCTTTGCTGGTTTGCTTCTTGAAGTCTCTGGTTATAGATATTAGGATCTATATCTTTACGAATCCTTTGAACTAATGGCGCTATTTTTTGAGCCGACGACGATATCTGGCCTGATGTGCCAAAATTGACCATTTGATTCCGAACTTGCCCCGTCGGCTATTGCACGTGCTGTTCTGAGGATCTAGGGTTATACTATATCTGATTAGTAATAGAACCCTAAACTTGCTCAGATGAACTCTAAACTACCTGAACATCATCATTACCAGTTGGTGCTACTTCTTGATGGCTAGTACTGGCTTGATTAGTCCCCTGAGTCAATGGATGTGGAATGTTGTAATAAGCTAGCCCAACCTGATCAACTAGAAACCCATGAAACACCTCTTTCATGGTGTTGTGGACTGTGTTCAAGAAAACTTCATTATGATTCGACATGGCATCATGAACAGACTTGTTTACAACTTCTATGAAGAAATGTATGTCTTCAGCTTCATCTGCATCTGCCTGCCCATGCAACAGAACTCTTGGTAGTGGATATTTCTGAACAATTGTATTGTCACGTGTTTTGATGTAGAACAACAAACACTTGTACTGAAATTCTTCTATAGCTTTGCTGATGACATCTTTATCTCCATCAGGTAGGTCTTCATAAGGCACCATAAGGATGTCATTGTAGTTGTAAGCCGCCATGACGATTGTGTGGTCCCACCGGGTGTGCCAAAACATATGTCGACACGAAAATGTGTCGGCATACAGCAAGCCAGAAGGATCTGCTTGATGGAGCTGGAGATCCGCTTGGCTTTAACGTAGGGATAATCGATCCTACGAATTTCTCCCGAGACGTGCTAGTCAATTTGACCCTGCAATTAATAAGGAGAGAAAGTTTATCAGTAGTTTAAGGTGGAATATGCTGGTCTGTGCCCAGACAGTTCCAAGTGTGCCACTTTGGGAGCAGCCAGACGGGAAAAATGACTAAATAGTCAATACGCACAGAAATCGGCTGTTACGGACTATAAAGCTCGTGGGCAGCGATTGATTTTATGTTGACAGGTACAGTACACGTAGATGTAAATGAGATCATCAGCTAGGTAGATATTACCAGTGTGAATCATTGAGCCGATGAATCTAACGAGAAAGGATATAGCATGCAAACAAATCGACTGTCTAATACAAATGGACCTACAAATGCTCTAAATCTAATCTGTTGCCATCAACAGTGAGGTTCGACTGGATTGATGGCAGCTATGATGATAATAACAAACTAAAACCGAAGAATCCGTAAAACCATCTATACTTCGATAGGCTTTTTGAAAGACATGCTATACGTGAAGGCTCGGGCGAATCGGCTAAAATAGCCAATTCGGATGAAAAAGGACTACAGCGTGTGAACAATCGACTATTTCACATGCACAAACCTATCAACTCGTCAGACCTAACCTGCTATCTCTAACAGTGGGGTTCGACCGGATCGATGCAGCCATGATAAAAGACAACAAATCAAACCTTTAAAGTAAACAGATCTATTCACGTTTAACAGAATCATGTAGACATACTATAGGCGTTAACGCATAGGCGATCGGCTGTTTAGCCGATGCAGGCATAGCAAACAGTTAAGGTCACGCCTAATCAAGAACAAATCTACTAACTAGCATCCTCCATTCTACAGTGCTATCAGTGGGGATCGACCGGATCGTTACAGCCATAATAGTGGACCATATATCAGATTTAACTAGTGTCACACCCAATTTTAAGGATAAAATTGAATGCACAATACTCATGTGTGCCTAGGAATCAGTCACACACATAAGTCGACAAATCAAATAAAGTATCATCACGGTGTCTCTTACAACACAAATAATAACATTAAGTAGTCTTACACAACACAGCGGAATAGTAAAGGATAACACTCTCGTGGAACACCATCACAGGGAAGGTCAACTGGTTGACCACAAGCCTAAAAATCCTCTGGGAATTCCTCATACCCGTTGTCATCTGTTACCCATCCGGGATTTTTATCCAAATAAAGAAAATAAACAAGCGTAAGTACATCCCGTACTTAACAAGCTAACATGGGGTTATGAAGCTCAAAAAGGGTTGACTCTGGTTTAAGGCAGTTAGCATTTTTAGTACGACAAGCTTTTATTATCAGATATTATCAAATTATGCTTAAACTCCCATTTAATCCCATAAGAACATATATCATGGTAAAGTGTATCGTATAACATCATAGAACATCTTAAATGATCATCATCAAGTATCCAGTTATTCTGTGAGTTTTCCGGGCCGCTTGTAACCGTGAGCACGGCTGTTATAACAGTTTGTTACCCTCTGCAGAGGTGGTGCACATTCACCGCGAGTCATGATCCCCATATGCCCGGGTTAATTACTCCCATGTCACTGCAAAGGTGAGCGGGTAGGGTACACTATGAAGCCATTTCATAGGTTTCACTAACAAGTTAGGGCCGCTAGGTTTCCTTGGCAGGCAGATGTAGGAACCCCCCTTTCCTATGGCACATATCCATCGCGGCTATACTCATAGGAACAGAGGCAGCCCTATACCCAACGTGGCAAGCCCCATTTGCGCCAAAAAGGTAACCTTTAACTAGCAAGAAAAGGTCCTATTACTGAGCTAAAGTTAGAGCCATATGACTCTCCCGGTTGCACTATCAGTCCAGCTTTTGCCGACAGATAAGTCCTTATGGAGGGCTAGGAGCAACATGATCAAAGGTCATTTGCACCTTCGCCCTATGGAACAGTTGTTATATATCATGTTAAACTCTTAGTTCCATAGAGTCATTCATCATCATGTAGATCAAGTTCAGTTAGAGCACTAGCAATCTACCCATATGCATTTAACCCATAGGAGACAAGGAACAGGATAAACAATCACTAGGATGTCCTTACGGTTATCAAAATTAGACACATGCAAATGAGTAATTGATTAAAGTGAAATAGGACATCAAGGTAGGCCCATGCTATACTTGCCTTGGTTCACAAACTCTTGCTGGTCCTATTGGTCATCGAAGAGTTCTTGGTCTCCAACGTTTTCCTCACCGTCTGAACGCGACCAACACGGCAACATACAACATCCCAAAAGCATTCATGCAAAGCAAACATTCCTATCATTAGAACAGTACACCAGCAGTATAGAAAACAAGATAAAATGTTTGTGAAAATAATCTACGTCTCGCTATGATCACGTCAACGCGAAGTTCACGAAAAACGGAGCTAAAATGCGAAAGTTATGATTTAAACGGGATTTCCTATAGCAATATATTTAATTAAATCTAACCAGGAAATTAAAATGTTCCAAACTTGACTAACAATGGTTCTAACATGTAGCTTATGGAATTACGAAGCTAACGCGATTTGAATAAATCGATTCAGAGCTAAAACGACAATTTTATACGCAAAACAGTTCAAATGGCATTTCTGTAAATACTGAAAACGTATTTTAGACTTAAGCAGTGAAGTTTACGTTTTCAAAACGAGAATGCGCATTCGGGGAACTATGCATTGGACTGCGGGTTCTATTCATTCCAAACTGAGGGTCTCTTTTGCAAATCTGCCACGCGAAGGGGTATCGGATGTTCTCGGCCGTTGGATAAGAAATGAGCAGCCAGGATTGGATTCGGGGGGGAGAGAAGAAGGTGGCCGGACGGAACAGTGACGCCGGCGGCAAACTCCATTGCCGGCGGCATGGAGGTCACCGGAGCGCGCAGCCAGAGGCCTACGGGCCACGGTTCAGAAATCCGGAGGCATCGGGAGAAAGCTGGGGAGGAGAGGACCTCGCCTAGGCCATCACGACGGCCGGAGGAGTGAGCCAAGGCGGCGAACGCCATGGCCGGCGGCCAAAGCTCGCGGGCGCATGCGGCCAGGGCGCTAGAAGCCATGAAAAATGAAATTAATGGTATCGGAAGGTAGAGGGAAGCTAGGGGTTCTCACCGCGGGGGAAAATGAGGATGGGGAAGGCTCGGGGACGGCGGTCCATGCGGAGGTGAGGACGGTGGCCGGCGGAGCTCCTCCGTGCGGTGGTTGTGGGGCTTTCGAGGCGTGAATGCGAGAGAAAACGGCGCGGGGGAGCAGCAGGGGCGCGCGGGGGCTCGGCTCCTATTTATCAAGGCTGAGGAGCGGGGGGGACGCTCCCACAACGCCCATCATGGGCGGCGGTTGCTCAGACGCCGGGCGCGGGCAGTTCCGAGCCACGCGGGGATGGGGATGGCGCCGACATGTGGGGTCGGGCGGTCAGCGGCTGCGGGCGCTAGGCAGACTCGGCGGCAGTTGCTGGCGGTTGTGCTGGGCCGGCAGCGGTGCTGGGCTGGTGGCTGGCGCTGGGCCAAGCGAGGCACGCGGTTGGGCTGGCGGCTGGCGCAGAGGAGAAAGCCAGCGGGCCGAAGGAGCTGGGCCACGGGCCAAAAATCAAGAAGGGAGGGAAAAATGGATTTTGCATTTTTTTTCTTTTTCCAAATAGATTTCCAAAAGCGTTTTCAATTAGGTTTTGAATTCATTTAAACTTTGAATCAAAATCAATCATCACAAAATTAGATATGCATCAAGAAATTTCTAACCTTATATTAAATTTTAATTCCACAAAATTCACTATTTTCCTATATTTTAATGCACACCTATTTGCATAAATAAATCAATTTAACTATTTTTAAAAGAATGTCATTTTTAGGGTGTTACAATTCTACCCCCCTTAAGATGAATCTCGTCCTCGAGATTCGGGTGATTGCTTACTCAAACAGTTGGGGATAAGTCTTTCTCAGATCCTCTTCTCTTTCCTAAGTAGCTTCATCCTCTGTATACCGATTCCACTGCACCTTGCACATCTTTATGATTCGGCTTCTTGTAACTCTTTTGGCAGTTTCCAAGATCTTTATTGGATACTCTTCATAAGTAAGATCCTCCTTAACAGCAAGTTCTTCCAAAGGAATTTGCTCTTCTGGTACCCTCAAACACTTCTTCAATTGGGAAACATGGAACACGTCATGCACACCTATCAAACTCTCAGGCAGTTCCAACTGGTAAGCTACTTCTCCACGTCTCTCTAGGATCTTAAAAGGTCCAATATACCTTGGTGCTAACTTTCCCTTCATATTGAATCTTCTCACACTTCTCATTGGTGACACCTTCAAATACACATAATCACCAATCTCGAAAGTCAGCTCTCTTCTGCGAGTATCAGCGTAACTCTTCTGTCGGGACTGAGCCACTCTCAAATTGTCTCTAATCATTCTCACTTGTTCTTCCGCGTCTCTAAGGACATCGGGTCCAAACACTTGAGTTTCTCCAGTTTGATTCCAAAACAAAGGCGTTCTACACTTACGTCCATACAACGCCTTGAAAGGTGCCATCTTGAGACTCTTCTGATAACTGTTGTTGTATGAGAACTCTGCGTAAGGCAGACTCTTATCCCAACTATCACCATACTGAAGTGCACAAGCTCTCAACATATCTTCCAAAATCTGGTTGATCCTTTCAGTCTGTCCATCAGTTTGCGGGTGGTAAGCAGAAATGAAATTCAACTTTGTTCCCAAAGATCTATGTACTTTATGCCAGAATTGCGATGTAAACTGGGTGCCTCTATCCGACACAATTTTCTTGGGAACACCATGTAAGCACACTATTCTTTCCATGTACAACTCTGCTAGTCTTGCACCCATATAGGTAGTCTTGACTAGTAAAAAGTGAGCAACCTTGGTGAGTCGATCCACTATTACCCATATTGAATCATAGCCTCTTTGAGTGCGGGGCAATCCTACAATAAAATCCATACCAACTTCTTCCCATTTCCATTCAGGAATCTTCATTGGTTGTAGTAACCCTGCAGGTCTTTGATGCTCGGCTTTCACTCTTTGACAAGTGTCACACAAAGCCACGTATTCTGCCACATCTCTCTTCAAACCATACCACCAATACTTCTCCTTGAGATCCAAATACATCTTGGTACTTCCGGGATGTATAGAGTAAGCAGACTCATGGGCCTCTTGTAGAATTGCATCTCGGATAGCTTTCACTTCAGGTACACATATCCTTTTTCCGAACCAAAGAGTGCCATTCTCATCCATTCTGAATCCGGGTGCCTTTCCAAGCACTACATTCTCTGCTATCTCCTTAAGTTTTTCATCCACCAATTGACCTTTGCGTATCTCTTGTTCCAAAGTAGGCTCTATCACCAATTCCATTGCATTAGTGACAAGGCTCAAGTTGAGATACTCCATTTCAGCACACAACTCTGCTGACATAGATGTTATCTAAAGTCCATTGGCATCAGCTACGATGTTTGCCTTTCCCGGGTGATAATGCACTTCCAAATCATAGTCTTTGATCAATTCCAACCAACGACGTTGTCTCAGATTCAGATCTGATTGGGTAAAGATATACTTCAAACTCTTATGATCAGTATAGATATCACTCTTATGTCCAATTAGATAATGTCTCCAGATCTTCAAAGCATGAACCATAGCTGCTAATTCCAAGTCATGAGTGGGATAATTCAACTCATGCTTCCTTAGTTGTCTAGATGCATATGCAACCACTCTTCCTTCTTGCATAAGCACACATCCAAGACCCAAACGGGATGCATCACAATAAATAGAGAAGTTCTTGCTTAAATCTGGCAGAATTAATACTGGGGCTGTAGTCAATCTCTTCTTTAGCTCTTCAAAATTTGCCTGGCATTTATCATACCATACAAATTTGGCATTCTTTTCCAACAGAGCTATCATAGGCTTGGCTAGCTTGGAAAAACCTTCAATGAACCTTCGGTAATATCCAGCTAATCCCAAAAAGCTACGAATCTCACTTACAGTTGTTGGTGGTTTCCAATTCAGTACATCTTGCACTTTGCCTGGATCCACTGCTATTCCACCATTGGAGACTACATGACCCAGAAAAGAGACTTCCTTTAACTAAAACTCACACTTGCTCTGCTTAGCGTACAACTTATGTTCTCTAAGCTTTTGCAAGACCAACCTTATGTGTTCAGCATGTTCTTCTTCTATCTTGGAGAATATTAGTATGTCATCTATGAATACCACCACAAATTTATCCAGAAATTCCATGAACACCTTATTCATCAGATACATGAAGTATGCAGGTGCATTGGTCAATCCAAAAGACATAACGGTGTACTCATATAATCCATACCGTGTAGTGAATGCTGTCTTAGGTATGTCCGAGTTTCGAATCTTAAGCTGATGATAACCAGAGCGGAGATCAATCTTGGAAAACACATGGGCTCCTCTCAACTGATCAAACAAATCATCAATCCTAGGCAAAGGGTATTTATTCTTGATTGTAACCTCATTAAGTGAACGGTAATCCACACACATCCGTTGACTACCATCCTTCTTATCCACAAAGATCACAGGTGCCCCCCATGGGGAAAAACTAGGGTGTATGAAACCTTTTTCTTGCAACTCTTTTAGTTGTTTCTTAAGCTCTTCTAATTCATTAACTCCCATTCTATATGGACGTTTAGCTATTGGTGCAGTTCCAGGTAATAATTCAATAATGAATTCAATGTCTCGATCAGGTGGCATACCTGGCAAGTCATCGGGGAAGACATCCGGGAACTCCTCCACGACATGATCTTGTTCATTGACTTCACCATCTAGCTGATTCACTGTGGCTGTAGGCTGAGCTTGCACTACCACTTCTACACAGATTCTATCTCCGTTGAGTGATGTCACAACCACAGATTTCTCCTAACACTGAATCACTGCCCGGTGTTGTTTCATCCAATCCATTCCCAGAATAAGATCAATTCTCGCTATTCTTAACACAATAGGCTTCACTTTGAAGTCTACCCCCCTTAAGGAAATGCTAGTTGAGGGGCTCCAATAAGAAGCGGGCATACTACCTCCCGGGGAATTTACTAGTATGGGGTTTTTCATGGCACACAAAGGTATGCTATGCATTCTAACAAAAGCTTGGGAGATAAAAGAATGCGAAGCACCAGAATCAAAAAGTACGGTAGCAGAGATAGAGTTGATGCTGAACGTACCCAACATGACCTCAGGCATCTCCTGAGCTGCATCAGATGACACATAATTCACCTTCGCAGTGTGAGGTGGTCGGGCGTTGAACTTCTGATTGCTGGTCTGGTTCTGAGGTGCTTGTTGGTTCTGCTTCTTAGAACACTGATGAGCATATTGACCTACTTCTCTGCATCGGTAGCAGGCATTGGGATTGTTGGGTGCACCACTCTTCATAGGAGCATTGTTGGGCACTCCTTGGCGTGCTGCAGGATTGCTGGTCTGTTGCGGGGGATGCTGATTCCCAAACTATTACTGGTGCTGAGGGCGTTGCTGGAACTAGTTCCGCTGAGGATACTGACCACGGTTTCCCTGGTGAGTTGGTCCTTGATTCCTCTGCTGGAAACCTTGCTGGGGATAAGCACATGGGCGAGTGTTGCTTCCATAAGCTTGCCCTTGGAGTCTTCTCTTCTTAGCTTCCATCTCCTTGCGCTTATCGTCAATCACGATAGCGCGATTCACCAAAGACTAGAAGTTAGGGTAAGTATTAGACATCAGCTGAAGCTGTAGTCCATCATAGAGTCCCTTGAGGAAACGGTGTTGCTTATCCTTGTCATCCGCTACATCATTTGGAGCATAGCGTGATAGTTGTGCGAACTTGTCCCGATACTCTGCCACAGTCATTGATCCTTGCTTGAGGGATCGGAATTCTTCCTGCTTCAGTTCCACTAGTCCATCAGGAATATGGTATGACCGGAAATTGTCCTTGAATTCCTGCCAGGTGATAGCAGGAGCATTGTTGGGACGTCCAAACTGGAATGATTCCCACCAATCCTGAGCAGCTCCTTGGAGTTGCCCGGAAGCGTACAACACCTTCTCAAGGTCGTTGCATTGTGCTATGTTTAGTTGTTTCTCCACAGCACGCAACCAATCATCTGCCTCCATAGGGTCTGAGGCATGGGTGAACACCGGTGGTCGACCTTTCATAAACTCTCCACGCTTATCTCTGACCTGAACAGGCGGTGGTCCTCTTGCAGGTTCGTTGTCCAAGCGCTGCATCATAGCTTGCATCAGCTACGCTTGCATTCCCAATATTTGTTCCATAGTCACAGGTGGCGGTGGCGGTGGATTTATGAGAGCATCACGCCCACGACCACGGCCTCTGCCTCTTCCTCCTCTTGCGGCCATCTGTTTTCCAACAAATGTGCAAAATTTAGAGATTTTTTCAATTATAGAGAGCTTACAAAAGATAAGACACAATGCTGAGAATTTTCTGGACAAGATTCAAATTCAGAAGTTTAGTAAAACTGTTATATCTCGAGTTTCAGAAATCCAACAGAGGTGCACCAAGATTTGTTAGAAAGCTTAGGACATCAGCTACAACTTTCATTTAGATCACTTTTACAGATTCTGACACACACATGGTCAAAAGTAGAGCTAAACCAAAACTGTTCTGGGTTCCAGACAGCGCAGGAACATCAACTTGTGTCAGCTAGATCTCCCCAACCTGAACAGATATTGATGTGATTCCAGAGACATATGAAAGATACAGAGGTCTAGTTATCTCCACAAAAATTTCAGAATTTTTTACAGCCCAGATTTCGAGATACCAGATAAAGAACACAGGCTACTCCAGAAATCAGCACAGCAGAGATAAGATAAAGCGAAACATCTGCATTAAGATTTCATTCTAAACTTAAAGTTCCAATCTAAGGAAGTTGTGGACATGCCCACAAACTTCCAGCAATCAAACAAATACCAAATCAACCAAGTTCAGAAATTAAACATCTAATCATCCAAGTTCACAAGACCAAACAAGTCTAACTATGAAACATGAACTAACGACGGGGTAATCTAGATCAAGGCACCTAACACCTATGGAGCGGTGTCAATCATGGTGAAGGACCGGCGCTTCTTCTTGTAGATGGAAGGCTGCCCAAGTTGTGCTCGAAGTTCATCCACTTGCTTCTGGAGGCGTCTCTGAGCCCTCTGAGATGCACGCAGTTCTCCTTTGACTTCCTCATCCACTCCCTGCATAGCGTGGACATGCTGCACCGTTGCTTCTAGAGTTGGGTCATTCTCTGGTGGAGCCAAAACCTGCCAAACACCCTCATGATCATTTCGAGGAAGGAACCTGAAGCGATCCTCCCTCATGGCCTCAAAGCGACGACCATGGTAGTGGATGTAGGCGTTCTGTGCTGCATCCTCCATGCCATCCAAGGCATGGGCTCTCCTGGCAGGGGCACAGTGGACAGTCTCCACCTCATGTCCATTCTTGATGTCGTTCCAGGCAGTGACCACCAGCTCTACCTTCCAGAAGGTAGCCTCCAATGGATGCTGGTACTCGGCGCAGTGGTAGCTGATGGAGGCGTGCAAGTCGGGGTAGTAGTCGTCCAGCACGTGAGTGAGGAGGGTGTGGTAGTAGGCTGTCTCTGGGGCTGGCTTGAAGTAGTACTTGCACATCCAGCCAATCTCCTCATCCACCACGAGGGCAGCTGGGGATGGTGCAGGTGTAGGGGAAGTAGCCGTCGACTCCTCAGGTGAAGCTACAACAGGATAGACCGGCGCGGCGACTGGAGTAGGAGTAGGTGCAGGCGTCGGGGTAGTCATCTCCTCGTCGTCGGAGATGATCACAACCTCTCTCTCCTCCTGTGGGGCACGTGGGGTGAACAGGGCACGATAACCGGCGGTGCTGAGGCGAGCAGTCTTCGGATTATGAGACATCTATAGATTTAAAGTGAGATAGAATTAGAATCAACAATTTTAAATAATAGATTAAGGTATGAAAAGCATAAATGTTTTAATAAAATAACAAGAATAAGACAGTAAGCAAGAAACCAGAGGAGCAAGGATGCTAAAACGACCATTTTCTAACAAGGCTTGCGTCCTACAGTCAACACGGCTCTGATACCAATTTGTCACACCCAATTTTAAGGATAAAATTGAATGCACAATACTCATGTGTGCCCAGGAATCAGTCACACACATAAGTCGACAAATCAAATAAAGTATCATCACGGTGTATCTTACAACACAAATAATAACATTAAGTAGTCTTACACAACACAGCGGAATAGTAAAGGATAACACTCTCATGGAACACCATCACAGGGAAGGTCAACTGGTTGACCACAAGCCTAAAAATCCTCTGGGAATTCCTCATACCCGTTGTCATCTGTTACCCATCCGAGATTTTTATCCAAATAAAGAAAATAAACAAGCGTAAGTACATCCCGTACTTAACAAGCTAACATAGGGTTATGAAGCTCGAAAAGGGTTGACTCTGGTTTACGGCAGTTAGCATTTTTAGTACGACAAGCTTTTACTATCAGATATTATCAAATTATGCATAAACTCCCATTTAATCCCATAAGAACATATATCATGGTAAAGTGTATCGTATAACATCATAGAACATCTTAAATGATCATCATCAAGTATCCAGTTATTCTGTGAGTTTTCCGGGCCGCTCATAACCTTGAGCATGGCTGTTATAATAGTTTGTTACCCTCTGCAGAGGTGGTGCACATTCACCGCGAGTCGTGATCCCCATATGCCCGGGTTAATTACTCCCATGTCACTGCCAAGGTGAGCGGGCAGGGTACACTATGAAGCCATTTCATAGGTTTCACTAACAAGTTAGGGCCGCTAGGATTCCTTGGCAGGCAGATGTAGGAACCCCCCTTTCCTATGGCACATATCCATCGCGGCTATACTCATAGGAACAGAGGCAGCCCTATACCCAACGTGGCAAGCCCCATTTGCGCCAAAAAGGTAACCTCTAACTAGCTAGAAAAGGTCCTATTACTGAGCTAAAGTCAGAGCCATATGACTCTCCCGGTTGCACTGTCAGTCCTAGCTTTTGCCGACAGATAAGTCCTTATGGAGGGCTGGGAGCAACATGATCAAAGGTCATTTGCACCTTCGCCCTATGGAACAGTTGTTATATATCATGTTAAACTCTTAGTTCCATAGAGTCATTCATCATCATGTAGATCAAGTTCAGTTAGAGCACTAGCAATCTACCCATATGCATTTAACCCATAGGAGACAAGGAACAGGATAAACAATCACTAGGATGTCCTTACGGTTATCAAAATTAGACACATGCAAATGAGTAATTGATTAAAGTGAAATAGGACATCAAGGTAGGCCCATGCTGTACTTGCCTTGGTTCACACACTCTTGCTAGTCCTGTTGGTCGTCGAAGAGTTCTTGGTCTCCAACGTTTTCCTCACTGTCTGAACGTGACCAACACAGCAACATACAACATCCCAAAAGCATTCATGCAAAGCAAACATTCCTATCATTAGAACAGTACACCAATCGTGTAGAAAACAAGATAAAATGTTTGTGAAAATAATCTACGTCTCGCTACGATCACGTCAACGCGAAGTTCACGAAAAACGGAGCTAAAATGCGAAAGTTATGATTTAAATAGGATTTCCTATAGCAATATATTTAATTAAATCTAACCAGGAAATTAAAATGTTCCAAACTTGACTAACAGTGGTTCTAACATGTAGCTTATGGAATTACGAAGCTAACGCGATTTGAATGGATCAATTCGGAGCTAAAACGACAATTTTATACGCAAAACAGTTCAAATGGCATTTCTGTAAATACTGAAAACGTATTTTAGACTTAAGCAGTGAAGTTTACGTTTTCAAAACGAGAATGTGCATTCGGGGAACTACGCATTGGACTGTGGGTTCTATTCATTCGAAACTGAGGGTCTCTTTTGCAAATCTACCACGCGAAGGGGTATCGGATGTTCTCGGCCGTTGGATAAGAAATGAGCGGCCAGGAATGGATCCGGGGGAGAGAGAAGAAGGTGGCCGGCCGGAACAGTGACGCCAGCGGCAAACTCCATTGCCGACGGCATGGAGGTCACCGGAGCACGCGGCCAGAGGCCTACGGGCCACGGTTTGGAAATCCGGAGGCACCGGGAGAAAGCTGGGGAGGAGAGGAACTCGCCCAGGCCATCACGACGGCCGGAGGAGTGAGCCAAGGCGGCAGACGCCATGGCCGGCGGCCAAAGCTCGTGGGCGCATGCGGCCAGGGCGCTAGAAGCCATGAAAAACGAAATTAACGGTACCGGAAGGTAGAGGGAAGCCAGGGGTTCTCACCGCGGGGAAAAACGAGGACGGGGAAGGCTCGGGGACGGCGGTCCGTGCAGGGGTGAGGACGGCGACCGGCGGAGCTCCTCCGTGCGGTGGTTGTGGGGCTTCTGAGGTGTGAACGCGAGAGAAAACGGCGCGGGGGAGCAGCAGGGGCACGCGGGGGCTCGGCTCCTATTTATCAAGGCCGAGGAGCGGGGGGGACGCTCCCACGACGCCCGTCGTGGGCGGCGGTTGCTCAGACGCCGGGCGCGGGCGGTTCCGAGCCGCGCGGGGAAGGGGATGGCGCCGACATGTGGGGCCGGGCGGTCAGCGGCTGCGGGTGCTAGGCAGGCTCGGCGGCGGTTGCTGGCGGCTGTGCTGGGCCGGCAGCGGTGCTGGGCTGGCGGCTGGCGCTGGGCCGAGCGAGGCGCGCGGCTGGGCTGGCGGCTGGCATGGAGGAGAAAGCCAGCGGGCCGAAGGAGCTGGGCCACGGGCCGAAAATCAAGAAGGGAGGGAAAATGGATTTTGCATTTTTTTTTCTTTTTCCAAATAGATTTCCAAAAGCGTTTTTAATTAGGTTTTGAATTCATTTAAACTTTGAATCAAAATCAATCATCACAAAATTAGATATGCAGCAGCATGTATGCATCAAGAAATTTCTAACCTTATATTAAATTTTAATTCCACAAAATTCACTATTTTCCTATATTTTAATGCACACCTATTTGCATAAATAAATCAATTTAACTATTTTTAAAAGAATGTCATTTTTAGGGTGTTACAACTAGCCAGCAAACCTCTTCAAGATTATACATGCCTTAACCGCGTACTATGCACGATCAAAATCGAAGTAAAAACAGCCGATGAAACACAAACCGTCGCTCAAGGTAAACAATATCGTGTTGTAGCAAGGAAAACGACAGACTAAAGGATATGAGGCCGATCTAGATCGATCTCGACCGGGCAGGTTGATATTGCTAAAACTAATAACGATAAAAATATCAGCAAGATCAGTAACTTAATGAATCTACTCGTAGGACGCCACCCTTAGGTAGAGCCGATAACTTGATCTTAATCTAATTCGAGCAGTGGAGGTCGACCGGATCGATGTAGCCGTACTTGAACTAGATAAGAGTCGATAACTAGCTTATACTAGAGTTCACAGTTGAGGTTGATCGGATCGATGCAGCCATACAAACAGAAGTATAAGCCATAACGGTACTTATAGACAAGCCGAAGGTCGGCCGGACCGATGCAGCCCTGCTTGTTGAAGAACTCATCGGAATCTACTCTACTCCTACTCCTAAGGGTTGGCACGGAGCCAAAAAAAATAAATTGTATTTGATTGATTGGATGTCCTTTTACAATAGCCGAGGTCCAATATTTATACCCGGAATCTAAGCATGAATCCTACTTAAGCACGACCCATTGCAATCTTTGGTATAGAATAAAACATTCCTAATTTAAGATAACTTGGACCATAATCTTTTCCTTTTTGTAGAGTCCGACATGTTTTCCTCGACGCCAACCGTAGCTCATTATCGTTGTCTGCTGACGTCATTCGAAGAGAGCCGATTCCGGTGCATCTGAATCAGCTTATATCGATCCTTATGCAATTGATTCCTCGATTGACATGATCTTCGAAGCTTCGAGTTCCCGTATTTCTCTTCTCAAATTTTGGTGTAAACACCCCCTAAATAAAATAGTTCACCACCGTTTACCGTTTAGCGGTCATTTAATTGGCCGTTTAGGCCATTTAGGCGAACATTGCCTTTAGTTCCATGTAAGCTTCTTAATCTCTTTCTTTCCTTGCATGAATGTCCACAAATATCTGTGATTAGTTTATCCCACTTGATTAGTTTTCTTGCATGGCTAATGGACTTCATTCGCTACTAGCCTTAGCAACGAGCGAGCGCATAATAAGAGTCCCAGAGTCGATGTCCTAGCACTGATCTATATTCAGCCTTCAACAAAGTCAATTAAGTACTTAACCATGTTTGTTCACTTAATCCACACTTGCTGATCAATGTGCACATAATTACTCACAAATGGATCAGATAATATAATAGCACAAATATAATAGGGATGTTAACCCTTAAGCACAATGTGCCAGCCTCGATTAATGCTCTGTTCAAACATTAACAGAGGCTGACACATTAGGGTGCCGCCTCATGGGTTGGGACCATGGGCCTCCAATAATGCTAAGAAAATATTTCAAACATGCAATGCATTAACAGAGGCAGGCACCTTAAATGTTACAATCTATTAACGAAGGCGAACGTCTTAGTACAACCGCCTCCGTTAATATGTTAACAGAGGCGGTCTCTTCCAATGACCACCTATGTCGTTAATATGATTAATGGAGGTGGTCGTCACACCCGCCTCCATTTGTAACATGTCAGCCTATTAGAAGCCTGTAATTATTGTGTTTTTGGCTCATGTGACATATGAGGAATTGTAGTTGATGAGTTTAGTACCACTTTGAAAGTTCAGGAGGGTGTGTTTATAGTAATTCTGAGTCAATCATTTTATACGGAGCGAGGACAAAAACATAAGAGAGATTATATGTATTTATACAGGGCCCATTCCACATACTGCATGCTTTAATGTTTAATGTACTAGTGCTAGTATGTCAGTTGTAGGCCAGTAGTGCATGCTTGTAATGTACTCCCTTCGTCCAGAAAAGAATGCAATTCTCGTTTTTCGATAAGTCAAACCGTTTAAACTTTAACTAAATTTATATAAAAAAATTACTATCATTCATGATATAAAATAAGTACCGTTAGACTAGTTATAAAATATATTTTTTGTAATAAATTTTGTTTGGAGACATAAATGCTAATATTATTTATTATAAACTTAGTCAAATTTGAATCACTTTGACCGGCACGGATTTCATACTTACATTCTTTTTTGAATGGATATGCCAGTTATTTATAGGCCAGCAAAGGTTGAGCACCACTGTAGGTCAGGAGCCTCGAGTTGACAGAACACCCAGCGCTAGCTGACAAAGAAGTCCCTACACGTGATCTTTTGCTTACGGCACGCATCAGATTCCGTATGCCTAGGTTAGAGAGAAAGCTAGGTTCTTTTGGCAGGATAATTTTCATTAAGCCAAGCTAATTAAGTAACCGCAAACTAAAAGCATCTGCAGTGATGGAGAGGATGCTTACTTGCAAAGTTTCGAGTGGATAATGTTGCCTGACCTCTGCGGCAAACATATGGCCGCTAATGTGTGCTTTACAGATGTAGGCCGGGTCGATACTCTACACCAGGCGAGGCTTATCAAAGGACGTGGCTAGCGCCCGCATGTCTGGACCCTAAGCCCGACGCCACGTCGCGCCGCTGCTCTCCATCCCACGTCCCACGCTTGCTTGCCCACGTGTCGCTAGCTG
Source organism: Miscanthus floridulus (assembly GCF_019320115.1). NCBI lineage: Eukaryota > Viridiplantae > Streptophyta > Magnoliopsida > Poales > Poaceae > Miscanthus > Miscanthus floridulus. The sequence goes on from NC_089588.1 coordinate 92,441,383, forward strand.
CGCCCGCCCGCAAGCACATGGGCCCGCCCACGCCTCGCCTGCTGCGCCCGGCCGCAAGCGTCCGGACCCTAGCCCGACATCACGCCGCTGCCCCCAATCCCGCGTCCGCGCTTGCCCGCCCACGTCTCGCCTGTTGCGCCCGCCCACAAGCACGTGGGCCCGCCCACCCCTCGCCTGCTGCGTCCGCCCGCAAGCACGTGGGCCCGCCCGCTCCAGTGGGGACCGTCTCCGCCTTCCCACGTGACACCGAGACGAGACAGCAGAAAGGCGAAGAGGGAGATGCGATACTCGATCTAGTTTTGAAATATCCAGATGCAAGAATTGAAACATATGTCTAAAAACAAATAAAACATTTGAAATATACGTTTGAAACACTTGCAAAAACACCTGAAAACACTTTGAAACCATTGTAAACATACACAATATCTAGATAAAACAATTGCATCATATGTGTGAAAACATATGCAATTTCCGATAAACACACTTGCAACATTACAACCATTGCAACATGCGTAACATCCCGATCTACTTTTGTAACATATGTATAAAATACTTGTAACATACCTCTGAAACACTTGAAACAGACACTTGCAACATACAGTTTCAGTGCAAACATCTTCTTGTTGTTTGGGAGAATGGAGGCTCGTCGGCATGTGGAGTTCGCTAGAGGCAGCGACCTAGCGGTGCTTGTAGGCAACGGCTCGGCAGTGACTGTGCGACAAGACAGGGAAGCAGCAACCACGCGCCGGGCAGGGAGGTAGCGGCCTCGTGCCGTGACTCACAGGCAGACACACGCCAAAACCAGGAGAGGGCAGCCGCGCGCCGCATCTATTAGGGCTAGCAGTCAAGCATCGCATGCAGGAGCGAAGCCAAGCGCCATGTGCAGGGCAAAGCAGAGCGCGGCATGTGGGAGTTAATTTTGTTTTTTAGGCGAGCGGAGTGTGCAACAGTGAGTGGAGCGAGACGTCCGACCTTCCATCTTATCAAAAGTAGAGTACTTCTATCATGCTTGCTAAATATAATACTATAATATGTATACTTGTATAAGTTGTTGCGGGACTAACTTGAGATGGAGCTTGGTCATAATTTATAATAGAGCGATCAGATAACGTTGTATGTACATTTGTAATTAATAGAGCGAGTCATAATTCTGGATAATACATTTGATTATGTACACTTTTCAAAGTTTCAACTGACATGATAGAGGTTTGATTAAATGCCCAGCATTACTGCCCATGTTTAACTCAAAATTCGAGCAGTAACACTACATATGAATGTTTTGTACATCGCCTGCCCAACCACCAAAGAATGGTATGTACAACTATGTGTTCATCTCCCCCCATCTTGTCTTCATAGCTTACCAGCACAATGGATTTCACAGTATGTCTCATCATGTATCCATGTTTCCATCAAAAACATTGGATCTCGAACCATGACAATGCGACTTCCAACTTTGGAAAGTACCACCGGTCTTGTAGCCCATGTACCTCCACAACATTCAACTCCAAGTAGTCAGCAGAACAATGGTGTGACTACCTTGCTATACAAAGAAGACTCTGCAAGTCCGAACCAGCAAATAGCCTCTTCCTCTTGCCGATGGAACCACAGGATCAGCGTGTAGCATGCCAGCAAAGACGGACATCAGTTCCACAAGGACCCCCTCTCTAGAGTCAGACTCCAAGCTACTGTTAGGACTGGGGATCCTCAAATCAGTAAGAGTGTAATACTTATGATACATCCATATCATGAAGGACTGGGAATTGGAACATTCCGGTGGCTTTCTGCAAAATCTCTGATTATGCGTTTAAGAGTTCTACCACCCTTCCCTTGCATGTAACCTTGATGGCTTCTTATATTATCACCAGTCCTGCTGTAAAGATAGTCTGAGCCTGCATCCTGAAGCACCTTGAGCCACAATGGAACTATAATTTCAGCTTCCCCTTGCTTTAGATACTCGGAAGGCAAAGATTTCACCTAATCAAACATGTCAGCCAACATTAGGCAATAGCTGTGAACGTATTGAGCACATGACTAAACACACTCTCTGCATCAATGGATTCAGATCTGGCATCAGATTGTCATGTAACCAAATGAAGGAAAAATAGTTCAACATGTTTTTGATCCAACATCCATGTTTCAAGTTAAATAAGAGAATAACAGAATCAATTATGCCAGATTGTTACCAAGAATATGATCCTCAAAGCAGTGCTAATCAAATCATACATGTGTGAAATTTAAATGGCGGAATTAGACTACCTCATGTCAAAAGTTGCAAACTCAAGTTAGTTAGAGAATTTTTTTTATCAAAAGAAGAAAAAAAAGATACAGAAAGAGCATATCGGCTGGGACTGGAACAATCACAGTGAAAGCTGTCGTGAAAAGAATACCGTCGATTGTAGCCACCCACAAAGAGAATTCCAACTAAGAACAGCCTTCCATGCCGTTCCCTCACAGAAACTGCACAATGCCGCCAGTTGTTGCAATATTGTGGCAGATTTATGGACCTGTTTAGAGAAAGAATGTGAAAACTCCGCAACATTTTTTGACCGAGCAGAACAAATAAATCAATAGAAGCACTTTGTGTAACAGCAGAAATAGTATCATCACCAGTATGCTAAGAACTTAAACAGTCGACTCATCCAAGCATAATCATTAATATAGTAGCTTATGCCAGATGAAAAGTTTGAAAACCCAGATAAGGTTCAGAGCTTATTAAGGTTTACATGCACAAGTACAATGTTCTGGCTAGTTTAGATGTCTCACATAACAAATTGTAGAGTATCCAAAAATATATATATACGCAAACAAATAGAGGCAAATACAACAAAATTATTCTTCAAATTGCACCCACCCTTGACAAGGCTGATACACCAAGTAGAGCATAAAGCACATTAGATAATAGACCTTCACCACAGCGTGCCAAGATTTGGATTAGGGCCACACCAGGTGACCCGTTAGGGATGCACTCAGGAGATTCTAGCACAGCAGCAAGGACAGCCTCAAGAAAACCTGCAGGTGGAATATAACTTTGGAATTATTTAGTTGGAAATGATTGAGTACAACCACAGGGATTTAAGTGCAATAGATTGATCTGATGCATGACAGTGCCAGGTTATAACAAACAAGGTGTCCATATGCCAGCTGTCTCCAATTTGAAGCATAAATGATCAGAGTGCAGAGATTTTAAACACACTCCAAAAACAATGAAACATGAACCAGAAAATTCCTGACACTTGACCACACACTTGCTCAAATGCTATACCAACTTGAAAGACCTTTAATAATCATGTTAAATAGTCATAGTTCTAAAGAGAAATCGCCAAGCCTAATAAAGTGATGCCAAGGTTTTACCATACCAACTCTCTTCGTTAGCTGAAAATACATCCATGCATTTGCAGTAAAAATAAACTCCCTTCTATATTGCTTTCATTTCTTAATGATGTTTTAATGGAAACTAAGGAAATTATTCTCTTTCAAATGGTGTTACAGTGTTATACAATCTCGAGAAGGAACAAAACTAAATCTTCCTAAACTGCACCTATGTTAACTAGTTGATACATTGTGAAAGACAAGAAGGCTCAATCTGTTGGCCCACTGAAGATGGCCAGCTTCAAAGACAAATGAATTTAATCACATAGCAAGAGACAAAAGTAATAGAGGTATGTAATTATATTATCTCTCTATAGTAAACATGAACAAGTAAAGAATGCCATTCAGAAGAACAGTGCAAGTATTTTGTTATGTATCATCCAGCTTACCAAGGAAAGAAAAATCTCATAGATGTAAAGCAAAGCAGGCCAATAGTAAACTTTATGAGCTAACATTTTGCTGACATGAGTTTTCACTCCAAATCCATCTATTCAGGATGTACAAAGAAGTTTACCCATCACAGAATGAGGGGAACACAAAAACATGCAATTAAAGCCAGAGGACAATACATAAAAGTGAATAAAATAGCACTCACACGACATATATGACATTGCTGCAAGTGCAGCTCCTCGGTGCATTGCTGTAGAGCATATAGCTGCCTTTTGAAATGATAACTCAAGCAGGGAGCTAGATGCCACAATAGCTTCCTGATTATTTATGCAATCAACAAAGAGATGTAGTGTTAAAATGGCATTACATATCATGCCAAGCTACTGAGCTAAAACATATTACTAATATCGAAACAAGAGAAAAATAAGAACCTTTGGACAGCAGCGAATAAACATAGATGTAAAGTAGGTATATGCTTCAACTAGGTCAGGTTCTTGATCACATGTATAAGAAGAATTCAGAGCTGATATTGAAGATGCAGAGCTAAGTGTTTCAAAAGTCCTAACACATAAAGCCCCATATTCTTCTTTGTGGCCAAACTCCTCAATAACATTGGCAGCTGAAATTTGAATGAGGTCAAGTAGAGTCAACAAATTTATTGAAATAAGATGCCATGCTAGTAATTTAGTGATAATTATTAGCATAACATATAGAAATCTTCCATGGATATGTATAGTTATGATTCTATGTGCTAGTTCAGAAAACAATGACTAGTAGCATGGCATGGTAGTTCAAAAGCATATCAAAAGTACATAGCTGAATAAAAGGCACTAAGGCAGGTAAGTATCCCCAGAGGCTCTAACTGAAACATATGGATCGAGTTGAATACAACATAAACTCATACATATTTGCTTTAGTTTAAGAGATCAACAATAGCCAAACTCTTACTTACATTATGATCAATTATTAACCCTGGTTATGACGAGGTGCAGAGAAGAATCTTTTTTTAATTGAATTTTGGAAGCAAAAAAAATTAGTTGTGCATAAAAGTATAAGGTCCTTGCCTGTCCTCAAGAAGCAGTCATGCCTTTGAAACAGCAAGAAATTTGCAGATAAGCACTCCATAACTTTAGGTAATAAAATATGAAAGTGGTGTCCTGTAAAATACAATATGCATATAAGAAAATTGATTTATATGCTATGCAACTTGAATTTTCTCATTTTAAAAATCCATTGAACTTACCACAAGAATGTATAGCAGAAGAAAGAGAACGACATACAGCTGCAGATAAATTCACATTCTCCATATGAGATGATCGGAAAAGCTTTTCAAGAAGTGGCCAAAGTATTCCAATAAGAACTATAATTATATCATCGTCAACCAGACCAGATGTGACTGATGTAGCCAAATGATGAAACAGAGCACTCATCCTGTAGAAGGGTATAAATCGCTTATATTATAATATCAAACTTCCAGCTTCTTAACGAATAATTGAATAGCCAAAAAGTAAAAAACAGGCCAGTGATATGCTGCCTTGTGCAAAAAGAAGGAACAGACTAGTTGTAAGATTCTGACATGTCAACAAGCCATGGAAGTCCAATCGATTGCTCAACATCACCCAGTACTGGTGCAGCATTACTTGAAGGAAAAGGAACATCAAACTAGAGCATGAAACAATACAAAAACTATACCTGTAAAGACCACGGACAGCAAGATCCAACGATTGTGTATAAGCAGCTGGATTTTGCCTTAGCGATTGATCTCTGTCTATGTCAATCTGGAAAATGGAAAGTCCAAAATTTGATGATGACACATTCATTAACAGTTCACATGTGGATTTTGTAAGAAAGGCTACACTACGGAAAGAGAACATACAATCTTTTCCACTGCTGAGTAACTGGAACAAAGTAACCTGGCCAGTGAACTTTTCTTCAACTCTTTTTCACTAACAGAACTTAAAGCATGTGTGATTGCACTAATTATCTCTTCCTCATCCTCTAGCTGCAGGTTCCCTTTATTCATGCCCTGTAAGAACACTATATTTTAAATATTACATTGCATACAATGCCCAAACAAGAAAGATTTATCAAGTTATACCTTTAAAGCGTGTATAAATGGGATTTAATTAACTTATGGCATGCAATGCTAAAACATTAAGTGAGCATATACGAGTTTATGACAACAGTAGCCAAAGAAGAAACTAATGCAAATAGTTTGTCCGATTAGCAAGCATATGAAAACTGAAACGAACTTTCTTTCTAGATGAACAAGCTTCATGATATTTATTTAGTTGTGATGATACCATGGTCATTCATGTAAGCAATGTCGTATCCACTGCATAAACTAAAACCTAAAGACCCACAAAAGCTTCTGTTGACAATCAAAGTAACAAATGCTCCAAGCATCAGCTTGTTGAATATAGAAGGCTCTATCCCTATGATCACCTCTTAGAGAATAAAAGGAGACATGCTAGTCAAATCAATGAAAATATTTTCAGCAACCTTCTCAGTACTAAGTTGATATGTCAGAAGTATAATCTGATATGGGTATAGTCGTATTCAATATATTGTATCTTTACTTATGACCAGTATCATTTAGAATATCGTGGTAGAATTAATTTGGCAAAGTAGAAGGCATAATGTTACCTCACTAATCCAGAAAAGAATTTCAAGGTTCTGAGGTTCATGGATGAATGAAGGAGCATCCTCACAAAGTTTGCGCAGGCTAAGGAGCAAGCATTTGATGATATAGATTTTGAAATTCCTGACGCACAAAATAGGCTGTACATAATGATAAAAACAAATTTAACAGTCATAGTGAATACATAGAATCCTTAAACTTCACAAACATTCAAAATACTTACAGTAAGGGCTTAATGTTACTTTGAGAAGACGATAGCCACTTTGAGTACGAACCAATGACATCACCAAACGATTTATATACCTTGACACTAACAGAAAAAGAAATCAGCATTAGCTTCATAAACTACGATAAAGAAAAAAAAGTCTGAGTGTATATATAATAAAAAAATGAAAACATATGGAAGAAGTCACACCAAAAACAAACTTCCATTCAGTTCAGGTGTTCCTGCTGGACAAAATGTTCACAAAATGCATTATGATTGAAAAATCGAAGGAGCTTTCATCTTGTAAAATCGTGTCAGCAACCTGAAATTCAACAATGTATCAGCATATACATGAAACACACTCTTCCTAGCATGGTTGTGTCCAAACATACAGTGATATGCACATGTCTAAGCAACTAAAAATGAAAAAAGAACATATAACTTGCAGAATATAACTATAACGAAATACTAGTGTGCAAAACTCACATGATGTCATTCCCTATGCAATCAAAAGATAGGGAATCGTCTCTTGATTGGTTCCAAAAGCAATTATAGGTGTGATTTTATCAATATTCAAAACTTATGGCCCATTTAAATCAATTTGATGTGCCCCCATTGAACCCTCTGAATGCAACAAGCTGTTCCCATAGAAGTTTGAAGTGCAGCTTGGCCCGGCCTGTTTGGCAGAGCTCTCAAAGCAGCTTCCAGCCAGTATATTGCACAGAAGTGATTCTACGTTGATTCTAAGAAGTGATTCTCTAGGAACTGAGAAAGGTAGTTTCTCCTGATTCACTTCCTGAATAGAATCACTTCTTACATAGGATTTATCCTAGAGTCATAGACAATCACTTTCAGCCACAGAATCACTTCTCTCGAAGAATCACTTCCCACAAATCAGGAGCAGGAGGTGCTCTACCAAACAGGCCCTAAGTGATATAGGTTTCTTTAGACATAGACATAATATCATACAGGTTTCTTTTAGATATGGACATAATTCGAAGGATGTAAAGATCTGGGAGGACGTAGTCATAGAATATAGTGAAAAAGCAGGTAAACAGCAATAAAATTAATATAGTCCATGAGGATCAAGTTATTTACATCTTATGACAACAATTTGAAACTTTTACCAAGTGGTACGATACACTTACCATGCTGAGTGCATACATTCTAACTTCTACCTCTTTCCAAGGAATTATTTGGCTTGAGAAGTCCCATCCACCAGAAAAGAGCTGCATATAAATTAAAATACAGGTAGAACACATAGTTTAGGTAGAATAACCTTATTAAAAATACAGAAGAAAAATGTCAAAACTATCTGTCGAAAGGAAAGCATTAAAATGATATCAATTCACTTATCAAAGATAAGCAGCTCTCCAGCATGTTCAATAAAAATAAATCTCAATTATCAACAACAGAGGTCTTCATGCCCATGAGGCCACGACACAGAACAAATCAAACATAAATTAAATACATAATTGACATGAAGATGTCAGTTTCTTGCAGAGAACCGCAAGAAGATTCGGAACAATTAATCTTTAGCAACTTAGTCTCTCTTCATTCTTGACCATATAAATTATGCATCTTTTCCTTATTAGCTTACGTCTGCTAGGTCACTTGTTCCTAAAATCTATCATGGAAAGGACTGGCCACTTTTCGTAAACAATGGACATTTCTTGGATCCATAAACAAATTGTACTTAGTGTTCCTACACCATACTAACGCAAATAAGAGTTCTAAGTAACAGAAGGTTAAGAAGCATGTTTGAACATTTGTTAAACCGTAAACATGTAATAATTGTGTGCATAGGGATGGATCATAAGCAACCATTCAGCAAACAATACGTACCTTGTTTATATATGCAGGGGCACCTAGAAGCAAACAAATATCGACGAGGAGCTCCTCCAAATTCATCCTGAACTTTGTTAGTCCCTCAGGTATACAAGGTGCTCCATCAGAATCAGTGTCGAATCTATGAATGGGCAGAATGTCAAGGCATAAGAAGGCAAGTTTACAAAACCTCTGTTCTACAAGTTAGATATAACCAAAAAATGGATAATGTATAGTTGCTAGTTTTTTCCCTTTTTTGATAAGCAATTGCTAGTTTAGTTAAAAGGAAATACAATACATGAAGTATGATTACAAACCAAAGGCTGAATTCGTAAGATAATCAGCTTCAGTTGATTACTTGATTATGACAAATAAGATAAATATGCAACTTTATAGAGAGCAGATTAATATAAAACAATACTAGTATTAGGTTTAATCATATATACAGGAGAGTCAAGCCATTTGGAAGAGAACAGCCTTATAGCCATACACATATAATGATCGTACATACAGGTAGAACAGACAAACCTGAGCACGAAATAAAAGAGCATCCAGCAGTGAAGAAAACACAGGCACAAACAACTCTTGTACCACATTTCTTTTGGCTGTCTTCACATCAATACCAAGAATAAAATGTGCCAAACTGCACCTGCAGAGTTTAACATAGAAAGTAATTAATTATATCCCAAACATGCACATTAATACCATGAGAACTAAACTTCACTTCAGGAGAATAGAAATATGGGAAATGTTCCAATTTACAAACTTAAATATTGTAGCATGGGTGACTTAGTAATTATTATACAGGTGCTAACCACAATGGAACTGCATTGAGTGAAATATCACAATACGAGTCGTTTAACAGGTGAACACAGCTGGAAGTCTAGGAGTAGGGTGTGTTCTAACTTCAAAGGTCAGACACAGCTATTTTATTAATGTGGACCATTAAAAACTAGTAAAAAATACACCTTCCAAGCAAGTTTGTCATGATACACCAGTTGAAGACCAATTCCTTGTGCCACACATAGGCCTACTGGATTCCTACAATCATGTCGGAGATGCTAACCAGTCACCAACCCACCCCATCCTAAATTAGTGCACACAGACAAAACACTGATGACACCTCAATACAAACCAAGAAAAGGAGCGCGTGATTTGCTCCCAAAGTACATGGACTAATTGTTACGTGATATTGCGAAGGAGCTTTTCATACATGAAAAGGTGAAAGTTAAGCATCATTACCAAAATTGCAAGGTTGACTCTGCAATTTCCCAATCTTCACTGGTAAAAGCTACACATCTGCAGTTGAGGTAGAGCACTTCACATAATGTGGTAAAAATAAACTGCACTATAAAATTATTTGGAAACCTTGAAAGTTAACATTAAAACTCAAGGAAAAGTACCACATAAACAATGCAATAAATTGACCTCAAAAGTCCATCGGTGAGAGCAAGTGCTTGGCTACCCCCTTCTGCAACCAAAGCAGGTGCCTAAGAAAGTTGAACAGCTATCAGGTCATGTTCAACAGATTCGAACATATGAGAAAAGAAAAGCAATTTTTGAAAATGTGTGCAAGGGTAATACGCTATTTCATATTAGAACTCCTCTCAAGACTTTCTGCCCTTCTGCTGATTGTAGAACCATTTTACATTAACAAAGCACAGCTCATTGCATTGGTGTGTTCTACATAGTCATCTTCTCAACTATCTCGAAACGGTCAATTCTTAGTTATCACATTTCAATTAACTCAACTGTATGAAAAGTCAAAAGCTCATTCCAACAAGCTATTAATAATGTTTTCTGATTTTGCTCATAAAATTGGCATGTATGGTAACTAGACTGAAAGAAAAGTATATATAGTGAAAAAAACTCTTACCGCCTGGCCAACTTCACACATCAAACAGGCAAGACCAGCAATGATCTTCTCACTTCGGTTGGCTAAAGCTGGTAGAAGAAGAACTTCCCTTATATAAGGTGTCTTACTCAGAAAGGCCTCAGGTAATTCCTGCCAACAGACAGCAGCACACATCAAGCCACTTCCAGTGAATTACAAGTTAAAATTGGTTTAGTTGTTAGGATGCCCAACACCCTTCGAGCCGCGGTCTCCTCGCATTGCACAAGCGAGGGTAAGGTTTGCCACTGACACCCTTCCCCAGACCCCGCACAGAGCGGGAGCTCTCTGCACTGGGTACGCCCTTTGTTAGGATGCCCAAAAATTTCAGGGGGGGGGGGGGGGGGGGGGGGGGGGGGATGGAAATAGAAGTCATTGACATTGAGGATTCTTCTATGGTACCAACCATTATGGGCGTAAGAAACTAAAAGAATGCGTGGCTTTGGTAAACAAAATGCCCCTTAAGCTGAAAGTGTTCTTGTCATTAGCCTCATGAGAAATTGCAAATGGGGTTCGCTCTGAAAAAGAAGGAACAGAAAGAAAACAAAAACCGCATCTTCTGTGGGTCCCTGAAGCAGTCAACCATGTGTTTTTCCAATGTTTTTTAAGCCTTTATAGTTTTAAGTGGTGCTGTTTTAAAGAAACACTAGGGAGGGATAGAATCACAGTTAGCACGAGGGATTTGCATGATTCCATCGCTATCTCTAGGGGCAGAGAACTATGGTCATAAACTACTCTTTGCTTGCTATTGTTGTGTGGTCGATTTGGAGTTTGGGCTACCAGAAATCAAATGAATATTGAACATGTCTTTCCAAAATTGTGAACTGAAGTCCTTTACAGAATTTGGATTTTTGTGCACACATGGCAGTGTTCCAAAATGCTTTATTAATCGTACACCTAGGCACGCTTAAGCATGAATCGAAGCCTCAGCGCGGCATTTAGGCCCTGGGCACTGAATTAAACGTTTGGCAAAGGTAGGTGGCCTGGAGCGAGGAGTGCGGGCAGACAGACGAAGGCAAGAGGGAATGCATGGGTGGGAGTGCAGAGAAAGGAGTGCGCGGAGGTCAGGAGCACAGGCAGGAGCACGAAACTAGGGCCTGGCGGCTAGGATTACCCGAAGGAATTTGTTGCCCCGTGCGGCAGCAGAGAAGGGGAACCGAGCTCGAGCTCTTCAGTCCTCATCATGTGATCCTCGCCACCCCCTCGTGCCTCCTTGCATCGCTGCCAGCACAGTCCCACCCAGCCACCCAACGGGCATGGAGGAAGGATGGCGATGAGATTAGGAGAGACCAAGAGAGATGACGGCTGCTTTGTTGTATAGTACAGTGCTAGGAATAGGGCATCACGAGGTGCATATAAGTTGGACGGACAGAAATGGCAGCCCATATCGTGCAATTCGTGAGGGGAGAGGCAAATGGGCCTTTTGAATGTATAATGGGCTCATCATAATTGCATGTGAATGGCTCAAGTATTCTTTTGTTATTAACTTATTATTATGCTGATGAATAATGTATAATGTTTTAAGTGTGTTCAACGCTTAAGCATTTTGTGCGCTAGGCGGTGCCTTAATGCCTGCCTAGCGCCTAGCGTTCTTTGCAACCTTGACAAATGGTGTGAGCTACTGAAGGAGGATGATCGCCGATGTCTGGAAACCTACTCAAGCCCAGTTAAGTCGTTCATGGAGGAAGAATACACAAGTTGTGACAGGGAGGATCTTCTTTGAGGCAAGCAGCAGCTGTAATGCTAGGCTTTCTCTTAGATTTAGCCGGCTTTGTTCTTTAATCTTTTGTTAGGATTGTTTGAGATCTTGAATGAGATGGATCCCCAGCAGACCTAGATGTAACAAACTTATATGCTTTCTATAAAAGCAGGGAATCCCTTTTCGGGAATAAAAAACAATAATTGCACACTCAACAAGATGACTCCTGAACTGTGGGGACTCAATACAAAGTTGAATAAGAAAAAAAATGCCTGCTTCATATCATAGCACTGGAGTTCTTCATCACACCAACCATATATAAGAAGAAAAATTGCATTGCCAATGCATGTGAAAGAAATAGAACTTCAATAAATTGGCATATCCAAGATCAGAGCTTACGTACAGGAAATTTCTCAGTGTGTGAAAAAGAAATGAAATAAAAATATGTATGCAGATGAAAATTGGGAGGAAAACCACTCAAAAGGTTGCACATGTTTGTTCTTGATGTGACTAGTGAGGATGGATTTTTGTGCTTGATGCCTAGAACAGAAGATAAACAAGACACTGAGGATTGGGTAGTGCTGAAGGAAATTATGACTGCCTAGGTTTGACCAAGAAAATGATGAATGAGCTCCGTACTTTGGTTCTCACTGCAGTTTCCAAGTGTGTCAGTAAATGTTTTATGTGCATTTGAGCTAGACCAGTTTGTTTATACTCCTAAATCAACTTAGTAACCTGAACCTATGACTGATTTGGTATGAGTTAAAGATATTTGAAACAGGGTATGCCCATCTGCTTCTAGAAAGATGATACAGAACAGGACCATCACTGCAACTGTTCCTGGTATTACTATCACATCATGTAGATATATAAGGCGAATAAACCTAACTATCTAGCGGTTCTCTGAACATTGCAAAATGTAGGTTAAAAGTAGTGACTATGAATTAGTCAAATTAATTGATTCAAGGGTTAAAAGTTAAATCCATGGTTAGCTACCAAAATACAATTCAAGTAGTAATTAATAGTTGTCTGTGTTACCATCTGTATATCCTGTGGTGGACTTCGATGGGTCTTGGTCGCTGGTTGGCTGAACCCTTTGTGTTCAGTACAATTAGGCAGTTCTTTAGTTCGGAGGTGTTTGCGCATTGGATTGACAAACTTCTGTAATTTCGTTGCTTTTAAGTAATGAAATTCGGTTCGTCCGTGGTGAAAAAAATATAGTAATTAGTAGTAAATACCACAATCAAACAGTAGACATCACTAGACAAGTTAACTGGACCAATGCATGCTTGCAGTAAAAAACAAACTGGACCAATGCAGGCTTGCAGTAAGGAACAAAGTAGCACGGCTCAGAAGAACATAACTTACTTGGTGCTGGCTGACAAGCTCAGTCATAACCTCTATGGCCACCTCAAACGAGAAGGACACCTTCATCAGCCACACAGCAACAAGACAACGTGTGAGCACGTGAATGCACAACTAATTCCTCGAAGTAAACTTTTCAGCCCTTATAAGGAACCGGAGGCTGCAAGTTCGCACCTGCAGCGAGCTGAACGCAAAAGTGAGAAGTGGGTGCGTGGCAAGCGCGGCTGCCGGCGTCTCCGAGAAGCACCCCACGCGGACCTACGGCATTGTCGTATTTGTCAGCGAGCAAGCTAGAGAAGGAAGCAGCCGAGCGCGGAGCGAAGTGAAGTGCAGGGCGCGTACTTACTTACCCAGCTCAGTAGGCACCGAAGGATTCTACGGTTGCGCTCGTGGAGGGGAACCCCGTCGTCATCGGTGGGTGCCTTCTCGGATTGCCCGTGGAGGAACTCGAGCACGGCGGGCGCGTGCGCGAGCAGCTCGCGCGTGAACCGGCACCGCGCGGCGGCGTCGACCCCCGTGTCGCCGCCCTGGTCCTGCGCAGCCTCCTCGGGGAGCACGGTGAGCAGCTCCAGCACGGCGGGGGGCGGCAGGTGCGGCATCCGCGCGAAGAGGCCGTCGACGCCGCCCTCGGCGCGGAGCGCGAGCGCGGCGAGCGCCAGGCAGATCTGCGTGAGCAGCTGGCGCGGGGCCGGCGCGGCGCAGAACCGCCGCGCGGCCAGGAGCAGCGCGTCGAGGAGCTGCGGCGCCAGGCCGAGCCCGGGGAGCGCGGGGCCGGGGGACTGGATCTTCCGGCGGAGCATCTGCGCGGCGAAGAAGAGGAGGTCGGCGGGCGGGGGCGGGTCCGGGGCGGCCAGGAGGGAGGTAGCGACCGCCCAAGCCTGCGGAGACCGCTGCAGCGCGAGGAGCCACTGGTTGGCGGCGAGGCGCGCCGAGGGGCTCGCGTCGTGGTTGAGCGCGTACACGGCCGCGGCCAGCCGCGCCTGCAGCTCCGACGCCTCCGCGGCGTCCATCGCGGCGACGGCGGCTGGACGGGTGGCGGGTGGATTCGGGTGCGGCCGGGAGGGAGGCAGGGGACGGACGGGATTGGGCCGAGTGGCACGCAGTCGCGCACGGACGAATGGGGGAATGCGGGATTTTTTTTTTCGCTTTTTATTTCTTTTTCTATTCGAGAATCTGCCGCACAGCAGCAGCCAGCAGGCTACAGCATTTAATGAGCACAGTTTTGGATCTAGGGCCTTGTTTAGATCACCTCCAAATTCCAAGTTTTTTCATTCTCTCTCCATCGCATCAATTTTTAGCCGCTTGCATGGAGCATTAAATGTAGGTAAAAAAAATAACTAATTGCACAGTTTAGTTGGAAATCACGAGATGAATCTTTTGAGCCTAATTAGTTCACGATTGGACAATATTTATCAAATAAGACGAAAGTGCTACTATTCATCAGGTTGAAAATATTTACAATCTAAACGTGGCCTAGCTGCTCCTTCGATTCGGGGTTTGCATATTTGAAATTGAAATTTGAGTTTGAGCATAATCACTGTTGGACATTAATTATTCTATACTCCTATTATTATTAGGTTATTTAGTGCAGGTTTAGTTTCCAAAATTTTGTAAAATTTTTCAAGATTTTCCGTCACATTGAATCTTTGGACGCATGCATGAAGCATTAAATATAAATAAAAAATAAAACTAATTACACAGTTTAGACGAAATTTACGAGACGAATCTTTTAAACCTAATTAGACTATGATTGGACACTAATTGTCAAATAACAACGAAAAGTGCTACGGTACCATTCCCAAAAAATTTCGCCAACTAAACAAGGCCTTAGTGTTATTACAGATTTCTTAGATAAGAAAAAATGCCATTGGCACTGTTCGCTTGAACTTATCAGCTGTACCGTTTCAGCGAAATAATAGTGTTTTTCTCTCCCAATGAATCAGCATCAGCCGTTTTTCCAGCCAGCCAAAAAGGGCCATTGATATTCACACCTATTCCAAAGCAGTTTTTTTTCATTATAATTCTCCCACTGTTTTAGAATGTGTCACACTATATGCCCCTTTAAAATATGCCACGATGTACATCCGGGGAGGCCCTAGACCTAGTTGCATGCATACATGGCATACCAGTATCGTCCTCGTCTCCCCCACCACTCTCTCATCTCATTTTCTCTAGCTCTTGTCTTGGTGAACCCTAACCCTAAGGTACAACGACTCGGGTGGCGACAACCTAGATGGAGCCAGTGACTGACAGCGGAAACCTGCGAGGTGATGAAGTCCGCTTGAGGGAATGGTTGACCTCTACCCTCATGGGACAGTGAAAGCCTCATGTTTGGTTCGGGTAATTGAGAAACTAGTGGACTAACCTTTTGCTAAGTGGTTGATTAAGCTAGGTGAAGTCCACACCAAGATGGTGAGCAAGGCTACCAGTTGGACGAAAGGTGGCCAATCCAAATGGAGCAAGCTCATACTTGGAGAAGATGAGGAGGTAAAAACAAGCCCGAAGAAAAAAAGTATATGTTAGGGGTTTTGTTTTCATTGGCCGAGACGCACTAGAGTGTGTGGTTGGGTTTAGGATAGATAATCGTAATATTAAGAGGGGAATTCCAAAGTTTAAACAGTTATCTAACCACTAGGTGTGAACTAACCTTGCATATCCATTAGACCTAGTGGCGTGGTGAGATGCAAGTGTGAAATGTTTTTTGAAAAACTAACTCAGTGCCTAAGGTGAAGATGTTCGTGTTGGAACATATTGAAGTTAGCAAAATTAATACGCTTGCGAAGTTAGTGACTTAGTGTTGTTTTTTAGCACTCACCGGATTTATCCGGTGCCCTGACTATGGGGTCAATGGAGTATGCGCTACGGTAAGAGGGTGCATGGTACACTTAGCCGAGTCTAGAGGTTGCCATTGAATTTATCCAGTGGTTGCCAAAAGTATGCACCGGAACACTATGGCACATTGTTCAACGAGAGGAGTTTTTCGAAGGATTTGTCGGAAGTCCTTGGTGCTGAGCATCGGACTTTTCGATGGTGGGAAATCGGTTTCTACACCTCTATGGACGACACCAAATTAGTCTAGTGTAGTCCATTCTTTGACGCACTAGAGCATGCACTCCACTAGCCGTTAGTCTAGTGTAGTTCGTTGTTTAACGCACGAGAGTATGCACTCCACTAGCCGTTGGCTTTAAACGACTAGGCCCTTGTTTGGATTTTGGTAATTAATGACAACACTTGTGGACTAACTTCTCTATTTGAGTGTGTGAAGGAAAGTTGGTTTAGTTCACAAGAAAAGTTGGATGTTGATATGGATTTGATTGTTAGCATGATGGAATGCTCAAATCAAACATGGCAAGCAAGTGAAGACCAAAGAAAGACTTGGCTGCGATGGACCGTGTGCAACACGATGGTGAAGGGCAAGCTAGTGGGCTTGGCACTGAAGGACCAAGGTGATGGTGAAGGGCAAGTCGAGAGGCTTTTGAGTGACGAACCGCACGTGGCGGAGAAGCTTGAGCGAGACTTGGCGCCGAAGGACCGAGCAACGATGAAGAGCAAGTGAGACCAAGGTTGATGGACTTGGAGTCTATGTGATGATTTGAGTGATCAACATCATCTATGGAGATCAAGCAAAAAATTCTTTGTTTATCTCAAGTGGCTTGGTGAATATGCCGGACAACACTTTCCTTGCGGGCATCAAACTTGTGGGACTTGGTTTTGCGCAAGGCAAAGGTATGAAACATAGGGTGTTTCATTTTACTGGCTAGGAGGTGTGTAGAGAAGATATAAATAGCCGGGTTTAGGATAGATAGCTATACTATTAAGAGAGGCAAACATGTTTTGCTTTACGATTATCTAGTGCCACTTGTGAGCTCTAACGTTGAGGTACGGTTAGTGGTAAGTGGTGAAAGTTAAAAACCTTTTGTGAAAAGTTTGTCAAAAGCTAACCGGTGGTGAGTTAAATGATTGTCTTGTGAGAGATCGTTACTTGGTGTTGGCTTACCTTGAAAAAGGTTTTGACAAGCGCTGGGACTAACTTTGAGATGCTTTAGAACTCTCCATTGAGGAGTGGAGTAGCCATCCAAAGCTAAGGAGGCAATGCGCTTGGTGGGGTGTTTTTTGGGTAGCCGCGGACTATCCGCCTTGCTGGCGGACTGTCCGTCGGTCACTCCTAGAAAACCAAAAAGATTGAAAACAATATGTTCTTGGTTGCCATGGTAACGACGAACTGTCCATGCCCTGGTGGCAGACAATCCGCCAGTCATAACTCGTGGTGAACAGAGTTGCTATAAACTCTGTCTTGGGTGCCGTAGATAAACGGCGGACGGTCCGCGCCCTGGCGGTGGATGGTCCGCCGGTCCAAAATGCCGGTGAATAGAGTTACTAACCTTGCTGATCAGGGAGCCCAGGGACAGCGGTAGATAGTCCACACCCCTATGGTGGACAGTCTGCAACCCTAGTTTTTGAACCCAATGGCTAGTTGCTGATAATGGCAGACAATCCAAGGCTTGTACTGCTGACTGTCCGGGAATGTCGAGTCAGCATAGTAACAACTAGTTTTTGGGTGCTCCTCTCTATATAGTGGGGTGCCCGGTTGGTGAGGGCTCTCTTGGCTATTCTAACAGCATACTCTTTGGGAGAGCACCTCTCATACTCCTTGCTTGAGGGCAACATTTGGAGAGTGAGCGTGCTCCACTAGTGTGAATCTTTGCGTGAGAGATTGCTTGTGGCATTAGGTGGTCGTCGTGCGGGCGCAGTTGCTTGTTACTCTTGGAGCTTGCTGGTTCCTAGATGGCTTGGTGATTGTGTCTCCATGAAGCACGCAAGAAGGATTGTACGGTGCTCCAAAGTTGGCTTTGTGAGGGGCTATTGAGCTCATCCCCGTCGGAGGAAGGCAAAGAGCATGTCTAGTAAAATCAAGGCTTGTGAGAGTGTCTAGTTGATTTGGCCAGCTCAAAGTTTAGTGCTCACGTGGAGCCTACCTAGTCAGGTAGTCCGAAGCTTGCGGGCTTGGAACTAACAAGAGGAGCGGCAATCCTAGAACTTGCCTCAATGTGGACTAAGTGACCGACAAGTCACCGAACCACGTAAAAACATTGTGTGTCATCCTCTACATTGTGGTTTGCTTATCTCAACACAAGTTTACTTCAGTGCAATATATATTGAGCTTGTGTTGTTGAGCTTGTGTTTTTTATCGTCTTTATCACTAGCATGTGTAGGAGCTTCAGAGCGCTTTCTCTTTTACTAGTTGCTTTGTTGCCAACTAGAATTGTTTTTGAGAATTCTCACTAGCTTCGTACCCTAGTTGTTCTCTAGCTCAATCTTTTATAATGGTGCTAGCAAATTTAGATAGAGGGGTGTAGTCGAGGCAAGACCGCATTTTCACTTACGCATCTAAATTGGTTAGCTCTTGCAATTAATTTTTAGAAACAACTATTCACCCCCCCTCTAGTTGGCCATCTCGACCCTACATGTGGTATCAGAGATAGGTCTCTCTTTTGTGGTCTTCACTGACCCAAGAGGATGGCAATTAGTGGGATAGAATGTTGTCACATATTTTTTATGGCACAAACTTTGCACGGTGGAAATAACACATGATTGATCATTTTCATGCAAAAGGACCCAAGTTCTCATGTGCTAGATCATAAAATCTTACCAAAGCTCCAAAGGTTTGCTATGAACTTGGTGCACATGCTTATTGCTTTATAATGGATGCTTTGAGTTTGGAGATTTTTTATAGGGTAGATTGCAAGGGGACCGCTCATGATTTGTGGGAGGCAATCAACCGACTCTATGGTGATTCCTCCACATGTGATGATGGCAAAATCAAGGAGGATGATCCCAAGGAGAGTGTGCATGAGGATGTTGACCATGACCACAAGTTGGTGATTGTGGAAGATTGCTCCACCTCATGGTCAAATAATGATGTTGATGATGGCAAGCTCCATGAGAAGGAAGATTGCATTGTTGGTGATGTTGAGCCTACTAATGAGATTGATATTGTTGGTGATTGCTCCATCCCGAGTTAAGTGATCGTGATGATCTCTCCACTACAAGCTCACTTAACAACAATGATGATTCTACAAGCCCATCTACATCAACTCATTGTCACATGTCCAATGACAACATAAAGGTAAACAATGATAATGATGTAGTTGACCATACCTACATATATGATGAGCTTGTAGATCTTGTTAAGGATATGTCACTATATTTGGAAAGGTAAAAACTAAAAAGAAAAACTTGAAAAATGAAAATCCCATTCTAAAGAAATCATATGATCGTTTCGAGCATTTACTTGGCATGCTTGTATGTATGCTTGAGGAGTTAAAATTGACTCATGAGGTTCTTTGCCTAAAACATAAGAAGCTTAAAAAGGACCATGCTTTTCTCACTAAGAGCTTTTCCAAAGAAGAAATCAAAATTGATGAAAGCTCATCATGTGAGTTGGATGGTCAATTGTAATGTGTGGCTAACCCTTGTGTTGTAAGCAAAAAGAATGTATCCACCTCTTGTGAAGATTCATTAGAAATTCCTTGTTCTTCATATTTGGATACTTCTTCTTCTATTATCATGAGACTAACCATGTAGAAGAAAACAATGAGCCAAATGATGAAGAGAAAGACTTAAGTAAAAAGGTGGATAGGCATGGATTTTCATGTCACTCGTGATCAATTATTTAAGAGCCACAAGAAATTTGGTAATATGAATGGCATAGTCTACAATAACACAAATATCAAAGGCAAAAGATGGGGCAAGAAGAAGTATGAGAAAGAGATGAGAAGACTAGAAGATGAAAAGCTTTCTCACTACTTGTGCTTCAAGTGCCACAAGTTGGGTCACTTATGTAACACCCTCGGTGTTACATTGTACTGTTCTTGCTAAACATCACATGAGCATCATATTATGTGCATATGTGTATAACATGAATTATAAATCAATGTTCGGCACTTGAAACATTTATGCGAAACAAGAAACGAATGCTATGTTTCGTGTCACCTAATGTTGTTTAGTATTCTAATCGAATTCTTATCAAAACAAAAATGTTATAGAACGTTTTGCGAATGGCGATAAAACATGTGTGGTTGAGGATGAGGATAGCTAGCTAGTACATCTAGTAGGTCGGAATTGGAATTCGACGCGAAACCGTTCGAAGTTTAAGTCGTTTCACGAGGTTTGTAAAGGGGTCGACGAAGCCATGTTTGGCAAGCTTTGTAGGGAAATCGGCTTAAAAGGAGCGTGGTGTCGTAGCATGGGTCGGTAGCCTTACGTACCCTCTTGTGTCTAAAAGAATTGGTTTGGTGTTTGGACCATTGTTAGGATTTTGTGATAGCTTTAAAAACCGTGCACGTCACCTACCTCGAACAAGTGCTGGGCTAGCCGCGGTCACCACTGCTGCCAAGGCTGCCTGCACCACACGCAAGCGCACTGCGCATGGGTCCTATCAGCTCTGCCTCACTGTCGCATTCGCGCGGTACCATGGTCGCGCTACACGCCACCCATCGCTCGCCGCCCGGCACTAGTCCTATTGACTCGCCACGGCTGCACTCGTGTGGGACGACCGCCTGCTTCCACCGTCACTTCGGCGTCGCGTTGCGCTCTGGTTCCTTGTCCAGCGCCATCCATGGTGATGCAGGCTGAGCTTCGTCGCCTTGCGGGTCGGCCGTGTGGACAGCCACCTAGAGCGCACCTCAATGTCCTTGTTGTTCGTGGGTGTTGGTACTTTGTGTTGATAGCTCCATGTGTGCCGAGCCGAGCCATGCCAAAGCCCCTGTCTCCGCTGTCGCCATGACCGATGGGACCTCCTTCCTTCAATTCGCAGTGACCGTAGCACTTTAATCAAATTCGTCGCATCCTCGGCTCCGCTTGGTAGCTGGTCGCGCAACCATCCCCACCTCGCTACATAGACCGCCGCACAGAGCTTCAAATTGAAATCGCCGCTCCGCCTGCTCCATAAGACCAGGGTGGACTGCGCCATCCACAAGCCACGGAACCAGAGCTTGCCATTCCAATTCAGTGCACTGCTAGCCTCTCCTCCAGCTTCTTATCGCCTTGCTCACCTCATTCGAAGCTCTACCGCCCTATAGCATCCTCTCCCGGCCAGCGGAACCCACGCCCGAGCAGAGCAGAAACAAGCCGAGAGCAGCCGGTTGGTGTGTACTGCTGTTATCTAGCCTATTGCACGTCAGCATGACATCATCCCAGCGTCACACTTGTTTTTTTGGCCATTTCCTTGTAGAGAAATAAATCATCGAATACGGTAGAAATACGCCGAAGCGTCCCACTGCTGCGCTGGGGCCCATCCGCACGCCTGCAGCCACCTAGGCCAGTTCCCGCACTCGCCGCGCTTGTGTTCGCGTCGCGCCTGGGCTAGTCACGCCAGCGCCCTGCTGTGGGCAGGTCTGCCATGCCGCGTTCGTGCGCGCCTGCCGCTGCTGGGCCACGCCCGCGCGCTCGGGCTCACGCCCACGCTGCCGCGCCAGGGACCGTGCCCATGCACTCATGCTCGCGCCCGCGCCCGCTGCTAGGCCACGCTGCCACGCCAGGCCGCGCCCGCGGGCTCGCGTCGCACCTCCGCCTGCCTGCTGGGCCGCGCTCGCGTCGCGTCTGTGCCGCCGCTTGCTGGGCCGAGCCACTCGGGTTGGGCCACACAGTAGGATTTCACTTTCCAAATTCCAGTAGAGTATAAATGATTATTCAATTTAGTTTTAAAGCTGAATTTTGATAAATTGTAGTAATTGTGTAGTTGTCCAAAAATAGTGAAACCAAGTTTGTTAGGTTCACAAAAATACCATCTATCTATTAGTGTAGTTAGTTCACAGTTAGCTATTATGATGATAGGCTCATAAATTCTAATTAGAAAGCTTAGTATTATGTAGATTAATGTTTGTAGGAATTCTTGTGGCAAATCATTAATAGTTTTAGCTTTGAAAATTTTACAGTAGGTTCCCTAGGATATTATGTACTTGCTATAAATTTCGTAGCCTTAGAGCGAGTTGCTAAATAAAGTAGTTATTACCCTTGCTTAATCGTATATAGCATTAGGAGTAAGAATATCTGTAGTTGCTATAATAATAATGAATGTCATATTTCAGATAGTCTTAGCACCCATGGTCGGTAGCACTAGCTTAGTAGTTAAATCGATGTACTGTTATTTTTAGAGTTGCTATTGTTATATTCCTAAGCATTGCACCGTCATTTCATGCATGTAGATCACGAGCTGGTAGACTTCGTGCCCGTTGGCGAGCTGGAGTACGACGAGGTGATCGAGGAGTACGAGGAGGAGATCCTCATGCAGGAGGGAGCCCAGGAGCCTGTTGGTGCTGACCTTGCTGACCCGACGCCTACCCAAGGCAAGCCTTGGAGCATAACCCATATTTTTATGATCACTGAATATATATATGTGATGTACATTTAAGTTACAAGCATTTTATGGAAACTACCTGCATAAACATACCTACCCATGAGTTCTACTAGTGGTCGAGTAGCTGCTATGCTTAGGATATCGGTAGCGTGAGTAACATGTCGTTACTCGTAAATAGGTAATAAAATATTAACACTCATGATAAAATGGTGGAAAGGAAAAAATAGTGACCGGGAAGGAATAGGGATTGGGTACTGGTGGGTGTAAAGGGTTGTGTCCTGCGGCCAACAGGGCATGACTTGGTTACACTTTTTCCCTATCCGTGTCGATTAAGGATCGGTCGTTGCATAAGGCATCGTGGGCAAGTCACATATTTATTGTCCCGTGCGCATACTTGGGTATGGGCGCAGGGAAGACTTATTGCTCTCTTATTGTGGATCCAGCTCTTTCCGGACCAACTGATGGGAAGAGGAGGTGGTGGAGGTCCTTGCACCACACTGAGTCCGGGACTCAGGATGTGAGGGCTTGGAGTCCAAGTTTGGACGGGGACCTGGACACCTGGGATAGGAGAGTGATGGGTTAGTCCTACTTGTGCCTGGGGTACAAGCGGGGCGTGTGTTTTCGAGGCACCCAGCTGGGCATATTGATTCGCGAATCGCCGAGCGATCCGGTACGACTTGTCTCGTGTTTAGCACCGTAGTAAGAACAGAAAGTTGAAAAGAGAAGAAATGGAACTGATTGCTCAACTTTTGCTTGAAAGTAGAATAGGTGCTTATATAGACTGGCTAGATGATAACTTAATACGACTAATAATAATACATAACTAAGGACTCATTATTAGTATTGCTTTCTGCGAAAAGAAACCCGCAAGTCATAAAGCTTATCATATTCCTTGGAGTTGGGAAATTATTCCCACTAGTCGGATAAGTCTTGCGAGTACACTGTGTACTCAGGGTTTATTTACCCCTATTGCAGGTGATGCTTCAAGAGTACATTTGTGTGGAGGATCCTTCTGGTGGGCTCATATGGAATCCTCACCCCTTACCGCTAGATGTTATTTTTAAATTCCGTTGTTTCTCATTCCGCACTTTGGTATTTGGTATTGTAATAATATACTTTTTAAGAAACTCTGATGTATGAAATGGACTTGTATTGTAACTCGTTCTCATTATTGGATCCTTGGGAAAAATGTGGATCTTTTGGGTTCTCCCTCTGGGTGTGCCCGACGGACACCGCTCACTGTAGCTTGCGTTTGGGGTTCTTAGTGTCTGGTGGAAGACGAGCGCCTCCGTAAGTGTGCTATTTCTGGCGGTTCTGCCACAACTTAGCCATGAGTTGCCCTAACAAGAAAAGGAAGAAGCCACAAGACTCAAGTGAAGATGAGTCAAACATTTCCCAAATGCAAGCTAATATCAACCATAAGGTTGATAACAAGTTGGGAAAGAAGAAAATACAAAGAGGAGGAAGAAGAAGAGATTTGAACAAAGATTTCTCCTCCGATGAGCACTATCAATATCATAATAAGGGACACTTTGCAAAAGGTAGTCCCAAAGGTAACAATCCTAAGTCAAGTTCAATTCATGAAAATTATTTGCTTAGGAAGGATGGCAATGGTACCATGAAGGCTACAAATGCTAATCATTCCTTTGTGCATGCAAAGGCCATTTGGGTGCCCAAGCATGTAATGACTAACATGAGAGGACCCAACATCGATTGTGTACCATCAAGCAATTGAATGATTTAGTAGGTACCATGGTGGCATTGGAAACTTGGTTTACTGATTCATAATTTTCATCTACATGAAGCCAAGTTTGAGATGACATACTTTATATCTTGAGCCAATGCTACTCTATATGATGTTTCATGACCAAGTCATTTCTAGTGATCTATCATGACTATATGCAACAAGTTCAACTTCGACAAGATAACCACTCAACAGCGTGTGAAGAAGCTTGAAGAAGGTTCAAACCGAATTTGATGCATATTATGAGTAATATGTGTGATTGGAAGCTCATGAAAGTGCTCTAGCTCAAGCAAAAGTGATGAAATCCAAATATTTTGTTGCTTGATGAATTGGTCAAAATTGAAAGCATCTAGGCCATGAAGAATTGGTGATTCAAGGATTTTATCATGAACATATCATATCTATTGATCTTCACATGGAATTTATATGTATTTGATCATCTCTTCACTCCAACCGGTGGTATGAAAAAAGTGTTTGTGCATTTTTCATGGCATACCTTACTAGTATGATTTAGGTGCATATTGCTTATTTTAGGAAGATTTCCTTGTTCATGCTTGTTTTACCTTCTTGTCAAAATATTGCCTATTTGTTGTTTGAATGCTTGATCAAGTTGGCAATATTGAGATTTTGTCCATAAGCATTGCTATCAAGAGAATAGAATTGTGAGATGAAAGAATTTTAAATAAACTTCATGTCAAATCAGTCTTGGGAAGATATTTGGTAAGTTTGAGAAAGAGAAAGAATTATTTTGAATTTGTTGGAATCAAATGATCAAAGGGATAGCAAGTAGTCTGTGCAAAATTGTCAACATCAGTCTGTTTGTCATAGGACCGCAGACTGTCCGCAAGTCGAAAATTCAGCCGGGGTATAGACTCCGTGCAGAACAGTTGGGGGCAGAAAATTTCAACGGTGGACAATCCACCGCCCCTCTGCGGACTGTCCGCGAGTTGGGTTTTGACCCAGGTCGGGATTGACCGAAGGGGTACGATGCCCACATATCCACACGTGAAAGCAACTGGCAGCTCTCTCTCTTACCCGTGGAAGAAGAAGGCGATAGGGGGAGGGGGACCAAGGGATTGGAGGCTTCCCTAGACACTCCGTGAAGTTCCCTGGACATTTCGCGAGATCCTCCACCATGTCCTCTTGGTATTTCAAAGTTTCCCTCTCTATTTTGGATGGATTTCAAGTTTGAATGGCATTAGGGTTGAATCTTGATCTACTTTTTGAGCCATGGATTCAGAAAACAAATTGGGGGTAGTTGTTACTAGTGATGAGATGATGATATGCCAAAAGTTTGGTTGAAAGTTATTGGATGAATCATGATATATTTGGATCAAAAGAGAAGAACAATTATTGCAGCGGTCGCGTATGAATAGTAACCGCGGACTGTCCACGCCCACAACGGCGGACTATCCATGGGTACAGTCTATGCACGATTACTGCAGTCATGGATGTTCTATATTTTGCACATATCATTGAGTATCATGTTAGTGCTCGTAGCAGTGTTCTATCATGCAGTCCACATACACAATTCTCTAGTTTGATTCAAATCACAGAAATTGGGCCATGGAACTTACTGTTAATCAGAAATTGGCAAAATGATTATTGAGTATTGCACTTGCAGCAAGTATGGGCCATGGAATTCTCTTATTTGTCATATGATTGTTGCTTCTCTTGTATAGTCGCTGCAACAAATTGTGATTGCTTATTCAAATAAAGGCAGTGGTACATCTATGGCAGTGATTCTTGAATATTTATGCATGTCACTTATACATTATCATATATTTGTGAATTGACCGTGGAAAAGGCAATAAAGTGACCACCTTCAAGAAAAAGACAGGAAGCACATCAAAGAAAAGGAGGACTGGGGATGATGATATGGATTGGAATCCAAATACAAATGAGGATGTAGATGAAGAAGAAGAAAGTGATGATGAAGAAATGGATGTTTCAAGATACAAAAGGAATTGGCAGGCAATGGGATTGGAATAGCTATATGTTAGCAAGAAGCCCAAATCAATATGAGTTGCAAAATGATGCTACTCTGCCATTCTTCTATACCAAGGTACAAGAAGATGCTTACTTTGGGTATATTCGTACAGCCATAGTTCATAAGCATCAGTATATCAATATGACATACTTAATGGACAAAGATGTAGCTGCGGGATTGATAGCAAACCTTCATAATAATGGTTTATATGACTTCCTTGAGCACCAATGCAACTGGAATTACTTGATTGTCAGGCAATTTTATGCAACCATGGAAATTAGAACTAACATAAGTGAGATTGAATGGATGACCGGAAAGAGGAGATATACTGCTACCTTTGACACTACAAGAATTGTGTTGATTCATGATAGTTTTTTTGTGACTGATTTTTTTCCGTCATAGATTAGCAGAACCAGACATGGGTTCTCTTGAAGCCCAACCTTGGGCCCAGATTCTGACAAAATTTATGTACCGTCACTGTTGATATCTAAAATTCGTCACAGTGCCTCTTTACCACATTTGATGCCACCATGGCATGCGGACATGGACATGGAGCCATTTGTTGGTTTTCTTGGTCATCAAAAAAAATTATGCACCAATGGAGAATCGAACTTGTGACGTCTACACAAGACCACTACAATATTGTGCTCTTATGTGTTAGAATCTAGATATTAGTTTTGTTTTACTCACAATATTATTTACTTAGAATTGTTAAACAAAGTTGAATGGAAAAATGACTAAAACAAAAGTTATAGATCTCGATGAGTTCTACAACTTTATTGTTGACGATGTTTTCATTTGAAATAAGTTACTATCCCAAAATTCTTTTTAAAGTTCTCATATTTGGAAATTTAAATTTTGAATTACACAAACGAACTCGGATGGAGAAATGACCAAAACAAAAGTTGTAGATCTCGACGAGTCCTACAACTTTTTTGTTTAGCACTTTTTTATTTGAAGTCATTTAGTATACTAAAATTCTGTTTGAAGTTCTCATATTTTGAAATTCAAATTTTAAATTGTCTAAGCAATGTCAGATGGAGAAATGATCAAGACAGAAGTTGTAGATCTCCATGAGTTCTACAAATTTGATGTTGATGCCTTTTCCATTCGAAATCATTTACTACCTCAAAATTCTGTTTGAAGTTGTTAAATTTTGAAATTCAAATTGAAATGATCAAGATGCCCAAGAGGGGGGTGAATTGGGCTAATTCTAAATTTTTGCAATAATTAAGCCCTACACATAGCATATTTCACCCCTTGTGTCTAAAATATGTTTCTATTGTTCTCCCGTACAAAAGTTTTGCACCGTAGGTTCCAATACTACTCTAGCATGGCAATTCTAGGAATGTAAAGACATGAAATTAATTGCTCAAATGTAAATGCTCAAAGTAAAGAGAGAGAAAGGAACACGGTGATGTTTTTCCGAGGTATCGGAGAGTCGTCACTCCCCACTAGTCCTCGTTGGAGCACCCGTGTAAGGGTGTAGCTCCCCCTTGATCCGCGCAAGGATCAAGTGCTCTCTATGGGCTGATTCTTTGACACTCCATCATGTTTTATCGTCCACAACCGCTCACAAAGTAACTTGGGTCATCCACACGCTCCGCTAGATGATCACCAAGCTCCTAATCACCACCGAGCCATCTAGGTGATGGCGATCACCAAGAGTAACAAGCACAAACTCTCACTTGACCAAGACAAGCCTAATAAGTAAGGTGTATGCACACTTGCTACTCTTTATGCACTAATGAGGTCCTTAATCTAGGATTATCAAATCTCAATCACCCCACTAGGCTCTTGCTCTCCCTTGTACTCTAAAGGTGTTTCTCAGTTGAACAAATGGGCAAGAGACCTTCCATGGATGAGTGGAGTAAGTATTTATACCCTCTCATTTAAAATATAACGTTTGGAGGTTGAGTCATCACTCTGCAGGCTGACCGGATGCTCGGGTCAGGGTGACCGGATGCTCTGGTTAGTTATACCCACCACCGTGTCAGAGAGAGCCGTTAAGCTCTGATCGGACTCTGACCAGCGTCCGGTCAGCACCCACCGGACGCGTCCAGTCAAGAAAAAGCCTCTCTAGAACATCTCTAGAGTGGGCCGAACGCAGGCACCTCAGCGTTCGGTCAGTACCAGATGACTGCAGTTGATCAAATGAACTGACCAAACTCACCCTCCAGCATCCGGTCACGACTATACCACCGTTCGGTCAGTCATTTGACCCTCCATTCACTTCCAACTCCAAATCCCATGTGAATGAAGTTGACTCCAATTGATCTTAGGGCTATTCCTGAGCTACCTAGTGCTAGGTTTGACATGTGTGCACCACACCTAATCCACTAGACTTACCTAGGTCAAGCTACTAGTCCATAACCCCCTTAATAGTATGGCCAAAGGAAAAACAAAGTCCTAAACTACTCTAAAGGTCTCTTCAACACCAAACGACACTTAGAACTAGTCCGTCCTTTACCTTGTCGTCCATTCTTTGAAAACCAAAATGATTTCCATTGACAGGGGCATGACAACCATGATTGCCCAATTAATTTCCATTACCATGACCTAACTCAAATTAGCTCTGTAAAACACACATTAGTCATAGTAATCTCGTGTTGTCATTAATCACCGAAACTCAACTAGGGGCCTAGATGCTTTTACAAATTTTCAAATTGTTTAAACTAACTCATATAGAGAAAGGACCAAAACAAAAGTTGTAGATCTTGGTGAGTTTGACAACTTTGTAGTTGACTACTTTTTCATTTAAGATAATTTACTACACCAAAATTCCTTTTGAATTTCTTATATTTTGAAACTCAAATGTTGAATTACACAAAAAAAGTCGGATGGAGAAATGACCAAAATATAAGTTGTAGATCTTAATGAGTTCTATAACTTCTATGTTCATGACCTTTTAAGTTGAAATCATATACTCTCTCAATATGTTGTTTCAAGTTGTCTTTTTTTTTAAAAATTCAAATTTTGACTATTTCAAACAAAGTCACATGAAAAGATGACCAACATAACTTAATAGAGCATGATTTTAGAAAATTTTAGAAAAAAAATCATCACATTTAAAATTAGTATGTGGGAGAAAGACTAGTTACAAATTTGAGCCAGAGATTAAAAAGAGAAATCACACTTATTCTCGAAATCACACATGTTCACAAGAACAAGTGTGATTTTTCTTTTTAATCTCAGGCTAAAACTTGGAACTTGTCTTTCTCCGTCGTACTAACATCAAATGTGATGATTTTTTTCCTAAAATTTTCTAAAATCATGCTATATCAGTTTAGTCTGTTCTTATAGCTATTATTTTGGTCATCTTTTCATGTGACTTTGTTTGAACAATTGAAAATTTGAATTTCAAAAAATGATAAATTCAAACAACATTTTGAATAAGTAAATGATTTCAACTGGAAAATTCATAAAAGTAAAAGTTGTAGAACTCGTCAAGATCTACAACTTTTATTTTGATCATTTCTTCATCAGATAAATTGCTATTATACATTGTCACAAATTGACAACAATGTTAATTTGTGAACAATGTATACTACCACTTTACCATATGGAGAAATGACCAAAATAAAAGTTGTAGATCTCAATGGGTTCTATAACTTTGTTGTTGATGACTTTTTCAGCTGAAATCATTTAGTATTTGAAAATGTTGTTTGAAGTTGTCATATTTTGAAATTCAAATTCAAACTGTTCAAACAAAGTCATATCGAAAAATGATCAAAACAAGTGGTACATCTCGATGCATTATACAACTTTGTTGTTGATAATTTTTCCATTTGAAATCATTTACTATCCAAAAAATATATTTGAATTTCTTATATTTTGAAATTCAAATTTTATATAATTCAATCAAACTCGGATGGAGAAATGACCAAAACAAAAGTGGTAGATCACGATGAGTTCTACAACTTTATTTTTAACAACTTTTTCATATGAGTTCATTTAGTATCCTAAAATTCAATTCAAAGTTCTCATATTTTGAAATGAAATTTTTTAATTTGTTGTGCTTTTCGGGCTTCCAACCTGGGCTTGTGCCTCACTTTCGCTTTTGGGCTCTAAAATCCACAGGCTTATTAAGGCTGTGGATGATCAGAGCCGTTGATCTAAGATGGATGGCTGAGATCTGGTCAGCTGAAAACGAACTCATATAAAACCTAGCCAAACCCTAATGCCCTCGCTCTTTTGGCTCCCTCTCCTATTCCTCTACGCCAACCCGGTGTAGGCCACCCTGACGCCCACCGCCTCTCCCTCCCAACACCCGCCACCTCTTCCTCCCATGCCGACAGTGCGGGCCGACACGCCTCTCCCTCCCCCGTGCAGGCCCGCCCCCATGTTTCTCTCCCATGCCTTACCCTCCTAGGCGCACGCTGTGGCCGCTCCCAGCCATGGAGATGGGCGGCACCAGCCTAGAACTGTGTCGGAGATCCTCCGCTTAGACTCGCCCCTCGAGCAGATCTAGCTCCTCGTATGTTTCTCCCTCTCCGTCTTCTCGTTCGTGTTACTCCACCCCACCTCCTGCCTCGATCTGTTCATAGCATGCGCCGGTAGTGACATGCGTAGCCCCAAGCGGATGGAGGTAGCGATGCGCAACCCGGCAGCAGAGCAGATCTGGCCGTCGGTGCCGCGGCAGAGCGGATCCGGTCACCTCACTCACTCACTCTCTCAAAGTCGGCCGCTGCTGCCTTTTCCTCTTGCGCATGCGGCAACGGTGGAGGTCTGTGTGTGTGGTCTGCTGCTACCTAAAGCGGCCTTTGAAGTGAGTGCCTGTAGCAGCTTCTGAAGCGGTGCAGCACCTGCCGGTGCCCTCAGGTGATGGCGCAATAGCTGCCGGTGCCCATAGGTGAAGGACCCTAGCGCGTCCATGGCTGAGGGCAGCATGGATGCGGACGTCGGTGTCGTGGTTCCAGGCGGAGGCAGCCTAGCGTCATGAACGAAGCTAGTGAGATCCTCTCCATCCTCTTCCTTCCTACCATTTTGCATTGGCTCCTTTCCAACCACCAGACGAATAGGATTGAGGTTCAGTAGACAAATAGGATGCAAGCTGCAGACAAATAGATTGCAGGTCGGATGAAGAATAGGATGCAGTAGCTGCAATATCCAAATATTATATGAAATAGAGATAACTGGTAAGTGCATAGGCAAAAAAGTCATGAAATAGAAATAACTGGTAATATTATATGAAATAAAAAGTTTCTAGCAGATCTTAAACAAGG
Source organism: Miscanthus floridulus (assembly GCF_019320115.1). Lineage (NCBI taxonomy): Eukaryota > Viridiplantae > Streptophyta > Magnoliopsida > Poales > Poaceae > Miscanthus > Miscanthus floridulus. The sequence continues at coordinate 92,473,087 of NC_089588.1, forward strand.
TCACAACAGAAATTAGCATTTTAGTTTTCACCCATATAGAGTTACAGTTAGTTTTCACCTATATAAAATTAGCTTACAAAATCAACTATTGTTTCTATCTATCACATGCTTAATCAACTAACGATGTCTTCCTGGTTGCACTAGGGTACTAGATGTCTGATTGGGTACAAATAGCTTTGATGAATGAACAAAAGCTAACAACCACCTACTGTTATTGTTGTGCTGAAGTAACAACCACATAATTGTTGCCTTCAACTTTTATGAAATGTTTTTTTGTTTTCCTTTGAATTCAGTTTCAGCGGAGGCGGAGGTTGCAGGATTCGTTAGGCAGCCAGATGGTTACCTGTTCAGCTGGAGAGAATGCTATTGCTGCTTCCTCTAGTTGATATATGGCATTGTAAGTGCACGACTGTCCTCAAGTATAGCTTGGAGTGCACATAAAAACTGTTATCTGTGGACTATGTTTTACTGCTGCCCTATCTTCTACATATAAATTTGTGAGTATGTTTTGCTGATGCCCTTTTCATTTTCAGGTCAAAAAATTGTGGTACAAACAAGAAAAAATAATTATGGCTTCCTCACTGAGTATGAGAAGCAAAGGTTGCTGGCATTGCAAGGAATAAAAGGGTTCTGGAATCCTATGATGTCCTTGAAATGAGCAGCAGCAACACCCATCCAAGAGAAAAAGGTGATTTGTCTTATAAATATACACAACTACTAATATTCTAAATTGTTCCATTCTGTACAGTATAGTAATCTAGTGTTAGCCATTCTCTGTATTGTCTTTGTATCTAGCGTTATAGTTTTTGTGAACTCACTATTTTTGTCATAAATACTTCCAATACTTAATGCTCGTTATATCAATTGTTTTTTATGTGCCCCTTGCTGCTACTTCAGTTTTCCTCATGCCTATCACAAAATTGCCTATCACTCTGCCTATTTCAATTAACTTAACTCTGCCTATTTCAATTAACTTGCTGGATTATTTAAAGTTGTTATTTACTACCAAGTTAGATATTGTTTAGTTGTGACTAGAAATGAGTCATTTGATTGATTAGCTGAATCATATCCTACTGTTCTCTCTTTGTTGCTAGTACATGAGTTTCTATGCATATCAACATCTATCTCCATCTCTCTATTCTGATGAAGCTAAAAATTTTACAACTGTTTGGCCACGTATGTGCAGGGATTCATTGAAAAGGCCACGTATGTTTCATGGAAGGAATGAGGAGTGTCCTTTGATGCTGTAGTGGGCAAAGTGCCATGGTGTCTACTGGGTACTGTGATGTGGTTTTGGACAGGTTGTAATTATGTTGTATGAGATGTGAAGGTTGTAATGTGTTCCGTTTATGTGCTGATCTGGACCTGATGATGAGAACTGGTGTTAATTAATGATGATTGGTAATTAATTTGGCTGAAATTATGGATGAAATATTTGTATTTTGCTATCAGCCATTATTAGTTGGGCTGCATGACCATTAAAAGGCTAAGAAAAGGCCCCCAAAAATGATATTGGCCCAAAACAAAAAAAAATCAGCTGGTCATAAAATGGGCTAAAAGTTCTTGGAAACCCAAATTGGGCCACAAAACACCTGGGCTAAATCTGATGTGGCACCGGTGACACGTCAGCGTACACCTTGGCGAACACATGGTGTTTACGACGGAAAAAATCTTACATGGAAGCTAATTCATGATGGAAAATTTCGTCATAGACTACTGGGCTCAGCCCACTAGGCTTCTAGGGGATCCATGACGATCAAAATCCATCACAGATGGCTCACAGCCAATTTGTGACACTCGATACAAGACAAAAAAATCCATCACGGATGGCACTCTATGACGGATTTTGGGGCTTTTGTGATGGAAACAATTCATCATGGATCAATAGAATATTTGTAGTGGAATTTGCTGAAGCTAATAAGATAAACAGTGGGCTCCTGACAAACTCCATTGATCTTGATGAAGAAGATGCATTGCCAGTGGATCTGTGGAGACAATTGTATGAGCCTGAGCCAGAGGATCCCAACAAACCTCACCAAATTAGACATCCAAGGGGATTAAAGCATCATCCTACGCTAATCAACAAGATTGCTCGAGTGACATTCTTGCCAAAGGTAGGAGATAGAAGTGTCAATAGGGATAAGTTTTGGAATATCATTCATAATATCATGTACAGGGAAAAGTTTGATGTGGTCAAGTTCATAATGAATCAGCTGACAGTCTTGAAGCATGACATGACTACAAATCTCTACTTTGCTCCTTACATAATGTCTCTCATCCTTCAGAAAACAAGGTTTAAGGGGAGCATTAAGTCAAACATGTTGATTTCAGGCCATATTATAATGAGCCAAAGTTTTATGAGAGAGCACTAACTCCCTTTCCTCTAGATGAGGGAGATCAAGAAGGAGAAGCTGCTGATCATGATGAGCACATGGGTGATGATGAGGATCCTAATCAGCCACAGATGGAGCCAGAGCCTTAGCATGTCTGGGCACCCCCTATAGGTTACTTTGACCCCTACTTTCAAAGCATGCAGAACACAAGGAACACATCTTTTGCTCAGCTTGGTGAGAGTATTCAGTAGTAGATGCAGCAAGGTTTTCACACCATGGGCAGCAGTGGCAAGGTCACATGGAAACCAGTTTTCAACAGCTTGGGCAGCATCTTCACTCCACCATGTACTAGCCCATCATGACTAGTCTTCAGAATGTTTAGTAGGGGCTACAAAGTGACATTGATACTCTTAGTGCATAGCTTGGTTCTTTGTCTACACAGGAGCAGTGTCAGTAGATTCAGAACAGGCAAGATCTTATTGAGCAACATGTTGATGTGTTGAACAACAACTTCAATGCTTTCAGTGACCACTTCAGCATGATCTATCCAAGGCATGTTCCTCCTCCAGCTCAGTTTCCGTACTAGCCTTTCTATCCACCCTAGTTCCATCCTCCACAGTTCTACCCTCCTGGTGATGATGATGGTGCATGAGCTTAATCTTTTTGGGCAATGTAATGACAAAGGGGGAGAAGTGAGAAGAAGTGAAGCAAAATTGAAAAATTTGAAGCTCTTGGATGGAGGAAGGCTTGCTTATGGACCTTGCATGTTTTTATTTATTTGTTGGACTATGCATTTGTGTGCTTGCATCTAGTTGTAATAACCTTAAATTCATACTTTGTTGGCTTGTGTGTGCTAGAACTTGAACTTATGATGCTATGGTGTATTGTGCATGGTACTTCAAGTTAATATTGTGTTGTACTAACATTCTTGTGAAGTTGTTCTAGCATAATTGTGGTTTTCTGAGGATATTATTCATGTGTATGGCTTCCAAAGGTAATTTTTATATATATTGTGTTCCTCGGTTACCACTATGTAGGGAAAACTCTGCTAAAATTTCCAAATTTATGCATATGTGAATGAATTGAACCCAAATTTTATACACATATGTAGGGGGAGCTTTCACTGCATAGTTGAGTTTTGAAACATTTATCCATTCTAACTCATGTGCTTCATGCTATGGATAAATGGTGCAAAACTCTTGTACGGAGTTGTCTTAAAATTTCAATTATTCTTAACTCCTTATTGAGGTTATCATAAATTACCAAAAAGGGGGAGATTGAAAGGTCTAGGCCCTTGTTTGGGTTTTGGTAATTAATGACAACACTTGTGGACTAACTTCTCTATTTGTGTGTGTGAAGGAAAGTTGGTTTAGTTCACAAAAAAAGTTGGATGTTGATATGGATTTGATTGTTAGCATGATGGAATGCTCAAATCAAACATAGCAAGCAAGTGAAGACCGAAGCAAGACTTGGCTGCGATGGATCATGTGCAACGCGATGGTGAAGGGCAAGCTAGTGGGCTTGGCGCCAAAGGACCAAGGCGATGGTGAAGGTCAAGTCGAGAGGCTTTTGAGCGACGGACTGCACGTGGCGGAGAAGCTTGAGCGGGACTTAGCGCCGAAGGACCGGGCAATAGTGAAGAGCAAGTGAGACCAAGGTCGATGGACTTGGAGTCTATGTGATGGTTTGAGTGATCCACATCATCTATGGAGATCAAGAGAAAGATTCTTTGTTTATCTCAAGTGGCTTGGTGAATATGTCGGATAACTCTTTCCTTGTGGGCATCAAACTTGTGGGACTTGGTTTTGCGCAAGGCAAAGGTATGAAACATAGGCTGTTTCATTTTACCGGCTATGAGGTGTGTAGAGAAGATATAAATAGCCAGGTTTAGGATAGATAGCCATACTATTAAGAGGGGCAAACGTGTTTTGCATTACGGTTATCTAGTGCCACTTGTGAGCTCTAACGTTGAGGTACGGTTAGTGGTAAGTGGCAAAAGTTAAAAACCTTTTGTGAAAAGTTTGTTAAAAGCTAACCGGTGGTGAGTTAAATGATCGTCTTGCGAGAGATTGTTACTTGGTGTCGACTTACCTTGAAAAAGGTTTTGAGCAGCGCTGGGACTAACTTTGAGATGCTTTGGAACTCTCCATTGAGGAGTGGAGTAGCCATCCAAAGCTGAGGAGGCGATGCTCTTGGTGGAGTGTTTTCTAGGTAGCTGCGGATTGTCCGCCTTGCTGGTAGACTATCCACCGATCACTCCTAGAAAACCAAACAGATTGCAAACAATATGTTCTTGGTTGCCGTGGTAACGGCGGACTATCTGCGCCCTGGTGGCAGACAATCTACCGGTCATAACTCGTGGCGAACAGTGTTGCTATAAACTCTGTCTTGGGTGCCGTAGATAAACGGTGGACAGTCCGCGCCCTGGCGGCGGATAGTCCACCGGTCAAAAACACCGGCGAATAGAGTTACTAACCTTGCTGATCAGGGAGCCTAGGGACAGTGGCGAACAATCCACGCCCCTATGGCGGACAGTCCGCAACCCTAGTTTTTGAACCTAACGACTAGTTGCTGATAATGGCAGACATTCCAAGGCTTGTACCGCAGACTGTCCGGGAATGTTGAGTCAGCACAGTAACAGCTAGTTTTTGGGTGGTCCTCTATATATAGTGGGGTGCCTGGTTGGTGAGGGCTCTCTTAGCTATTCTAACATCATACTCTGTGGGAGAGCACCTCTCATACTCCTTGCTTGAGGGCAACATTTGGAGAGTGAGTGTGCTCCACTAGTGCGAATCTTTGCGTGAGAGATTGCTTGTGGCACTAGGTGGTCGTCGTGTGGGCGCGGTTGCTTGTTACTCTCGGGGCTTGCTGGTTCCTAGATGGCTTGGTGATTGTGTCTCCGTGAAGCACGCAAGAAGGATTATGCGGTGCTCTAGAGTTGGCTTTGTGAGGGGCTATTGAGCTCATCCCCACCGGAGGAAGGCAAAGAGCATCTCCAGTAAAATCAAGGCTTGTGAGAGTGTCTAGTTGATTTGGCTGGCTCAAAGTTTAGTGCTGAAAGCTCTAGTTTGGTTTTGGTGAATTGATGAAAACCCTAAGTACTAACCTAGTTTATCAACTGATCATGAGATATGTAGCACATTCTAAGTGATGAAGCAAATGAAGACCATGACATGATGATGGTGATGCCATGATGATGATCAAGTGCTTGGACTTGAAAAGAAGAAAGAGAAAAAAAGGCTCAAGGCAAAGGTATAAATGGTAGGAGCCATTTTGTTTTCGTGATCGAGACACTTAGTGAGTGTAATCACATTTAGGATCCATAGCCGTACTATTAAGAGGGGCAAAACTCGTATCGAAGTGCGGTTATCAAAGTGCCACTAGATGCTCTAACTCATTGCATATGCATTTTGGATCTAGTGGAGTGCTAACACCCTTGAAAATGTTTGTGAAAATATGCTAACACACATGTGCACAAGGTGATACACTTGGTGGTTGGCACATTTGAGCAAGGAGTAGGAACTTCACCGGTGGAGTATCTGCCTGTAGAGTGCAGATAGTCCGATGGTGCCATCGGTGCTCTATACAGAAAAGACGGAGGTCACTGTAAGTGACCGGATGCTGGTCTCGGTAGGACCAGCGCATCCTGTCAGTGGGTGCATGAAGACGCTGGTGTCGGTCCACGACCAGACGTTGGGTCACTTGGTGACCGGACACTGAAGGGATGCATCCGGTCCTGCTGATGTGGCAGCGCACAGAGGAGACGCCGAGTGACCGGACGCTGGGAAAGTCCGGTCGTGCATGATCGGACGCGTCTGGTCGTGATTTCTCGCTTCTGGATGCTTACTGGAAACGACCGGACGCTGAGGTCCAGCGTCCGGTCACTTCGTAGCAGCACGTCCAGTCATCACTTGACCGTTGGGATCAGGCGCTCAGTATTAGAAGAGAGGGGACACGTGGCGTGCATCGCACGACCAGACGTTGGGATCCTGCGTCCGGTCAATATGACTGGAGCGTCCGGTCACCCCATGTTGTGCCTAGTGAAGGGGGTACAATGACTGTATTTCATGGGGGCTTCTATTTAAGCACCATGGCTAGCTCAAGCTCACTCTCTTGGCCATTTGCATTGACATAGCCACCTTGTGAGATTAGCCAAAGCCCTCCCACTCATCTCCATCATTGATTCATCATCTTTGTGAGATTGGGAGAGAATCCAAGTGCATTGCTTGAGTGTTTGCATCTAGAGGCACTTGGTGTTTGTGTTTTGCTGTGGGATTCGCTTGTTACTCTTGGTGGTTGCCGCCACCTAGACGGCTTGGAGCAGCGAGGATCATTGAGCAGAGGTTGGTAATTGCCTCTGGCTCCGATCGTGGTGATTGTGAGGGGTTCTTGACCTTTTTCCGGTGGAGAGCCAAAAGGTACTCTAGTGGATTGCTCGTGGCTTGTGTGATCCTCATCTTGTGTTGGTTGTGTGTCACCCTATTGAGGGTTTGGCATGTGATGCCAATTAGCGCGTGAACCTCCAAGTGAGCGAATCGCCACAACAAGGACTAGCCTACCGGCAAGCAAGTGAATCTCAGTAAAAAATCATTGTGTTCATCATTTGATTCCGAGGTGATTGGTCTTCATTGGTAGTCATTCTTGCGATTGATTGGTTCACTCCTCGACACGGCGGTATAAACAAATTACTCACTCTCTTTAATTTACCACAAACTAGTTGTCAAGCTCTTTAGTGTAGCTAGTTGTGAGAGCTTGTTAGTTTGGTTAGTGTGGCTCTTTAGTTAACCTTTGAGAGCATACTAACTTAGTATAATGACATAGCTATTGCGTGGATAGAAACTATATAAACTAGAATTGTGATAGGTGGCTTGCATTTTTAGTAGGCTAGCGCAACACTTGCTTCGCCTCATAATTGTCTAACCGGTTTGTTAAGTGTTGTTGTAGAAATTTTTAATAGGCTATTCACCCCCTCTAGCCATTAGAACCTTACAAGTGGTATCAGAGCCGAGGTCACCGTGATTTGAGGCTTAACAACCTTCGGTGTAAAAATGGCTCAAATCAACAGCACCAAAAAGCCACCCTAATTTGATGGCTCAAATTATCCCTATTGGAAAGCTAAGATGTCAACTTATATCAAGTTAATCAATAGGAAGGTTTGGAAGGTGGTAGAGACAAAGATTGAGATTAAAGATGAAGAGGCTCCCACCGCCGCAGACGAAATACTACTCCAAAATAATGACATTGCTCTTAGTGCCATCCATGATGCTTTGGATGAAAGAACGTTTGAGCAAATCAAGAATATTGAGAGAGCTCATGAGGCATGGAAGAAATTGGAGGAATCATTTGAAGGCACTCAAGCCGTGAAGGGTGTAAAGGCATATATTCTCAAAGAGAAGTTTGCAAGCTTCAAGATGAAGGAGGATGAGAGTGTGCCAGAGATGTTCCATAGGCTTCAAGTGCTTGTCAATGATCTCAAAGCACTTGGAGAAGAGGTGAAGGACAAGGACTTCTCCCACAAGTTCTTGAGATGTTTGCTTTCAAGATTTGACACATTGGTCACTATTCTAGTGAGGAGTGGTTTGGACACCATGACACTAAATCAAGTGTTGGGAGATATAATGACCGATGATACATATAGAGATGATGATGAAAAGGAAGAAAAGAAGGAAAAGAAAGATGAGAAGAAGAAGAGCGTGGCATTCAAGGTCACATCATCCAAGGGCAAGGCAAAGCAAGATACATCAAGTGAAGATGATGGCTCATGGGATGATGATGATGAGAAGATGACTCTCTTTGTCAAGAAATTTGGCAAGTTCCTGATGTATAGAGTTTGGAATTTAGATAGTGGTACTCTTGAGGAAGGTCATGATGTTGAATTTGATGAAACCAAGGGTTCACAAGTAGAGAATGAGAACTTGGAAGATGTTAGAGGCATTCAACATTCAAATGCCATGAAGAACATGGATGTTGGTGAATTGAGGCCTAGGTAAGTGAATGATGATGAAGATGATCAAGTGCAAGTGCTCTCTAACTCAAATATGCAAGATGATACAAATCAAACTAGTACAAGTGGATCTCATGACAATGAACAAGATCAAGTGGCTAGTATATCATCTCAACCCAATGATCAAGCAAGTGCAAGCAATCAAGTTCCAATCCTCCAACCAACCAATATTGCAAGCGATCATCCATTGGACACTATAATTGGTGATATTTCTAGAGGTGTACAAACAAGATCAAGATTGGCTTCATTTTGTGAGAATTTCTCATTTGTGTCATCCATTGAACCAAAGAAGATAGATGAAGCATTGAAGGATGTTGATTGGGTGAATGCTATGCATGAAGAATTGAATAACTTCACAAGAAATTAAGTATGGGAATTAGTAGAGAGACCAAAGGGACACAATGTGATTGGAACCAAATAGGTCTTTAGAAACAAGCAAGATCAAGATGGGATAGTAGTAAGGAACAAAGCAAGATTAGTAGCACAAGGCTATACACAAGTTGAAGGTCTTGACTTTAGAGAAATATATGCCACAGTTGCTAGATTGGAAGCAATTAGAATCTTGCTAGCCTATGCTAATGCCCACAACATCAAACTCTATCAAATGGATGTCAAGAGTGCATTTCTCAATGGTTACATCAATGAAGAAGTATATGTTGAGCAACCTCCCAATTTTGAAGATTACAAGAAGCCCGACTATGTGTACAAGTTGAAGAAGACATTGTATGGCTTGAAGCAAGCACCTAGAGCATGGTATGAGAGATTGAGGGACTTACTACTCTCTAAAGGGTTCATGATGGGCAAGGTTAACACCACTCTTTTCATCAAGAAGATTAGAAAAGATTTATTTGTGTTGCAAATCTATGTCGATGACATCATATTTGGATCAACCAATCAAGACTTTTGTGATGAGTTTGGAAAGATGATGGCTAATGAGTTTGAGATATCCATGATTGGAGAGTTGAGTTACTTCCTTAGTCTTCAAATCAAGCAATTGAAGAATGGTATATTTATGAGTCAAGGCAAGTATATCAAGGACATGATCAAGAAGTTTGGCATAAGTGATAGCAAAGCCATTAGCACACTAATGGGAACAAATGGCAACTTGGATAGTGATGCAAGTGGCAATATGGTGGATCAAAAATTATATCGGTCTATGATTAGAAGCCTACTCTATGTGACCGCATCAAGGTCGGATGTCATGTTTAGTATATGCATGTGTGCAAGATTTCAAGCCTCACCAAGAGAAAGTCATTTGAAGGCTACAAAGAGAATATTGAGGTACTTGAAGTATACACAAAATGTTGGTTTGTGGTATCCCAAAGGAGCAAAGTTTGAGCTAGTTGGTTACTCCGACTCGGATTATGCGGGATGCAAGGTTGAAAGGAAGAGCACCTCAGGCACATGTCAATTGTTGGGAAGATCACTTGTTTCATGGTCATCAAAGAAGCAAAATAGTGTTGCATTATCAATCACCGAAGCCGAAACATATCTGCCCATAGTTGTTGTGCACAAATACTTTGGATGAAGGCAAAATTGAATGACTTTGGAATCAAGTTCAAACAAATGCCATTGCTATGTGACAATGAGAGTGCAATCAAGTTTACCAATAATCCGATTCAACATGCAAGAACAAAGCACATTGATGTCCGCCACCATTGCATAAGAGATCACCAACAAAAAGGGGACATTTGCATTAGGAGTGTAGGCACCGAAGATCAACTTGCCGATATATTCACCAAACCATTGGATAAGAAAAGGTTTTGCAAGCTAAGGAGTGAGTTGAACATATTGGATTTCTCAAATATGTGTTGATGCACCCCCACTCATATGACATGCCTCTCCTTCGAGCAATCCAAGGTAAATGTTGATTGGCATGACATACATCATTGCTAAGGACATGTTTAGTGCATCTAGTCATTTTTTACATTAAATAGGCTCATTCATGAAAATCAAATGAATTTGATGATTGTATGATACCACTATTGCTTCTATGCTTATTTTGATCTAGTGGTAGCATATGACATGTTTGTGGGCTTGTAAACCTAGTGTTTGATCTAGAAAATAAGCTCTAAGTATTTAACTCAACATGGTACAAGATAACCCTTATTTGGAGGTGTGAAGAAGCTTGTCCTTGGATCAAACTTAGTTAAATGTCTTTGGCATGTATTCTAGATTGAACCAAATTTGGGAAAATAATCCTCACCCCATTGATTGACATTGATAATCTCAACCTATCTATATTTTGAACCTTTGTGGTCATTGATGACAAAAGAGGAGAAAAACAAAGATATTAGTACTATGGGGAGAAAAACAAAGAAATAGTGTACTAAGATAGTGAAACGACAACAAAGGGGGAAAACTTGACATAGGGGGAGAGATATAACAAAGGAAAGGAATCAATTAAAATTTTGAGCACACAAGTAGGGGGAGCAAGCTCATGAACTTGTATGGTGCATTTGAATGTGCATTTCATATGTTTGCTTGCATAACACAAGTTTTAAATTTCAATATCCATGCTTATGTGGTGTATGCTAGTTGTAGGTTTGAATGATGAAATGAAAATCTAGCATGCATAGGTTATCTAGTGATTTCATTTCCAAGTGGTATCGAGCTAACCATGGTCCTAAGGATGGTATATAGGTGCACTCCGATTGGTATCACGCTTCAAAGGTCTATCTTTTATACCTTAGCATAATTTGGTAGACATTGTCTCCTATAATTTCCTATCTAAGCATATGTGCAAGCTACAATCCAAACTCTTAGCACATATGTAGGGGGAGCAATTGCTACCATTTGGAGTTCATGAAACTAGTCCATATCCTTTTACACCTAGTAAATATGCTTGGACAAGCAACATGGATTTAATTGAATTTCAATTCATATCTTTGTGAAAGGGTTGTCATCAATTACCAAAAAGGGGGAGATTAAAAGCTCTAGTTTGGTTTTGGTGAATTGATGAAACCCTAAGTGCTAACCTAGTTTATCAAGTGATCATGAGATAGGTAGCACATTCCAAGTGATGAAGCAAATGAAGACCATGACATGATGATGGTGATGCCATGGTGATGATCAAGTGCTTGGCCTTGAAAAAAAGAAAGAGAAAAACAAAAGGCTCAAGTCAAAGGTATAAATGGTAGGAGCCATTTTGTTTTGGCGATCAAAACACTTAGTGAGTGTGATCACATTTAGGATCGATAGCCATACTATTAAGAGGGGTGAAACTCGTATCGAAGTGCGGTTATCAAAGTGCCACTAGATGCTCTAACTCATTTTATATGCATTTAGGATCTAGTGGAGTGCTAACACCCTGGAAAAATGTTTGTGAAAATATGCTAACACACATGTGCACAAGGTGATACACTTGGTGGTTGGCACATTTGAGCAAGGGGTAGGAGCTTCACCGGCAGAGTATCCACCCGTAGAGTGCGGATAGTCCGACGGTGCCACCGATGCTCTATACAGAAAAGACAGAGGTCACTATAAGTGACCGGACACTGGTCTTGATAGGACCGGCGCATCCGGTCAGTGGGTGCATGAAGACGCTAGCATCAGTCCGCCACTAGACACTGGGTCACTTGGTGACTGGATGCTAAAGGGGTGCATCCGGTCCTGCTGATGTGGCAGCGCATAGAGGAGACACCGAGTGACCGAACGCTGGGTGAGTCCGGTCGAGCATGACCGAACATGTCTGGTCATGATTTCTCGCTTCTGGATGCTTACTGGAAACAACCAGACGCTGAGGTCTAGCGTCCGGTCAATTTGTAGCAGCGCGTCCGGTCATCACTTGACCATTCGGATCAGGTGCTCAGTATTTGAAGAGAGGGGACACGTGGCGTGCATCGCACGACCGGACGCTGGGATCCTACACCCGGTCAATATGACCGGAGCGTCCGGTCACCCCGTGTTGTGACTAGTGAAGGGGTACAACGGCTCTATTTCATGGAGGCTTCTATTTAAGCCCCATGACTAGCTCAAGCTCACTCTCTTGGCTATTTGCATTGACATAGCAACCTTGTGAGCTTAGCCAAATCCCTCCCACTCATCTCCATCATTGATTCATCATCTTTGTGAGATTGGGAGAGAATCCAAGTGTATTGCTTGAGTTTTTGCATATAGAGGCAACTGGTGTTCGTGTTTCGCTGCGGGATTTGCTTGTTACTCTTGGTGGTTGCCACCACCTAGACGGCTTGGAGCAGCGAGGATCGTCGAGCGGAGGTTGGTGATTGTCTTCGGTTCCGATCGTGGTGATTGTGAGGGGTTCTTGACGTTTCCCCAGTGGAGAGCCAAAAGGTACTCTAGTGGATTGCTCGTGGCTTGTGTGATCCTCATCTTGTGTTGGTTGTGCAGCACCCTATTGAGAGTTTGGCGTGTGATGCCAATTAGCGCGTGAACCTCCAAGTGAGTGAATCGCCACAATGAGGACTAGCATGCCGGCAAGCAAGTGAACCTCGGTAAAAAATCATTGTGTTCATCATTTAATTCCGAGGTGATTGGTCTTCATTGGTATTTATTCTTGCGATTGATTGGTTCACTCCTCGACACGGCGGTATAAACAAATTGCTCACTCTCTTTACTTTACCGTAAACTAGTTGTCAAGCTCTTTAGTGTAGCTAGTTGTGAGAGCTTGTTAGTTTGGTTATTGTGTCTCTTTAGTTAGCCTTTGAGAGCATACTAACTTAGTATACTAACATAACTATTGTGTGGATAGAAACTATATAAACTAGAATTGTGGTAGGTGGCTTGCATTTTTAGTAGGCTAGCGCAACACTTGCTTCGTGTCATAATTGTCTAATTGGTTTGTTAAGTGTTGTTGTAGAAATTTTTAATAGGCTATTTACCCCCCTCTAGCCATTAGGACCTTACAAGTGCTCACGTGGAGCCTACCTAGTCAGGTAGTCCAAAGCTTGTGGGCTTGGAACTAACAAGAGGAGCGGCAATCCTAGAACTCGCCTCAACATGGACTAAGTGACCAACAAGTCACCAAACCACGTAAAACCATCATGTGTCATCCTCTACATTGTGGTTTGCTTATCTCAACACAAGTTTACTTCATTTCAATATATATTGAGCTTGTGTTGTTGAGCTTGTGCTTTTTACCGTCTTTATCACTATCATGTGTAGGAGCTTCGAAGTGCTTTCTCTTTTACTAGTTGCTTTGTTGCCAACTAGAATTGTTTTGGAGAATTCTCACTAGCTTGGTACCCTAGTTGTTCTCCAGCTCAATCTTTTATAAGTGTGCTAGCAAATTTAGATAGAGGGGTATAGTCGAGGCAAGACCGCATTTTCACTTACGCATCTAAATTGGTTAGCCCTTGCGATTAATTTTTAGAAATGACTATTCACCCCCTCTAGTCGGCCATCTTGACCCTACATTGTGATTGATCCTAAGTTAGATTGGGAGAGATATAGTGTATTTGCTTTGTTGAATTGCATTTGCAAATTTCTTTTTACTCTTGGTGGTTGCAGCCACCTAGACGGATTCGAGCAGTGATGGTTGTTGTGGGGAGTGTTGATAATTGTTCTCTGCCTCTAATTGTTGATTTGTAAGAGGTTTTGATCCCACCTCATGGAGTTGCAAAGGGATACTCTAATAGTATATGCCTATGGCTAGTGGGAGTGCTCCTTGTTGATTGATTCTTGCGGCACCCAAGTTGTTGGGTCTAGCTTGAGTGGCTAGTTAGTGAGCAAATCATCATTTTGAGACTCCCCACAACATGGATGTAGGTTGCCGACAAGCAACCAAACCATGGGGATAAATCTATTGTCTCTTGCCCTCGGTGGTTTGCTACTACTTACATGTGCATTACTTTCATGCTTGTTGACCGTGTGTAGTTGCTTGCCTAGTTGTGTAGCTCACTAATGTAGTAGCTAGTTTTAGTTGCTAGCCCTTGTTTGTTTGTGTGAATTAAGTTGGTACTAGAATTGTGTATTGGCTTGCTTGGGTAAAATAGAGTAGTGCAAGTAGTGGCTTTAGGACTTGTTATTTTACCAACCACCTTGTTCTGGTGTCTATGAGTTTGTAGACAAATTTTTATAGGCTCCCATCTAGCCATCTAGATCCTTTCTGTCGGCGGGATAGAGAACACTAAGGGTAGGTATTTCTTTTCAATCTGAGCACCGACACAAGTAGACTAGCTTTGGATCCACGTACTTTTGTTAGTGATGACGACATTGATGTGATATGGGGGATGTTTTTTGCTGCTAGAGTTCATTAGTTCTCGCTAGAGATAAAAGCCAAAGGTTTCTACACAACAAACTCTCTGCATTAGAAAGCTTACACAAAGGGCTTTTGTGATTAATTAGGATGTGGGGATAGGTTAGTTTTCCTTTGATTTGATGATGACAAGCTTGTGCAAGGAGGTGAAATGCTTTAGATCCTGAACTTAAGCCTGATAAGGAGGCTGATATGTTCAACAATGATGAATAGTATGTTGATGTTGATGATGAGGGGACGCACATGCTAGTGCGACTCAGTCTCCTAATAATACATAATCACTTGATAATGCACAACTTTCTTCTAATGTTGATGAACGTGTTGATGACGATGACTTGTCAAAAAAGTGTTGATGATGTTGCCGCTGGCGAAGGTGTTCCTCTTAAAGCATAGACCAGAGATGTAAATCCTTGGATGATGCAAGCGTCTGTGTCTACAACTAGGTCTAAAAAATGATACAAAAACCCCAAGACTACGAAGGGAAAGTTATTTCCTAACATTGTAGCATTTAGGAAAGGAGTTAAGCATATGAATAGAGGTTTTGAGTTTGCTAATTTCATTCAAAACAAATATGATTCATTTTCAAGTGTGCAGTCCAAGGATGTCCTTGGCGCATAAATGCTTCTAGGATCTATGATGCCAAGACAAGAGAGGTAAAGTAGTTGTAGATGTCATCCCCCCGCATAATTCACGTCAGCTCTGTTGAGTTGTGATCCAAATTTAGTTATGTACAAGATAAAGGATAACTTCTGCCGGAGCGAAGTGAGGCCCGTCGCCGGGAGGCTTGGACCGAAGCGAAGCGGAGGCTGAAGTTAGCCCATCATGTTTCACTACCGTGCCTTAGGGGGGGGCAGGGGGCGGAGCCCCCCGCGGTATGGATCGTCGCCTATTAGGGTTTTCCATCTATATATACTTCCTGTAAGCCGTCGTCTTAGGATAAGAAAAGTTATAAATCCCCGACGTTTGTAACCTCACCCGATATAGTGAAGATTTGCTGGTTGGTGCCCATGGTTTTTTCCCTTCTTCCTTGGAAGGGTTTTCCACGTTAAAATCTCATGTCCCCTGTGTTTGATCTACTGTTCTTCGTCGTTTATATTGCCTATCATTTCTAACAAGTGGTATCATAGCTTGGTTTCAAATTAGGGTTTTGCGATGGCATCAATGAAGTTTGATCTACCGCTGCTGGATTACAAGACAAGATTTGCGCTGTGGCAAGTCAAGATGTGGGCGATTCTAGCACAATCTTTGGATCTTGATGAGGCGTTGGATGGTTTCGGAGGCAAAGGGTAGAAATCATGGACCGCTAAAGAGAAGCAGAAGGATCGTAAGGCTCTGTCTCTGATTCAACTTCATCTACATAATGATATTTTGCAAGAAGTGCTACAGGCGAAAACTACCGCAGAACTTTGGCTCAAGCTGGAATCGATCTGCATGTCCAAGGATCTAACCAGTAAGATGCACGTGAAGATGAAGTTGTTCACGCACAAGCTGCAAGAAGGTGGTTCGATGATGAACCACTTATCGATCTTTAAGGAGATCGTTGCTGACCTAGTGTCGATGGAGGTAAAATATGATGATAAAGATTTAGCTCTTCTACTGTTATGCTCACTGCCTAGTTCGTTTGCAAATTTCTGAGATACCATACTATTAAGCTATGATGAACTAACCCTTATGGAAGTATATGAGGCCCTCCAGTCGAGGGAGAAGATGAAAGGTATGGTTCAGTCTAATGTGTCGTCCTCCAAGCGCAAAGTGTTGCAGGTTAGAGGTAGGCCCGAGCAGAAAACCTACAACAACAATAATAATTGAGACAAGAGAAAGAATGGTAAAGGCCATTCGAAGTCCAGACGTAGGGATAAGTTCTGCATGTATTGTAAGAAAGATACTCATGTCATTGAGGATTGTTGGAAGCTACAGAATAAGGAGAAAAGAAACGGTACGTATAAACCAAAAAACAAATCCGATGGTGATGGTAAGGCCTCTATTGTCTCCGCTGCTGCTGATGGTTCTGATTCAGGAGATGTTCTTGTTGTTTTTGCTAGTTGTGTTGCTGGTCGTGATGAATGGATACTTGATTCTGCATGCTCATTTCATATATGCTCTAACAGAGATTGGTTCAGTTCTTACGATTCTGTGCAGAGTGGAGATGTCGTGCGTATGGGAGATAACAACCCACGTGAGATCATGGGCATTGGCTCCGTTTAGATCAAGATGCATGATGGCATGATACGCACACTGAAAGATGTGAGACACATACCAGGGATGGCTAGAAAATCTCATCTCCCTCAGCACACTTGATGCCGAGGGGTACAGACACTCCGGTTCAGGTGGAGTGTGTAAGGTATCAAAAGGCTCTCTCATTCATATGATAGGTGATATGAATTCTACAAAGTTATATGTTCTTAGAGGAAGTACTTTACATGGTTCCGTCACTGCTGCTGCTGTTTCTAATGATGAACCAAGTAAAACTAATCTCTGGCATATGCGTCTTGGGCATATGAGTGAACTTGGTATGGCAGAATTGATCAAGAGAGCCCTGTTGGATGGCTGCACTATGGGTAAGATAAAGTTCTGTGAGCACTGTGTTTTTGGTAAGCACAAGAGGGTAAAATTCAATGCATCTGTTCATACCACCAAAGGTACACTTGATTATGTACATGCTGATTTGTGGGGGTCGTCTCGTAAGCCCTCTTATGGTGGTGCTCGTTACATGCTTACCATTATTGATGATTACTCTAAAAAAGTGTGGCCTTATTTTCTGAAAAATAAAGATGATACTTTCGCTACTTTTAAGGAGTGAAAAGTTATGATAGAAAGGCAAACTGAAAAGAAGGTAAAATTGCTTCATACTGACAATAGCGGTGAATTCTGTTCGGATGTTTTTAATGATTACTGCAGGGAAGAAGACATTGTCAGACACCACACGATCCCGTACACTCCTCAGCAGAATGGTGTGGCTGAGCGTATGAACTGAACCATCATCTTGAGGGCTCGCTGCATGCTGTCCAATGCTCGTATGAACAGGCGTTTTTGGGCTGAGGCTACTAACACCACCTGTTACTTGATCAACCGATCACCTTCTATCCTACTTAATAAGAAAACTCACATTGAGGTATGGTCTGGTATGCCTGCTGATTATTCATAGTAGAGAGTTTTCGGTTGCACTGCTTATGCTCATGTTGATAATGGAAAGCTAGAACCTAGAGCTATTAAGTGTCTGTTTCTTGGTTATGGTTCTGGAGTTAAAGGATATAAGTTATGGAATCCTAAAACTAAAAAGACTTTCATGAGCAGGAGCATTGTTTTTAATGAATCTGTTATGTTTAATGACAGCTTATCCACAGATGTTTCTTCAGTTGGTTCTAATGAGGAGCAGCAACATGTTAGTGTGCAGGTGGAGCACGTAGATGATCAGAAAACTAAAATTGTTGATAACAATGTTCATGATATTGTTTAGCACTCACCTGCTATTTTGCAGCCTTAAAATTAGTCTATTGCAGATCGTAGAACAAAGAGGAATTGTGGACCTCGTCCACGTTTAATTGAGGAATGTGATATTGTTCATTATGCCTTTAGTTGTGCTGAACAGGTGGAGAACATTCATGAGCTGGCTATGTACACTGAAGCTGTTGTTTCTGGTGACCGCGAGAAGTGGATTTCTGCTATGCAAGAGGAGATGTAATCACTCGAAAAAATGGCACATGAGATGTTGTGCGCTTGCCTAAACAAAAGAAGGTCGTTCATTGCAAATGGATCTTCAAAAGAAAGGAGGGTTTGTCTCCTAGTGAGCCTCCAAGATTTAAGGCAATGTTAGTAGTAAAAGGCTTCAGTCAGATTTCTGGTGTTGATTATAATGATGTGTTCTCTCCAGTTGTAAAGCATAGTTCAATTCGTATATTTTTTGATATTGTTGCTATGCGAGATCTTGAGCTTGAGCAGTTAGATGTAAAGACTGCGTTTCTACATGGAGAGTTCGAAGAGGAGATATACATGGACTAGCCAGAAGGGTTCATAGTACCTGGTAAGGAGGATCATGTTTATAAATTAAAGAGGTCCTTATATGGTTTGAAACAGTCTCCTCGTCAATGGTATAAAAGGTTTGATTCTTTTATGATGTCACATGGTTTTAAGAAGTCTGAATTTGATAGCTGTGCGTACATTAAATTTGTTGATGGGTCACCTATATACTTGTTGTTATATGTTGATGATATATTGATTGCTGCCAAGAGCAAGAAAGAAATCACTACGTTGAAGAAACTGTTGAGTATTGAGTTTGAGATGAAGGATCTTGGTGCTGCTAATAAAATTCTAGGTATGAAGATTACAAGAGATATAAATTCTGGTTTGTTATTTCTTAGTCAGCAAAGTTATATTAATAAAGTTCTTCATCGTTTCAACATGCATGATGCAAAGTCTGTTAGTACTCCTATTGCTCCTCATTTTAAATTATCAGCTTTACAATGTGCTAGTACGGATGAGGATTTTGAGTACATGTCAAGAGTTTCATATTCTAGTGCTATTGGTTCTTTGATGTATCCCATGGTTTGCTCTCGTCCTGATTTATCATATGATATGAGTTTGGTTAGTAGATACATGGCTAATCCTGGTAAAGAACATTAGAAGGCTGTTCAGTGGATTTTCAGGTACCTTCGTGGCATAACAAATACTTGTTTGAAGTTTGGCAAGACTGATAAGGGACTCACTGGCTACGCGGATTCAGATTTTGCTGCCGATTTGGATAAGAGGAGATCTCTCACAGGTTATGTGTTCACTATTGGTGGTTGTGCTGTGAGTTGGATGGCAACATTGCAGCCCGTTGTTGCCCTGTCTACCACTGAAGCAGAATACATGGCTATTGCTGAAGCATGTAAAGAATCGGTTTGGTTGAAATGTTTGTTTGCTGAGCTTTGTGAAGATGATTCTTGCATTAATTTATTTTATAACAGTCAAAGTGCTATATGTCTCACTAAAGATCAGATGTTCCATGAGAGAATGAATCACATTGATGTCAAATACCATTATGTTCGCGATGTTGTCGCGCAAGGTAAGCGGAAGGTATGCAAGATAAGCACACATGATAATCCTGCTGATACGTTGACAAAGCCAGTTCCTATTGCTAAGTTTGAGCTTTGCTAAAGCTTAGTTGGTATAACTGTTTAGCCCAAGAGGCTATTTGGCACCAGAAGTATTTCTTTGTTGTTTCAGGGTAAATGTTCGTTTTATGCTATAAGAAGAAATTTGTTTTAAGGTGAAGTTTGTTGAGTTATGATCCAAATTCAGTTATGTACAAAATAAAGGATAACTTCTGTCGGAGCGAAGTGAGTCCCGTCGCCAGGAGGCTTGGGGCGAAACGAAGCGGATGCTGAAGTGAGCCCATCATATTTTACTACCACACCTCGGGGGCGCGGGGGGCAGAACCCTCCGCGTTATGGATCGTCGTTTATTAGGGTTTTCCATTTATATATACTTTCTATAAGCCGTCGTCTTAGTATAAAAAAAATTATAAATTTCCGATGTTTGTAACCTCACCTAATATAGTAAAGATTTATTAGCTGATGCTTATGATTTTTTTCTTTTTTTTTTTTGAAAGGATTTTTCACATTAAAATCTCGTGTTCCCTTCTTTGTAGTTTATACTGCGTATCGTTTCTAACAAGCTCTGGTTTGGATAGGGAGCGAGAGGCGCCGGCGCCACACAAAACTATCTAAAACTATCTCCGCCGAGGCTCCCTTCCATGGTATACCATGTTTCCGGCGGCTACCACCTCTGCAGCGCCAGACCCCTTGTGCTCCACCTTCCCCTCCTCCCGCCGCGCTCCCCCTGCCGCTTCGCGTCACAGCTTCGTTGTCGCAAGAAGAAGAGCCACCGGCAGCTCGGTCGTCTTCTCTCTCCGGTGTCACGGTCGCCTTCCCTGCCGCTCTCGCTGTCGCTGCCACGCCTGGTGGAACAATAATGAGCGAGCGCGCCGGGGCTCCGGCGCCAGCCGCGGCCGCCATTGCCGGTACGTACGTACGTATGTCTTGGAGTATTGACTGAGGCGCCAGCTGCTGGATATGGCTGATTGGTGACCAACGATGCAGGGCCGTCGCGTCGGCGCCGGACCACATGGACGAGCAGCCGGCGAGGGGGAGGTACCACCCGTTCGAGGAGATCGCCGAGACGGTGCAGCTGGACGAAGGCGAGCCGGCCCACCTGACCGACGCCGAGTCCGCCCGAACAATCGTCGAGGTCAACCTCTCTTTGACCAACCTCAAAGCCACCACTCTACGGCCCTGCTTGGTGCTTGCCACTCATAATCATACTTCGCAAATAAATGCTAAGAGAATCATGAACTGCAGGTGAACAACAAGGCGACGGTGATGATCTCCACGCTTGTCGGTGACGGCGTGCAAGAGCGGATCATCCTCCCGGAGTTCCCCTACCTCACCGACGAGAACGGAGGTAGCTCCTGCCTCCTGGCTGATGCAAATGCAATGCAGCTACAAGCTCTCGTAACTTACCGTGTGACACTAATTTTCCCCCTTCCTGATGAAGCTTATGTGTGGCAATCTTCTCAGATATCTACTTCGAGGTCGACAACGAGGACGCGCTGCTGGAGAGCGTCATGGGGGAGGACAAGATCGCGGTGACGCCTCTGTTCATCCCCATTTCCTCCCCTGTTTCATTCACCTTATGAATTTGTCAGTGTGTGACACCGATGGCCTTGCTCGTGTTGTTGATTCATGTGTGCAGCACGTTATCATCGGATTGGATAACACACAGGTCTTCGCCGACTTGGATCTTTCGGCCTCGGCCACAGATTTTGCACAAGAAGATGATGACGGCGACGAGGACGATGACGGCTCCGACGACGACGAGGAAAGCGACTTTGACGATGACTTCAACGACGTGGTTAGGATGAACCACAAGATACTGCTGTTGATTTCAGTTGTCTAGACTCCAGAGAGGCTGTTGATTTTATCTAGATGTATGTAAAACATGCAGCAGGGTGTGTTTTCTGATGGTGAGGACGAGGAAGATGATGGTGAGGAGGAGGAGGACGACGACGACGACCTACCAAGCTGGTCCAACCTCGAGACCGTGAATTCTTGCCATCCGTTGTACTTTGCAAGGATGATCGTAGAGGTACATGATTGAAGTTTATGATATGTAAGGTTTTATATTAGCATGTTTTGTCAGCAACTGTACTCTTAATAAAATCCATTCCCAGACTGCAACCAAGTCTAACATAGACTGGTTGGACCGGCCACCTGCAAGCCTTGTTGTCGAGGGCCAGCTGAGACCTGCCTTTGCTGAGGAGAGCACCATGGTTGCCAAGTATATATCAAGTATAGCTGCTGTGATAAAAAATTAACCTTCTTGTATTCAGCAGATGTCTGCATTTCATGAGAACATGCGATCCTTACAGGTTTCTGAATTCGTGGCAGGTGATGCTCCAAAGGAAGATAAAAAGGAGAGTGGTGCCACCTTTTTCAAGGTCGAGGTCCTCAGCATTGAGTTGATCACTGCATATGGAACTGAGGCACGCTACTTTCATATTTTGACATGTTTGAATTTCCCATGGCTTCTCTGCAATTCTAACTTCACAATGTGAATTGTTATCAAACTGTACTACTGTAGTGTTGGTATTATGTATTTGATGACCATAGTTTAAATTATCAACATGTAGCCAAAGGTAAAGATTGAAGAATACCAAAAGGCTAAGCCGGACATCATCGCGCATTCTGCACCAAACGTAATATCGCGTCTGAGAGCTGGTGGAGACAAGATCACACAGGCTCTGAAATCTCTCTGCTGGAGGTGCAAGGCCATTCATGTAGAGGTACAGTTTCTTCGGACTGATTGCAAGAACCGTTCCAGGATTTCAACACTGGACATCATGGAAGAGCAATTCACCATCTCTCAAAGGTTTGGTGTTTGATACACAGCCCGGTTATGTTTTTGCAGGAAGCAGCGGTGATCGGAGTGGACTGCCTTGGATTTGACTTGAGAGTGTGTTCAGGAACTCAAGTGCAGACACTGAGATTTGCTTTCCCTACAAAGGTCTGTGATGCTTCTTCTCTCTCTTTTTCAATGAAAATACTGATCCACTTACAATCAGCTTCGATGATGAGACACCAGTGCTTATGTTAGTGGATTACGTGGATTCTGAGCAAAAAATATATACTCCCTTCGTTTTAAATTATAAAACGTTTGACCTTTTATAGATTCATAGTTTTTCCTACGTACCTAGATATTGTCGAGATATATAGTAAAAAACTATGTATCTAGAAATACCAAAACATCTTATAATTTGGAACTGAAGGAGTACTATTGACCGAAAGAAGGCACTTGCATTGCATTATCATGTCCTGAATCTTTTGAACCGCATGCAGGCTACTTCCGAGTTCGCTGCAGAGAAGCAAATACATGAGCTACTGTTTCCTAGGAATACACATCAAGAAGGGCAATCGCCACAAGCACAAGAGAAGTCATGATGTAATCCAGTGTGATAATAACTTTGTTCATTTGGTAGGAGATCAGTTTAGCAAATAAGCTATTGGCCACGTTCACGAAGGTTATGGCATAACTTTCGAGCTCGGCATTATGATTTCGATTTTTGGGGCATCATCGCAAGTAAAAAGAGAGCAAGAGAAAAACAGCCAATTTCATAGTATCAGAGGGAGAGGCTCTGCTTCCGCGCCTGTTCTGGGATAAATCAGGTCTCCAAAGTCCAAAGTTAAAGGGCAGAACATGAACATATTCAAAATTGTAGCTCACCTTAGGTCGTCTTTGGAACACAGGAATTTCACGTGAAAGATTAAATTATATGAATACAGCCAAACAAGTGATTACTCAGAACACGCTGCCTCAAAACAATGCTAAACTGAATACATGCTACCATACTAGCATGTATGGACATGTATGGTAAAAACACAAACGCTAGCATGAGTCAGTAACACGCCCCGTTTTACAATTCAAGCAACACATCAAGTGCCCCATTGAGCAACAAAGTTAAAAAAACACACTAGTGTAAGTCAAAACTCTGGTACAGACCCTGCAAGCAGGAACTCTCCTGGAACAAAAATCTCAAGTTGCACTTGTCACTGAACCAACTAAAAGATCTAAAACTGCTCTAGGTTGCATTTGCATAGCGATCCTCAAAGGAGTAAAATATCCTCATGAACTTGATAACTGCACTTCTGTAAGTGTTTCATGCTGGCAGCAGGAGCAAGGAGCTACCAATTTGTAAAAGGCAGAGCAATCTTGTTTGATCGAGCCATACACGTGCACATATATAAGGCATTTCCAAAACTAGGATCTTGATCCTTCACCAAGGTCGTGAACTCATAGGGCGTCATACAATGGGCTACTCAATGTGACCACCTGCTGCTTCTTCAGATGAGGTTACAAACTCGGTTATCAGCCCTGAAATTTCCTCAAAGGCATCGACCTGCGCAAAGCAACAAAAATAACAATATCGTCATCTCAGGTTGGTACTTAGTTATTATAATGGGGAGCAAATACTAAGTTAGCAATGCCAGTCGTGCCTAAGGACTAAGGTGAGACTTCTGAAGGAAGAATGGAGATACAGTAGAACATGGACAGTCAATTCAGTGAAGGGAATGGATTGGCTAAGTTGACCCCAAAATTTAGTAATGAGGTTCACAAATCACAATGGCATCTTTCGCTAATTATCACATGTAAAAGAACCAACTTAAAGAAATTTCACTGAAAAAATCATAACAAGCTGGAAAAGTCGTGGGGTGCCCAATGTTGATCATCTCCAAAGTTTAGGAAATTTATTTGCAGTATAGCATTTAGTTCAAGCCCAGTTCAAACTATGCCCACTCTCTCCATAAGGCATAAGATGAAATTGACAAGTAAATTTAAATCACCACACTAACCTGAGGCCATCGGCCGCCGGAATGGTAGACAAATCTGGCGTCAGGCAATGCAGACGCCACTTTCTTCCCCTCATCGATCCACATGTCTGACCAAGAACCCGACCACAGCACCAGCATCGGCAGCCTCCTCACCTCCTCCGAAGAACCCCTCCACTCCCCAAGCTGAAAGCTGTGGTTCATCGCCTTCCATGCCTCAACCACCCCCTCAGCCTTCCCCTCCCCCCGCATCGCCGCCCGGTACGCCTCTGCCTCCTCGGCGCCAACCCCCCGGGCGCAGCACAGCCGCAGCAGGCCGCGGAACAGCGCCGGCACCCGCAGCACCATCCTCCCCAGCAAGGGCACGTCGAAGACCGCGGCCGGGAACGCCGGCAGGGACGCGGCGGCGTCGACCAGCGTCACGCTCCGCACGGCCCCCGGGTGGGCCGACGCAAACGCGGCCCCGGCCGCGAGCGCGGAGTCGTGGAGCACGAGGTGGACGGGGGCCACGCCGAGGCCCAGCGCCTCCGCGGCGCGCGCGACAGCCGCGGCCGCCTCGTCGGGCGCGTGCGGCGACCTCTGGGCGGCGGCTCGCGGCGCCTCCTCCTGGTACGGGACCTCGCCCGTCTGCACGAGGTGCTCGAAGGCGTGGAAGATGCCGCGGCCCATGATCTCCCGGAGCGCGCTGGTCCGGGCGGGGGCGGGCGCGGCGGGCGGCGCCGGGGAGAGGCCCTGGCCGGGGAGGTCGAGCGCCGTGGCGTGGACGCCGCGGGAGGAGAGCGACGAGAGGACGCGGCGAAAGGACAAGGACCCCGCGGCGAGGCCCGAGAGGATGAGGACGCGGTGCGCGGGGGAGCCCCCGCCGCCGATGCCGGCGGGGTGGGAGGTCACGGCGAAGAGGCCGGGGGCGGGATCGAGCTTGAGGACGCGGCCTTCGGCGAGGTGTCCGCGGAGGAGAGGTGGGAGAGGCGCGGGAGAGGAGGAGGGAGGCAGGATGTGGGGAAGGAGGAGCGCGAGGAGGGAGACGGCGGCGGCGAGGTAGAACCAGAAGGGGAGCGCCGAGGCGAGGGAGAGGGGCCGGGGTGGCGGCAGCGGAGGAGATGGTCGGGGAGGCGCGCCTTCGTCGGAAGCCGCGTCGGTGACGGGGGGATCTGCCGCCGGCATTGCTGGGCTCGGTTTGCTCGCCGGCCGAGCGTGAGGATGGGAGAGTGGAGTGGGCACTGGGAAGCGTGCGGGATATTTAACTTCTAGAAATGTTATACAACACACGATCGGTTTGTCTGTGTTGGTCAGATCTGCCAAGTCGTGTCCCAGGCGGCGCGGTCAGGTATGCGCGCGTGGTCGTGTTAGGTGAGGCCTAGAGAGAGGACGCGAACGCGATGTCAGAAAAAAAATATTTTCTGTAATCTATAGCTCTATGGATATATGATTTTGTGATTGTCTGAAGGTAGAAAAATGCTAGAGGTAGAAGAAGGGTGGAGGGTGGAAGTTGTTGAATCTTAATCTTATAATGCAAAATAATTCATGTATTGAAATTACATAAAACATATGGTTGTGTAATAGATAATCACCTTACCTTTTTACCATCATTACGGATGTGCCTCTTCAAATAGCAGTTTTAGGTTTGGCGCTACGTTTTTAGCAGCAAAGAAAGAAAAAACGATACACATTTACCACTTTTGCTCGCGTGGCACGCCAACTCCGCTGTCCAGCTCGGATCCGAGTCACCAGGCTCAGGTAAAAAGACCTCCTCTACCCCTGACGTCTTTATCCTCCCTGCGTGGCCCGGCCCACTCCACTCTCCCTCCCTCCCCCGTCTTTCTCTGCTCCGTGCAACGCCCGCCCGTCACTGTCGCCGCCGCCGCCGTGTAAACTGCCGCTCGCCCCCCACCTCGAGCTATGTCCCAGTCGCCCCCAAGCAGTTTTGAGATGGAGTAAAGGTATGTGCCTGCTTCAAGCCCTATCTGCGGTCTGCATTGCACTGTGTTTTTTGGATTAGGGTTAGAGTTCGTCGATCTGATTCGGTTTTTCTCCATCTGTGCTTCGTAGGCAGCTTATGTAGTACTACTCCTTGCAATAGATTTTAGCGGGTGCCCCCATTTGGTAAGTTTAATCTTTGACTGCAATGGAAATGGTAGACTTGTTTAGAACCGTGCCGTGTAGGATATTGATCTAACTCGTTGGTTGTTTTGTTGTTGATTCATTCTGTCAGGATTAATTCTGGCAATGCGTTTAGATTAGTTGTTAAGGTTGATAAATATGTCGCTGATGGGGAGTATGGGCTAGTAGAAATGGTCGAGCAAGAGCATGAGTTGTGGTTGGATAGAACTGGGCAATATACTCTGGAGAAAATTCATGAGATAGCCACAAAGATCATCTGGGGGCCATCACAAACACTATCAGTTTGGGTAGTTGACACTGACAGTGGTTCTGAATGGAAGTGAGAAGGGATGAGCATTTTCAGCAAATGGTAAAGGACAGATGGGGACAAAGGGTTGCTTTTCTTGTAGTTGACGTTGTCAGTAAACATGCATACTCTGGTAATGATAGTTCTACGCGTAGATGTGCATCTGGTGTCACTACTAGTGAAGGCAGTGGAATTCCTAGAAATGTAGGAGGCAGTGGTTCTAATGTACCTAAGAATGCAGAGAGCACTGGTGATACATGTAGTTCACCACCTCCATCTGTGCCTGCTGATATACCAGAGCCAGTGGATTGGGCCAATCTGATCATACTTCCAGATGTCAATAATGATGGCGATGCTACTTTAGCTGTAGATGAGGATAAAGTATATGAAGCAATGGGATTTAAGGCAACAGATGAGAGGGTAGAAGCAGCAGCAAGGGAAGCAATACCTATCCCTACAATGACATCTGAAATGCAAGATATGAGTGAAGCTGTTGTTCCAGTGGATGACAATATAGAAGAGGAGCCAATGTTTGAGTGGGACAGGGATAATCCTAACCTGTTTGTGGGGACTTGTTACCCTAGTATGGACGATTTCAGGCTAGTAGTGAGGCAGCATGCCATAGTAAAGGAGTTTAAACTTGGTACTACTCATTCTAACAAGAAAAGGTTTAGGGGACACGGTACTGCTCTTGGGTACCCTTGGGTTATTAGAGCTAGGACACAACATGATGGGAGTGTCAGGGTATATTTTCTTGTTTTTGCTATTCAGCTGATTTAATATTCTTGTAAATGTTTTCATGAAATGTTTACTTATGTAGGCTTCTTGTGTCATTTTGTAGGTGCAAATAAATGAAGGCATTCATAATTGTCGTTCTAGAGCTAGAGTCCCTGGGTGTTCAATGGCATCATAGGCTTGGGTGGCAGAGAGGGCTATACCCTTACTCAAGAGGAAGCCTGGCATGGGTCCAAAGGTAGTACAGGACGAGCTTCAGGTTAAGTACAAAATAGAGATCCCATATCAGACTGTAGTTTATGGTAGACAAAGGGCAGCCAACAAGTTGTTTGATAAATGGGATGATTCATTTGATTGGTTGTACCGATTCAAGGTAGAGGTTGAGATGAGGTCACCTGGGAGTATATTGGAGATAGACGTTGAGACTGTGGAGGGAAAGGTTCATTTCAAATGGTTTTTCTGCTATTTCAAGGCTGCAATTGATGATTTCATAAATGGTTGCAGGCCCTATATTAGTATAGACTCAACAGCACTGAATGGACTTTGGAATGGACACCTGCCTACAGCTCAACCTTTGGATGGGCATAACTGGATGTACCCCTTGGCCTTTGGACTTTTTGACTCTGAGACAAAGGAAAATTGGACATGGTTTATGGAACAACTGAGGAAGGCAATAGGCTCCATGGACAAGCTAGTTGTTTGCACTGATGCTTGCAAGGGCCTTGAAGCTGTAGTTACCAAGGTTTTCCCTAACAGTGAACAGAGGGAGTGCTTTAGGCATTTGATGGAAAACATGAACAAGTACTACTCAGGAGATGTCTATGCCAAGAATATGTGGCCTGCTGCTAGAGCATATACACCACACAAGTTCAAGTACTTGTTTGACAAGGTAGTAGATGCTAGTTCAGATGTGCTTCACTGGCTCAAACAACATCACAACCTGCTGTGGGCAAGGAGCAAGTTTAGTCCAGACATCAAATGTGACTAGATCAACAATAATCTGGCTGAGACTTGGAATGCTTGGATCAAGGAGCATAGGGATCTACCTGTTCATTGCTTGGCTGATGCTATTAGAGAGAAGACACTCTTTTTTGCAAAGAGGAGGAAGATAGCTAATGCTCTGTCTCCTTGAATTCTACCTGTAGTTATTCATTAGCTCAATGCAGCCTCCAGGAGTTTAGGCCATCTGAAAGTGACTAAAGGGCACCCAGAGGAAGCAGAAGTGACTAAGATCTACAAAGATGAGGATGTTAGGAGGCATGTTGTGTATCCCACACAACATATCTGTACTTGTAAAGAGTGGCAAGTGACTGGAAAGCCTTGTCCACATACATTGGCTATAATCACAACCCTAAGGCAACCCAATATGGACATGTATGTGCACAACTACTACTCAGTTGAGAAGTTCTAGGCTACATACCATGGGATCATTCCCAACATAACAGATAGAGGACATTGGCTAGAGGTGGACAAGGGCTTCAAGTTGTTCCCACCAAATATAAAGAAGAGAGACCCAGGCAGACAGAAGAAGAAAAGGCATCTAGCTCCATCTGAGAGAAGTGGTAAAGCAACAAGACAGGTCAAATGCCCTGGATGTGGTGAGTATGGCCACAGGTCTGGAAGCTAGAGGTGTTCACTGACTGGCACAAAAAAAAGTATTGTACTATCCCTACTATTAGCTACAATTCTAACTGTTAACCACTGACCCTAACAACTACATTGCAGGAAAAGAACTAAAAAGTCAGCCCCTAAACCTGGAAGGAAGAAGAGCAAGCTAGACCCTACCCCTAGTGGAGGAAATACACCAAGAACAAGGGCAGTAGTGGCTAAAGAAGCAGCAGCTAAGGCAGTAAGGGAGGCTCTAAAAGCTGCAACTAAAGCTTCTGTAGTAGCTGAAGCTACAGCTGCTGTAGAGAGAGAAGTCCTAGATGTGGCGCCAATTGAGGTTGAGCATGCACCACCTTCAACCACTGCAGCAACTAGAAGGTATGCCCTACTTCAAAATACATGCTTGGCCAAAAGTTATTGTTGCCATTTTGATAACATGTCTTGCATTCAATAGGAATCTCTGCTGGGATCTACAAGTTGTGAATGAGGTAGATGAAACAGCAAGTGCATCTGTGGACCCACCACCTAAGAAAATGACTCCAAGGAAGAAGCAGCTAGCTACAAGGTGAGGAAGAGCCCAACCAACAAAAAGAAAAAAATGAGAGCACCATCAAGGACAAATTCATTTTGGTTGTAAAGGCCCAAAAATTGTCTCTTTTGTTGGTCAGAACATGGATATGTATGTGGCCAAAAACAATGTATGTGGCCAGCTCGGTGTGTGTAGCCAGAACAATGTGTGTGGCAAAACTTTGTGTGTTTCATGCCACTAGATTTAGTACTGCTGGTTAATGTCATCTAATGTGTAAGGGACCGTGACGCCTAAGAAGGGGGGGGGTGAATTAGGCAACTTAAAACTCAAACTCTAAACTATGACCTCTTTTTCTATCCTTAGCAAAAACCTATGTAAAAGATAAACTATCTAAATGTGCAACTATAGTTTTGCTAGTGTGTTGCTATCTCTACCGTAAAAAAGAGTTATGCAACCTAGGTTCTAAACCTATCAACTAGCCTATCACTAAACTAGGAAAGTAAAGCACAAACCAAGATTACAATGTAAATGCGGAAGCTAAATAGTAAGGTAGAGATATACAAACTCCCATCGACGACTCCGGTATTTTTACCGAGGTATCGAGAAGCACGCAAGCTTCCTCCTAGTCCTCGTTGGAGCCTCTCGCAAGGAATCCCTCGCAAGGGCTGTAGCAGAATCGACCAATTTACAAGAGCACAAGTACAATGGCAGCCAGCAAGCGGTCGCACTGTCATACTTGAGCCCATATAAACCCGATAGTCCATCAAGTACCACGACGGGTCTTGATTAACCATCAACATACAACCAAGATCGTACATGATTCAACATACATGTCACACGTTACATAAAGTTCACAAATATAGTTCATTCATCAGAGTACAACTTAAGGTTATTATAAACCAAGTTCAGTAAATAGTAGCAGAAGCAAATTAAAGTTTGAAACTAACATCTGCCATCATAGTTCAAATACATAGTGCCAGTTCATGATCACACTCCCACAAAAGCATATAAGAAGGATTAATAAGTGATGCCTGCCCAGGGCTCACTCCTCGTCTACGGCGGGACAGAAGCAGTTCTTGCAATAGCCATGATAAACTGTACCATCTGTAACTATGGTAATAAAACCCTGAGTACGAGAACGTACTCAGCTAGACTTATCTGTCATAAACCAAAAACAAAGTGACTCCAAGGATTATGCAAGGCTTTATAAGTGGAGGTAGCTTGACAACATTTTGCATAAAAAGTGACTAACTCAGTTGTACAATTATAATTCGGTCATCAAGTTAATTATAGCGATTCATCCCTAGATTAGCAACTAACCTGTGCCAAACATGTAGTATATCATTTAGTAACATACAATAGCAACCATAGCCGGTGTAGTAATTCCATGTTCATCTGAACCATCATATTCTATATCACAGTTACTACGATGTTGGAGCTAGCCAAGTTTCTCACTGTCCGGAAGAGATGGCGATTCGAATTGATTTCAACCAGCTGGGAATTTATTCCTAACACAAACCCAGGTAGACCAGATCAACTGTCACCTTAGGTTACCTTTGGTACAACTTAGGTATACATTTCGTGGGTTTGACTAGCGCCGCACAATTAGGGACAACTAGCTGCCAGGACAATCAGGACTACCCTGCCCTTGGGCTCATGCCTAGCTCCCCGCACATCCTTACTACCATCCAGAGTGCGCACTTTTATAGAACAGGGCCCGGCCTAAGTTGAGCTACTCGGCTTCGCAGTCAGAACAAGTTATACGGCCAGCTAAGTGATAGTCATACGTTCAATCTTGTCAGAAGTGCTAAGAACGGTACGGTCCTTAATCGGCACAGATAGAATCACATGAGTCAACCTACACATAGACTCTGTTCGGCCTCCATTTACATTACCCCATGGTTCTTTTTTTATGATAGCAAATATAGTCAACCATGTTTTGCTATCCACCTATATCTCGTAGGTGATAGGAAATCACCCGACTTCTATCAGTCTAAGCATGGCTAAGCATAGATTCGATCCTAGACCTACATAGGGTTAAAGGTATATGTAACTAGATAAGGTAGTTCTATGCACCAAGTGTTTCCAATCAACTCTTATAACCTAATGCACCAAACATAAAGGACTCAAGTAATATTTTGTAAAACATGGGAGACTTAGAATGCTCCGGGGCTTGCCTTTGAGGAAAGAGGTTGGCCGGTGATCCAGGCACTCAGGGAGATCTTCAAGAGTTTGCTCCTCTTCTCCTAGAGCTACAGCCTAAGGCATCTCCTGCTGATCCTCCTCCTCTTCTTCGTTGTCGATAGAATATCATCGGTAGTCCTCTGAGGGGTATCCCACGAAGGTAGATTGATCGATAGAGGAGCGCATGATCAAGAACAAGAAGGCAACAGAGACACATGAGTTATACAGGTTTAGGCCATCAGTATGACGTAATACCTTACTCCTGTGGTTTGTTGATTTGTATTAGCTATCGTATGATATATCGTGATTTTGGAGGGGGTCCCTATCCACCTTATATAGTCTAGGGAGCAGGGTTATAAGTCGGTTAGATCTAGGAGATAACCAGAAAGTAATAACTAATTACAAGAATCTAGGGATCGTACATATCCTAACAGATCTCATAGTATCTTCAGGATATCCTCCAGATGCCTTGCGGAAGCCACCGAGCAGAGTCGTGCCCTATAAGGCGTCGTCTTGTGGGCTAGGCCACCCCTAGGGGCGCAACCCATGTGGTCCACCGTGGGTATCCGGGGTTGTACCCCCCACAGCTAGTCCCCAAGCATCTTACATCCGTTATGCAATGCCGTCTTGAGCTTACCCGAGCAGGTGCGATCAAAGCCGAGCAGTCAAACTCATGGTCCGACCACCGTGATGAGTTGTTGAGCAGTTGTGAGCAGTTGCTGAGCTGCGTGTGTTGTTACCGAGCGGCATGAACCATAGCCGAGCAGCATAACCCAAGCATGGCTTGACATAAGGGTGTAAGGAGCTCAAGTTTAGAATCAAAAATTTCTTCGTTGTGGACCAAGTGTGCCCACTTAGAGTTCGACCACGAGGAAAGGAGATAACCTTCTTTAGCTTCAAGAGGCGCGGAGTCTTCTAGAAAAAAACAAGCACATTCACCGCAAGGTGAAGTGTGCCCACTTAGTCCCTGAGCCTGACAGTAGATGACATAGTCATGTGGTGCCAGGGTCCAAAATAGAAGAATAGAGGACCAGCCGAGCAGGCAGCCAGTTCCCAGGCGTAGACCTAAAAAGCATATTCATCGCAAGGTGAAGTGTGCCCACTTAGTCCCTGAGCCTGACAGTAGATGACATAGTCATGTGGTGCTAGGGTCAAAAACAGAGAAATAATGAAAGCCAGCCGAGTAAGCAGCCAGTCCCTAAGCTCCAAGCGAAGATATCAGAGAAATCAAACCATGGAGATAAGATCGGTGGAACAGCTGTACAGTAACTATTACTGAGCCTCGATAAATGGTGGAGAAGTCAGCGATTATTTGGCGAGTAGCAACTGACGGCAACGATAAATGAGCGACGTGGGTTGCGGTTGCATGAAAGCCCAGGTAACAGCCCATTAAGCTACATCGGAGAATTCGGAGTGGCGCAGATCGCGAGAACGATTTCCCAAAAACCCTTGAATTCAGAAAGGTGGGGAAAGTGCTTTATAACTATGCCACCGCCCCCACGCTCCCACCTTTGCCACTTCACCATTTCATTTTCCTCCTCAGCCATCACACTTCTAGATTCGCACCCACACACGTTGCCGGCGCCAGCCCCCATCCAGATCTGAGTGATGGCGCAGAAGAGGAGGGCTGTGAACCCAAAGAAAGCGAGCCCAAAGAAGGTAGGTGCCGGAGCCAGTCATGACGAAGAGTGGGCATCGTCGTGCACGGGAGAAATAGAGCTCAAGAGATTGGTGACAGCGGGCGTGCTTCCTGACCGCGTCACCGCCGGATGGCGGCCAGCTAGTGGTGAGCCCTTCCTAATGCCTAACACTGATGAAGTTGTAGTCCTTGAAGATTATTTTTGGCATGGGTTGGGGTTGCCTATTTATCCTTTCCTATGAGATCTACTGGAATTTTGGTCGATTAGTCTATGCAATCTCCACCCCAACACCGTATTGCACATCTCGATCTTTATTCATTTCTATGAGGCATTTCTGGGGGTTCTACCGCACTTCAACCTCTTCAGACACCTGTTCTAGTTGAAGAAGAAAGGCGGCGGCGGCGGCTCCAAGGTGGCCGGCGGTGTATATTTGCAGCTCTGGGATGGAATGGCCAGCGAGTATATTAACGTACCGTTGAACACTTCAGTGAAAGGGTGGAATTCCAAGTGGTTCTATATGAAACAGAGCTACCCGACAATCCGCTGTGATGTCCACCATATCCCGGAGAACCAGAGTAGCTAGTCGGAGAAACCAAACAGTATTGACATGGAGCAAGTGAAAGAGCTCCTCGACTTGATTCAAGGTGTGGAGTTGAGAGGTGAACTTGTGGCAGCAAGCTTCATAGTACGCCGCGTCCAGCCCTACAAAGAGAGGGCCCACCCAGGCTTTGACTACAGGGGCGACGGTGATGGGATCCGAGAGAGTACTAAACGGCTATCAAGGAAAGAAATGATAAGCCATGCCACAGAGCTATTCACCTCCAACGCCTCATTTAGCTAGCCAAAGGAAACGAAGGCCTTCAACTGTACCAACCCGCCTCCTCAGGTAGCCATCTTAGTTTGCATTGTTCAATCAATGGTTGCCAAGCAGGGGACTAACTTACTTATGCAAAGATCCATTCTCAAGACAGGGCAGTGTACTTTTCGGGCGTGCCGAGAGCCGATTGGCCGCCAGTGGTGGATGCCTGACCAATAGTACAACCTGAAGAAAGTTCTATCGGTATCTCATCAGAATCTAGAGATACGGATGTTGATCGCACGGCGAGTCCCCCCCCCCGGTGTAGGAGAAATCCCAAGGGAAATGGGTAGCGGCAGACGAGCCAGCCCAAAAGAAGAGGAAGACGATGGCTACTGCTTCCCACAAACCGGGCGGTATCTCGCTTGGAGACGACCAGACCACTCAAACGCGGAGGGCTACGGTGATCGAGGGGTCTGATGACAACGAAGATCCAGTTGCTCCTCCTCCGAGTGTGCAAATGCCTTCACATAGCACACGCGTGGAGGAGCAATCAAGGGGAAGCAAAGAAGTCCCCGAGCAGCAGGCAAAGGGATTCCCTGAGCAGTAGGTGATAGAAATCCCTGCTGAGCAAGCGACGGGAGTCCCCGAGCAACAGGCGGAGGTAAATCCTGAGCGATGGGTAGAGGAAACCCTAGAGTAGTAGACGAAGCAGAGGCCGACTATGGAGGAGGCGAGACCTCCACCCAAGAACACGGGGGTCGACCCCACACCCATGCCTGGGAGCTCCGGCAGGCATCGCCGATTCAAAAAAGTTCACCGGCAGACCAAACGGTAAGTATCCTCGTGTTGGAGTTACTTTGCTATCTTATCTTAGTGTTTTTGGCGCTTGACCAAATGATCTGATGCAGCGCAAGGCATATGGAGGGTCTGGACCCGTTCGCCCAGACTGACTAGCAGCCTCGGGCTAATCTCGAGGCAGGGGTAATGCCGACACCCCCCATGTCGGGGTCCTCGGGTGCTCGACAGCCGACGGAGAAGTCAACGACCGCTGTGGGTGGACTTGGAGATGGCGAGAGGTCGGCGTCGACAGAGGATGGGTCGGCGACAACATGCGAAGCAATGGTGGGTACTGTCGGGCCCTCAGGAGTTGAAACTAGAGCTACCGGCATTGCACTGGAGTGCGGGTCGATGGAACCAAAGGCGCGTGAGGAGCTAACGGTGCCTCCTGAGGTGGCGCAGGGCATGGTTGGACCCGTAGTCCGGCCAAAGAGTCCCCCGGTGGTGCCACCAACTGCTGTGGAAGAGGAGGACGTGGTGGAGGAGATCATTTGTGCTGAGCCTCAAACCCAATCTATCCAAATCTTCCGCAAACATGGTGACGAGGTGGTAGTTGTCAAGGAGGAGGACACCCCCAAGGAGATGAGGTGGCTGAAATCTGCCCTCGCCGAAGTAGTAAAACAAATCGAGGTTAGTGTTGAATCATGGGTATTCATCTTTGTCGTTTGATATTGAACTCCATCATTGTCATTGTTAATTTTTAGGGGATAACTCGGACTGCCGAGCACCAGCACCAGTTAATAAAAAGGATGGAACCCCTCACTAAAGAGAACTAGAAACTTAAGGAGGCGATGAACATCTTGGAGAAAAACACCCAAAGGTCCCAACATGAGCGAGACCTTGCTGAATCCAACGCGCTGGACCTGGAGCACCAGAAAGAGGTCATGTCTGAGCAGCTGGTGACTGCAAAAGAACAGCTATGGAACAAATCCGAGCAGCTTGCCACTGCCTCCACACAACTAAAAGATGCTTCCGAGCAGTTGAAAAAGCTACAGAAAGTATTCGAGCAGAAGAAAGGTATGTGTGACTGGCGAAAGTGCTTTGCATAGTTGGATATGCTTACTTTTGGTGATGATTGTTGCACTTGTAGAGCAAGATGTGGAGCTTGAACAGCTGCGCCAGGCACTCAAGCAACTCTGAGAGGAGAAGGAGAAAGAAATAGGCCGAGTGAACAAACTGGCCAAGGAGCTAAACGGTAAGTACTCCCTGATCGGGGTTACTGATGAAGTAACTCTCTTACTTGATGGAACTTTGTAATGCTTGTAGACTACCATAGGAGGGTCAAGGCACAGTTCGATGTGCTGGAGCAGGACGCCCGGACCTAGAGGGACAAATTTGATGTCATAGTTGCCGGAATCAACCCAGTGCTCGACTGCGTCGAACCAAAAGTGGCTCCTCAGCCCGACGGCAGGCCACCACGCCCGGACATCGTCATCGAAAGATGTAAGACGATGTGGGAGAGCTTCAAGAGCTTCAACCACGATGCCGTTGTTTCTGCCGCCACCCCCACCCTTGCTGTGGTTCGATCCCACTATCTAGCCACTGACCTTCAGGCGATAGGGGGCGGGTACACCGAGGGGCTGAGCGAAGCGGAGACCCAGCAGGTGGAGGATGAGGTGGAAGACATAGCGAAGAAGTTGGCCAACGATATATACCTGTTCGGCGAGACAGACGGTAATGGTGGAGCACAATGATCTGCTTGGTGGATATCATCTGTAATTTCTAGATGGTGCAGTTAGAATGCGCGAAAGCGTAAAAACACTTATATACATGATAAATGCTATAAAGTGCATGTGTATGCAGTCAGATTGTATTTCAGTGAAAAAATCTTTGTAGTTATGACCATAAAGTATTTATATGGAGTATAAGTAGAGTCCGAGCAGTTAGTTCGCTACTGACCCCCATGGCCTTAGGTAGCCCATAGTCCATGACGTCGAGCGCGGAGCCCGTGCACGTGTAGGAGGAACAGGCGTGACCAAGGAACTGTAGCTGACCACCCATGACGCAGAGTGCGGAGCCCGTAGCACATGTAGGGAGAGATCAGAGACTGGGTCTCCTCCATAGAGAAAAGAGCGGAACGTGTGCTGCTCGGTGGTTATCGAAATAATTTGGAGATATAGATAGTATAAGCGGCGTCTGAGCAATTAGTTATGTGCTAAGTATTCGGCCTTGGCTAGCCCGTAGTCCATAACGTCAGGCGCAGAGCCTGTAGACGTGTAGGATGAACAGGCGCAACCAAGGAACCATAGTCGATCACCCATAACACAGAGCGCGGAGCCCATAGCATGTGTAGGGAGAGATCGGAGACTAGGTCTTCTCCAAAGAGAACAGAAAAGAAAATATGCTGCTCGCTGATCGGCGAAATATCTTGGAGATTTAGAGCAAAATGTTTGGTGATTTGGAGAAAACGCGTGGCAAAATACGTTGGCGATTTGGAGAAGACGTGTTTGACAATTTGGAGAAGACTCATTTGGCGTTTTTAGGCAAAAATGTGTCGGCGACTAGGAGAAATCGTTCGGCGATATTGGAGAAAACCGTTCGGTGATTTTGGAGAAAAACGTTTGGCACTAGCTTTAGAAATTTGGAGAAACTTATTCGGCGAAATTGTGATCGGCGATTTGGAGAAATCGTTCGGTGATTTTGGAGAAAACTATTCGGCGATTTCATATTGGAGACCATTATGGAGTATTGCGATGCTCGGCGATCATACGTGGAGATTAAAACATAATGGAGAAAAGGAAAAATAGGCAAATTATGGAGATCAAAACTTTATTCATCACAAAGTGGAGAGTACATATCTAGAACATTTCAAGGATAGAAACATATAAGGTGCTCGTTGTGCCATGAATTGGGAACATCAATTACATCCAAGTCACTTAGGCGATAAGCACCTGGTCGGGTGACCTCTTTGACGACGTAAGGCCCCTCCCAAGGGGAGGAGAGCTTGTGCAACCCTTCGGTCTTTTGTTTTCTATGGAGAACGAGGTCGCCGGTGGTGAATGAACGACCTTTTACGTTGCGGTTATAGTACCTCTGTAAGACTTCTAGATATTTGGCTATGCGGACGCAGGTGATCAGGTGTTCTTCCTTGGCCCGGTCGACGTGCTCTGTTCGAACAGCTGTGGCTTGCTCTTCATCATAATTTTCCACCCTAGGTGCTCGGAAGGCAATATCTACTAGTAGTATGGACTCGGAGTCATAGACCAAAAATATGGAGACACACCGGTACTGCGACTAGCTTGAGTGCGCAGTCCCTAGACCACAGCTGGTAGCTCCTTGAGTCATCTGCCCGGATGCTTTTCTTCTTTCTGATACAACCTATTTTTGAGGGCGTTAAGGATCATACCGTTCACCCATTCGACCTAGCCATTGGCTCTAGGATGGGCAACGGAGACGTATTTAATGGAGATGCATCGGTCCTCGCAGAAGTCCCAAAAATGATGGCCAGTAAACATGGTTCCGAGGTCGGTGATGATGCTATTCGAGAGATCGAATCTATGTATGATATCTTCAAAGAGCTTGACTGCTTTCTTTGCAGTAGCTGAAATGAGCGGTTTGTGCTCGATCCATTTGGAGAACTTATCAATGGTGACATATACATACCGGAAACCTCCTGGCGCTGGCTTGAAAGGCCCAATCATGTCTAGTCCCCAGCATGCGAAAGGCCAGGAAGCTGGGATGGTTTGCAGTTCCTGTGCTGGTATGTGTATTTGCTTGGCGAAAAACTGACATCCTTCATAGCATCGGACGAGGTCTTCTACGTCGGAGATGGCCGTGGGCCAGTAAAAACCGGCTCAGAAAGCTTTGTCGACTAGGTTTCTCGAGGCCACGTGGTTGCCGCAGGAACCAAAGTGAATTTCGAGAAGTAGCTTTACCCCTTCACCTTGGGTGATGCATTTCTGCAGTATCCCTTCCTTGGCACTTTTCCTCATCAAGTTGCCATCTACCAGCATGTAATGCCTGCTTCGGTGAATTAAACATTCAGTTTCGGTCTTGTCGGCGGGTACTTCGGCGCTGGTGAGGTACTTGATGAACTGCTCCCTCCAATCGGTGACCGGTGAAGGTACAGCAAGTACCAACTGCTTGGCAGGGGGAACCTCTTCAACTTCCTTTTCTTCTAAAATGGATGGCGCTAAGAGATCTTGAACGAAGACCCCCGGCAAAACCGCGGCACGAGAAGAACCTATTTTTGAGAGCTGGTCGGCTAGCTGATATTGATCTCATACCACGTGGTGGTATTCGATACCGTAGAACTTCCCTTCAAGCTTCCTGATTTCAGCGCATTATGCGTCCATCTTCTCACTAGAACAGGATCAATCTTTGTTGAGCTGGTTGATAACCAGCGTGGAGTCCCTATACACCATGAGACGTTTGACGCCGAGCTCGACTGCTATACGGAGACCATGGAGACATGCTTCATATTCTACGGCGTTGTTGGAGGCTAGAAAGTGTATCCAGAGGACATAGCAGAGCTTATCTTTGGTCAATGTAATGAACAGAATGCCCGCGCTAGCACCATTGATGTTAAGGGCACCATCAAAAGTACATCACCCAGTGCTCGGGGCAAGTGGCAGCAATGGGTTCTTGGATCTCAGTCCACTCAGCGATGAAATCAGCGAGCGCCTGTGACTTAATGGTAGGTCTGCTTCTGAATTCAATGGAGTAAGTGCCAAGCTCAACAGCCCACTTGATGATACGACCATTGGCCTCTTTGTTGTGGAGAATGTCCCCCAGAGGGAACTCGATGACCACGATGATCTTGTAGTATTTGAAGTAGTGTCAGAGCTTGCACGATATAATCAGAATTGCATATAACAGCTTTTGTACATGAGGATAACGAGTTTTGGGCTCATTAAGTACCTCGCTGATAAAGTAGACCGGATGTTGCACCTTGTAAGCATGCCCAACTTCCTCACATTCGATGATGATAACAGTGCTGACGACGCTAGAAGTAGCGATGATGTAGATTAGAAGAGTTTCATCTAGTTGGGGCACAGTCATGATCGGAGGCCTTGTTAAGAACAATTTAAGCTGCTCGAAAGCTATGTCCGCCTCTTCCAACTAGGAAAAATGCTCGGAAGCCTTGAGGAGCTTGAAGAAAGGTAGCCCTTTTTCGCCGAGGTGCGATATGAAGCGGCTTAAAGCAGCCATGCAGCCTATAAACTTCTGTATATCCTTGACTCATGTCGACCGTTTCCTATTGGTGATGGTGGAGACCTTGTCAGGGTTAGGTTCGATGCCACGAGCACTAATGATGTAGCCCTGTAGTATACCGGATGGGACTCCAAAGATGCACTTTGAAGGGTTCAGCTTCCATCAGTACTTGTTTAGGTTGGCGAAAGTTTCTTCGAGGTTGGCGATAAGGTTGTCAGCAGTCTTGGTCTTAACGACCACGTCATCGATGTAAGCTTCGACATTGCGGCCGATCTGTTGGTCGAGGCACATCTAGATGGCCCTTTGATAGGTAGCCTCGGCATTATTGAGTATGAAGGACATAGTTGTGTAGCAATATGCCCCGAAAGGCGTGATGAAAGACGTCTTGATCTGGTCTTCTTCCTTGAGGGAGATCTGATGATAGCCGGAGTAACAGTCAAGGAAGAAGAGCAGTTTGTAGCCAACGGTGGAGTCTACAACCTCGTCTATCTGAGGCAAGCCGAAGGGGTCTTTAGGGCAGTGTTTGTTAAGATCAGTATAATCAACACACATTCTCCATTCTTTATTCTTTTTTCGAACGAGAGCAGGGTTTGCTAACCAATCTAGATGATACACTTCTTTTATAAATCTGGCCGCTAAGAGCCATTTTATTTCTACCCTAATAGCCTCCTTCTTGTCTGGCGTGAATCAACGGAGTTTTTGCTTGATCGGTTTGGCGATCGGCGAGACATTCAAGGAGTGCTCGATCTTCTCCCATGGTACCCCCAGCATGTCTGCAGGTTTCCACACAAACACGTCGATGTTGGCACATAGGAAGGAGATGAGCGCGCTTTCCTATTTGGGGTCAAGGTGAGCCCCAATCTTCATGGTCTTGGAGGGGTCGTCGAGGCCGAGGCCGACCTCCTTGACTTCCTTGGACTTGGCGGAGGCGCAAGGAAGCTCTAGCTCTGGGATCTCCATGTCATCGGTGGGCGCCATCTTAGCTTCGGTGACCACGCTAGCCATCTGGATGGAGAGGTCGGTGGCTTCGATGAGAGCGAGACTCTCTGTCTCACAGGCATAAGCAACGGAGAGGTTGGCCCGCAAAGACAGGACTCCTACAGGCGAAGGCATCTTCATCACCAAATATGTGTAGTGCGGTATGGCCATGAACTTGGCCAGAGCTGGCCGACCAAGTATGGCATGGTAGGCGGTGTTGAAGTCGGCGACATAGAAGTTGATATGCTTGACTCAGTAGTTGCTTGCCATGCCGAATTGCACTAGTAGGGTGATTTCTCCAAGTGGTCTGGATGCCCTGCTAGGTACCACACCCCAGAAGGAGGAGTCTGAGGGTGTGAGATCTGTTATCGTGAGGCCAACTCTCTGAGGGCCTCGGCGAAGAGTAGGTTCAAA
Organism: Miscanthus floridulus; assembly: GCF_019320115.1. NCBI lineage: Eukaryota > Viridiplantae > Streptophyta > Magnoliopsida > Poales > Poaceae > Miscanthus > Miscanthus floridulus. The sequence continues at coordinate 92,514,789 of NC_089588.1, forward strand.
GCACTGCCACCATTGACTAGGACTTTTCTAAAGAGCACCTTCTGGATGGTTGCATCGAGGACGAGGGGGAAATGCCCTATGTAGGGCATGTCCACCCACTAGTCGACCCTGCTGAAGGTGATGGGGACCTCTGACCATGGGTGATAGCTAGGGTTGGCGGTGGTTTCCTCTGATGCGATGGCGAGCACTCATCAGGCAGCGAGCTTCTATTCTCTTCTGCTCTCGGTGGAGGTGAGGCCCCCGAAGATGGTGGCGACCACCTTGTCATGGTCCTAGAAGGCATTATTATTGCCCCTAGGTGGTCGGTGGCCTTTGTTCCCGCCGTTGGCGTCGTCGTCCAGCTTTTTGTCCTAGAACTCCTTGGCCAAACCGAGGCAGTCTTTCATCTTATGTTTGGCATTCTTGTGGAGGGGGCTGGGGCCATCGAGGATCTTCTTGTACTACTCGTCGTAGTTGCGCTCGGCACATAGCTCATTGATGGTAGCGACAAAGTGGTCTGGCCAGCGGCAGCGATTTTGACCAGGCTTGGATCCTTCTGGCCGATCACGGCCGTTGTCTCGGTGGAAACTTCGTTCATCATAGCGGCGGTCGTTGTGGCATCAGTTGTCGGGGCGGTCATCGTAGTGGTGAGGCAGGCGATTTGTGCCCGTATCTTCATTGAAACGCACCTCAGCTTCCTCTGCGTCAGCATACTGGTTGGTGGTCGTGATCATCTCACCGATGCCTATAGGTGGCTTGCGGTTGAACTTAGAACGGAGCTCGCGGTGATGAAGTCCTCGGACAAAGGTGGTGATGACCTCAGCTTCTATGATGTTGGGAATAGAATTCCTCATCTCGGAAAAGTGTCTGATGTAGCAGCAGAGGAGCTCAGACAGCTTTTGGGTGATGCGGTTGAGATCATGCTTGGTGCCCGGTCGCGTACATGTAGCCATGTAATTGTCAGTGAAGACTTTCTTCAGCTCTTCCCAAGATCCGATGGAGTCTGGGGCAAGGCTTGTAAATCAGCTTATGGCGGCTGGCGTGAGCATGATGGGGAGATAATTTGCCATGACGTTGGTGTCTCTTCTGGCGACACGGATAGCAGTGGCGTAAGCCTACAACCACTGAGTTGGGTTCATTCTTCCTTCATAGGGCTCAACCCCGGTGAATTTAAAACCACGGGGCCACTGGAGTGTTTGGAGCGTCCTGGTGAAAGCTGAGGGCCCTTCTGGGTTGTCGGCGTCGTTATCTACAGCATTGTTGGCGGCGATCAGCTCTAGAGCTGAGTTCGAATTACCGTACTCTTGCTCGTACTCCTGGTGGCAGCGTACTTCTTCATGGCGACCAAAGCGACGTTGCTCGATATGCCGTCGTGCATCCCGAAGGTTACGGAGGTGCACTCAAGCGTCCTATTTGACCTCCTGGTTGTGCTGGCGATGATGCTCGGCTCGATGGGCCCCAGCTCCCTCCTGGAGAGGTAGTGACTGGTCAGTGAACTAACTTTTACTAGGGCGGCGATTGGATCTAGGCACAGCTGATTGGCGAATCATGCTAGTGGAGCACGAAGGTCTCTGATCCTCTTGGATCTCATTCACTTGACAATGTGCCGCTTTAAGCATAGCGGCGACCTTGGCGAGCTTGAGCATCTATGGGAGGTGGGCTAGCTCATTGGCGGCCACCGTCAGATTAGCGCTTGGAGTCTTGAAGACGTCGTGGCTGTCATCGCGGAGAAAATCTTCATCGAGGTTGCGATGGAGTGGCCTTCCTTGTGAGTCGAATTGGTTGTTGCGAGCAGCCTCAGCCATCGCAAGGGCACGCTTGTTTTCATAGCATTGCACATGGTTGACATTCATGTTTTCATGAGCGGCGCTTTCCTCATCGGTTTCACTGTTCCGAGGGGAGCTGTTGATGCTGACGTTGAAGATCGCGCCACCCTGGAAAGGCAGGAGAGGGGGTTGCTCGTTGAAGGTTTCGGCGAGGGTCTCCATGGAGCCCTAGGATTCGGAGTCTGGATTTTCCTCTAGGATGGTTTGGAGGGATGTTCTGGAGCCTTGGCTGGAGCTGATCGGCGATCTGGTTGGCGATAGGATGGATATCCCCCACCTGGTCGGTGAATTTGCCCCTCAGGGCATCTTGGTATGTAGCAGCGGTGTTGGCGAGCTCGAAGTGTAGGGCCGTAACCCCTGGAGTTTGTCGAGCAGCTCCCGATAGATCTAGATTGGAGGGTGGTCGGCGTTGAATGAAAGTGTCCAGAGCCAACTCGGCGATGGAGAGGCAATCGGCGAGCTTTAGACCGACCCGATCGATGGATTTGATCAGATCGTCATTGTTGATGTGCCTCCTCTGGTAGCGAGGAAGTGGGCGGCGAGTCGCTGGTGAGGGCGACCTCAGAAGTGGTTCCAAGATCGGATCTGCAGTTGTAGGTACGGTAGTGGTCGGCGCAGATTGAATCTGCACCGGCTCGAGGAGCTCTCTGACTCCGTCAGCATTGATGACCCACGAGATGGATCCGACCATGAAGATCTGGCTAGGCTACGGGAAGGACAAAGAGTCTACAGAAAAAGCCATCTTGTTCGACAAGGAAGTAGCATGCACACCCCTACCTAGTGCACCAACTGTCGACAGAATATTATCGGCAGTCCTCCGAGGGGTATCCCACAAAGGTAGATTGATCGGCAGAGGAGCGCGTGATCAAGAATAAAAAGGCAACAGAGACACACGAGTTATACAGGTTCGGGCCGTCAGTATGACGTAATACCTTACTCCTGTGGTCTGTTGGTTTGTATTAGCTATCGTATGATATGCCGTGATTTTGGAGGGGGTCCCTGCCCGCCTTATATAGTCCGGGGAGTAGGGTTACAAGTCGGTTAGATCTAGGAGATAACCGGAAAGTAATAACTGATTACAAGAATCTAGGGATCGTACATATCCTAACAGATCTCGTAGTATCCTCAGGATATCCTTCAGATGCCTTGCGGAAGCCGTCGAGCAGAGTCATGCCCTACAAGGTGTCGTCTTGTGGGCTGGGCCACCCCTAGGGGTGTAGCCCATGTGGTCCACCATGTGTATCTGGAGTTGTACCCCCACATTCATTGAACTCCAACAGAGTTATTTCTTCGGACGATCCTATATGCTTGAGCATAAGATAAGATATCACGAATGCATATACGATGACATGTATAATATGATATGTTGTGATGAATGCATTCTCCCAAGTGTTTTCACCAGCATTGCATTAAAGTAATAACAAGTTGCATCTTATTTTACTGAGTAGGTGCATATCTCTTTTCTAATAACTAAACAAACACTTATGTAAATCATCTTCTGGACTACAAGACAACAGTCACTTGTTTTGACCACAACTGAAGTTATACACATCAAAATAATATGGTTGTGGACATTCTGGAAATCTTATAAAATTGCCTACAACTTTCTTTTAATACACTTAATGTGATTCAGCAGTTATCTAGGTCAAACAATTCAATCATTCAAATCTACCTAGAGAGCAAGCATTTCTGACAATAGACTTCTAACAGCCATAATTCTTAAACCATAAGGCGTATGACAATGAAAATTTAATACAAGGTACACAAGTAAGTTATCTACAACTTTGTTATTAACAAGTTTTACAGAAAAGACCATTATCATCGCAAAATTATTATCACAACCGAAACTATACATGCAGCCATCTAATTAAATTATAAAGCAATAATTAACTAGTTGCATATAACCAATTACTTTTAATCCGAACTAATAACATCAACATATCATATGCATCACAAGAACCATAGAAAACATTATGGTTAAACATAACTAAATTATTTATATCCACTTATTAATTTCCTTAGATAATAAGGTGATTTAAAGGATAAATATTTTTAATACTGAATAAATTCTGATAAAATTATAGTAGCCTACAAATGACCTTAATAGTCTACTGTACATATTTAATGCCATTTGGATTAGTACAACTACCTCTACAAAAATGACAAGTTACATAGGCTTATTTTAGCAAAAATAGTTTAGCATAGTAAAAAGTGTCAACCAATAGATTTAATATTTTTCTTACATTCCTCCAAGCATAAGAATACTGTGTACAAATTTGCATAATCATATGTTATGTATTTTTATCCCAATTAATTTCACTAGAAACTAGCAATTAATTAGGATTAAATATGAAGACCATATTCAAAGTATGAGCACTGCAATTTTATTATTTTTCCAAGCTAGACCATGTCAGCACAAGACCAGCAAAATTGGAATCACAATTTTATCACCTATCTAGCTCAAGTTATGCAATTTACAAGATAGAAACCATTTAAAAAGCATTTATCTAGCTACATTTTATTCTCCTAGAAAAATACCATAAATAGTGTATCTTATATTTTTATCAAATACTACACTTCAAGATGAAACTAACAAAATTTGGTTCACCAAAATGGGACACTCCTAGCTTGAGATATGAATTTTTGAAACATGCATTCAAATCTATGAAATAAATACAGAAAATCAAATATCATACACACTGACAGCCGGGGTTCGCGGTCAATGGGGACCCACCCGTCAGTCACACAGAACAGAGTACGGCGATTGACCGGCCATAGGTCATCACCGGCGAGGTCACCGGTGGTGAGGTCACCATCGACGGCTTCGCCTCGATGTCCCGCATCGATGGGTGCACTTGGTTGGTCCAGAGACTCACCGGAGTAAGCTCGACGGCGGCCATGGCAGACGATGGAGGTCGGCGGTGGTACGTCGGTCATCTCTAGCTATGACACACTCAGGTGAGGATGGATACTCCATCCTGGTGACCTAGCGGAGCTACACTGCGCAGGTGAGGGCTCAGGGTGGCGTCGGTCAGCTCGGCCACGTGCATGGCCGTGTGGTGGCGCAGGGAGCACAGCAGTGCTCACGCTATTCCAGCTAAACGACGGAGAAAGGTAGGTCTCCATCATGCCACTAGCGAGGCCTACAGTTACTCGACCTAAGGCGCGTGAGAAAGGAGGGAGACGGGGAACCAACTCGACGGCAGCGAGCTTGAGTGCCACAACGGCCATGTCAGGCGCGCGTGGAGCGGTGACTTGTTCCAGCACCGTCAAGTGGTGGTGTCATCCCTAACTCAGGCCTAAGCTTCTAGACTCTATCATGGTGCTAGACCAAAGGAGATGGAGGCATGTGGTGAGGTGAAACGGTGGGGCCACGGTGAGCCACGAGCGCGACGACGATCTGGTGATGACGGCGGCTGTGGCAAGGCAAAATGCCACACCACCTATGGTCAGTAGGTAGTGCTGGTGGTTCGAGGAGGTGGAGGTGATGGTGTAGCTATTGTGGCCAAGACAAATTAGCTGGCGAGGTTGCATCGGCGGCGAACAGCTGCGGTGGAGTTGTGGTGGTGCTGCGGCGAGCTCGATGCGGCGCTACGAAGAGGCAGAGCGAAGCGAGTGAGAGTGAGTGAGGAGGGAGGGCGCGTTGCTACCATTTTGATGACCGTGATGGCCTGACATGAGGGCCCAATCTTGGCGAGCGGCCTCCACGCGGCGGCCACGGCCTGTGGCCGGTCGGCCACGACGCGCGCATCCCCGGCGTCAATTCAGTGCCGCTGACCCGACTGACAGTGCAACTCAACGATGCTATAATTCCTAATCCGTTCGTCCTATGCAAAAACTCCATTAATGAAAATTGTAGAGCTACATGCCGTCTACAACTTTGCTTTAGGAACAATCATCTAATTCTCACTAGTTAACAAACTACATTGCTCCAAAATGAGATACTTTGAAACTGAAAATCGTTTCCACACAGAAAATTTTGCAAGTCTCAAAACAACATTTTGTTGATACTTGTGAGCTATTTTTGAGCATGCTATGCACTGAATTAGACCTTGACCCAAAAATAAAAGTTGTTACCCTAGTCAAGTACTACAACTTTTATTTAGGTCACACAGCCATGCAAATACTCTAAGCTACTGTTCAACTTTAGTCAAACTAGCATCATGAAAATAGCATTTCAAATGAAACCAACACTTAGAAGCAAAATTAGCCTAGGTCATGAATACAAACATTGTTCCATTTACTATCCTAGACATGTATAAAGTGTTTTCATGACCTCCCAACCCTCTCATACATTGGTCATAAATAATTGCAAGCATAAACATATATATAAATCAACATTTCATGTGATAATGCGTAAGGAGATGAAATTTCATATGCTCTTGTTCATGAATGCTTGGATGATGCTTGTGCTCATGAAATGCAAGTACCAATTTCCATGCTTAACACAGAGGTGTTACAGCCCCTCCTCCTTATAGAAATCTCGTCCCGAGATTTGCAAGACCTACCATTCTTTGTAAAAGGCGGGATAAACATCACTTAAATAATCCTCCCGTTCCCACGTGGCATCTTGTTCACTGTGGTTATTCCACACCACCTTGTAGAACTTAATAACCTTGCTCCGTGTTACTCTTTCCATTTCTTCTAGCACACGGAATGGTTTCTCTTCATAGGTCAAATCCGATTGGAGCTTAATGTTGGTGGGTGCAATGGCTTCCTCAGGTATACGAAGACATCTTTTCAACTGAGAAACATGGAAGACATCGAATATCACACTCATTTCTGGAGGAAGTTGTAACTTATAAGTGACATTTCCTTTCCGTTCAATAATCTTGTATGGCCCTACACATCTAGGTGCAAGCTTTCTTTTTACTCCAAATCTCTGCACTCCCTTCATAGGTGACACTTTTAAATATACATAATCTCCCACTTTAAAAGTTAGTGGTCTTCTTCTTTTATTAGCATAACTCTTTTGTCTTGATTGGGCTGCTTTCATATGATGTTGGATAATGCGTACCTGCTCTTCAGCTTCGGCGACAAAGTTAATGCCAAAGTATCTTCTTTCTCCGGGCTCAATCAATTCAAGGGAGTTCTACATTTTTGACTGTACATGGCTTCAAACGGAGCCATCTTGATGCTCGCTTGATAATTGTTGTTGTAGGAAAACTCAGCAAAAGGTAGCCATTTCTCTCATGAACCCTTGGAAGATATAACACAGGCTCTCAACATATCTTCTAAGATCTAGTTTACTCGCTCGGTCTATCCAGAAGTTTGTGGATGGTATGCTGAACTTCTGATTAGTTTAGTTCCCAAAGCTTGGTGCAAGTGTTCCTAGAAACGAGCTATAAACTGTGGTCCCTGATCTGAGATTATGGTCCTTGGTACTCCATGTAGTCTCACGATCTGAGAAACATACAGCTCAGCGTACTTCCCTACGTGATACGCTATGTTAACCGGTATAAAATGTGCTGACTTGGTGAGGCGATCTATAATGATCCATATGGAATCATGGCCTTGTTATGTTAGCGGAAGGCCTATAATAAAGTCCATACTTATTTCCTCCCACTTTTAGCCTAGAATAGGCAATGGTTGAAGTAATCTAGCAGATTTCAAATGAATGGCCTTTACTCTACTGCAATTATCACACCTAGCAACATTGGCGGCGATCTCTTTCTTCATCTTGGTCCATCAAAAACGGGTTTTCAAATCTTGATACATTTTGCTACTACCCGGGTGGATAGACAACTTGGATGAATGAGCTTCATCTAAAATTTCATTTCTAAGCTCACGGTCTTTCGGTACCACAAGTCGGTCCTCAAACCATAGCACACCTCTTTCATCCAACTGAAAATGCTTAGTTCCTTGTTCTTTCATCTTTTGCTTGATGTGAAATACACCCACATCTATCTTCTGTAGCTCTATGATTTTGCTCTCAAGTGAGCAACTGACAGTGATATTGTGCAGCACAATAGGATGAAACAAATTAAATCCATCTTCCAATAATGCTTCCTAAGCATTACAATGAGATTTCCGACTAAGTGCATCTGCTACAACATTGGCTTTTCCCGGATGGTAGTGCACTTCCAAATTGTAGTCCTTGATTAGCTCTAACCATCTTCATTGTATCATGTTCAGCTCAGGTTGACTGAAGATATATTTGAGGCTTTTGTGGTCAGTGTATATGTGACATACGTTTCCCAACAAATAATGTCCCCATATCTTCAACGCATGAACAACTACGGCAAGCTCTAAATCATGCGTAGGGTAATTGACTTCATGCTTTCTCAACTACTGAGAAGCATAGGCAATAACTCCTCCTTCTTGCATGAGCACACACCCCAAACCTATACCCGATGCATCACAGAACACATCGAAAGGCTTTTCAATGTTGGGTTGTGCTAAAATAGGAGCTGTAGTTAATGAGGTCCTTAGGGTGTGAAAAGTGGCTTCACACTCTGGCGTCCAACTGAACTTTTCATCCTTTTGAAGTAGTCTGGTCATGGGCTTAGCTATATTGGAGAAATCAGGAATGAAACAACGATAGTAGCCTGCCAATCCTAGAAAACTCCAAACTTTATGAACCGAAGTCGAGGCCTTCCAATCCATGACCTCTTGTACTTTAGATGGGTCTACATATATTCCATCTCTAGATAAGATGTGACCCAAGAAAGGTACTTTGCTCAACCAGAATTCACACTTGCTGAATGTGGCATATAACTTATGTTCCCTCAATCTGGACAAAACAATTCTCAAATGCTCTGCATGGTCTGCCTCATTCTCCAAATAAATCAAGATATCATCAATAAACACAACCACGAACATGTCGAGCTCGGGCATGAATACCGAATAGATCAAGTACATGAAGTAGGCAGGGGCATTTGTTAGTTCAAAAGACATGACCAAATACTCGTACAAGCCATACCTAGTGGAGAAAGTTGTTTTAGGTATATCCTCTGGCCTGATCTTAATATGATGATAGCCTAATCTCAAGTCAATCTTAGAGAATACCTTTGCTTTTGCCAACTGATCGAACAAGATATCAATACGGGGCAAAGGATACTTATTCTTCATGGTCACAACATTAAACGGCCTATAATCCACACACATTCTCAAGGACTTGTCCTTCTTCTTTACAAATAAAGCTAGACATCCCCATGGAGATGAACTAGGTTGAATGAGACCTTTGTCCAACAGTTCTTGTAACTAAATTTTAAGTTCAGCTAACTCATTTGGTGGCATCCTATAGGGTCTTCTTGAGATAGGTGTCGTACCTGGCATTAACTCAATCTTAAATTCCACATCCCTATCAGGTCGTAAACCTAGCAACTCATCTGGAAATACATCAGGAAACTCACAAACCACTCGAATATCACAAAGGGTAGTGGCTTGTATAGCACACGACAAGTTTTGCAGATCAAAACTTTAGGGAAGTGGTACTAGAAAAGCATTACCTCCCTTTGGTTCTCTCAACATAATTGTCCTAGTGCTAATGTTAATGAGATCCCATGATCGCTCATCCATTTCATGCCTAAGATCACATCTATGGTTAATCCGGGCAATACTATCAGATCCACGGTATACTCCCTCTCTTGCATAGAGATGAGCACATCCCTGACTATCTAATTTGTAGAGATAGTAGCCCTAGCCAAACTTATACTATAACCACCCTTATTTACCTCAATTATTTTCTAATCATACTTAGATGCAAATGCTTGGCTCATAAATGAATGAGAAGCTCCAAAATCAAATAAAACAATGGCGAGATGTTTGTCAACAAGAAACATACCGGCTGTGACAACCTCTCCTAAAGGAACTTCTTCAACGGCGGTGTAATGCACGTTTCGTACATCCTCACAAACTTAGGAAAATTACTTCTAATGGCATACACGGTGGCATACATATGTTCTCTCATACATAGCGTAACTAGTCGGGCTACATGTTTCGCTGTTTGTGTACCTGCACAAAAATTTCATTTTAGCCCAACCCCACAAGTATATATGCAGAATGTAACTCTAGGCACTAGGTTGCAAGCTAAATACTTCCATATATATATATACCCACATATATATACTTCCGTATCAAAGCTACCCGAAAGTAAATATCTCCTATATATACATATAAATATTGTCGGTGCAGAAAGTGACCAACACGTAAATATTTGTAGTTTTGCCGTACATTATGATCAGAGGTGGCCTAGCACTCAATGACATAGAGTTTATACTGGTTCAGGCAACATGTCCTATGTCTAGTTTGAGTCAGTCGGTGACTTTATTCCTAAGCCTAGGTGCTCGAAGTTTACAGTGGGGTTACAAATGAGAAGGAGAAAGATGGGGTGTCGGAGAGGTCCGGTCGGACTCCAATCAGAAGGGCCAAGAGCCATAGGAGCTCTGCTACGAGCTAAGTGTTCAAGCATGTGCTTGAGGTCTGAACCGGGCGGTTCTGTGGTTGTGAGCTAGTGAACTTGGCTGATCAATGAATCTAGGATGACTTGGAGAGCTTGGATCTCTTTTTTTGGGAGAGAGCGCATCCCCTGTTATAGATGAAGGGGATGGCCTTACAAGTGAGAGGGAGAGAGTACGAATGCTTCTAAACCTTGTTGCCCACGCCGGTAGGTACATGATGATGGTAGGTGCCCACAACACTGTTGGATGTCAGATGCATGTGGGAGGTTACGTCATCTTGTTTTGGGTATGGCAGATGTCGGTACCTGCATATACTGTTGATGCCCAGAGGCATGTGAGGAGTTTCACCATGTTCGCTCGGTATGGTAAATTTCGGCACCCATAACACTATCAATGCCCAAAGGTACGTGGGGGCCTTACCGTATGGGAGTTAATGGCACCCACAATACTATAGAGGGAAATGTCGGCACCTACAGTATTGTTTGTGTTAGGGCAGTTGTAGAGTACTATTCCTATAGGTGTGCGGGGTACGGTCCCTGGTATCGTGGTTTGACTTATGTGCCTTTCCTTGCTTTTCTCCGCACATCTCCTGGTCCCTACCGAGCGGGCGTCCCCAGTCAGTTGGTCCCAATCGGCTCTAGTTGTGCCAGTCAAAGAAGAGCAGGGAGCAGGGTCTTTGCATACCCCGGTCAAAGACACAGGGTTGGAGTCAGAAGATGTGCTTTGCTAGGCCTTTTGTTCGAAGAGACCGTCCGAAGGCGGCTAGAGACCGAAGTGAGCACTCCGGTCGGAGAGGTGGGCCGGAGTCGATGAGCGGGCGTTGTTCCTCCTCAGCCAGACCTTTTGATCGGTGACTGGACCGCTCTTCTGACCTATTGTTTTAGACTCTTGGGCTGGCCCATGAGTTGCACACTATCTACTTGGGCTGAGCTTTTGCGGGGAAGTCGATCTGTGAGAGACCCTAGGTTTACGAACCCAACAGGAGCCCCCGAGCCCTCAGGCGATTTGGGTAGAATCATTCAGGGGATTTTTGTCTTGACGGCGAGTGTGCATGAGCGCACCCACGGGTGTAGCCCCTGAGCCCCTAGGCGGTTCAGGCTGAACCGTCTAGGGGTTTTTCTATGTTGTCAGCGGGGGAGGTTTTTGTTTTGTCAGCAGGTGTGCGCGAGCGCACCCGTAGGTGTGTGTGTGTGCATTTTTAGTCAAGACGGAGTTGTTTAACCAAGGCGTCGTTGCGCAGCCAAGGCGGTTAGTTATTTTTAGGGATCGGGTGAGACGAAGCTCGTGGATCCTGGCATCGATGCACGCCATGAGAACGGGTGAGGCAATTAGTCTTTTTAGGGGTTGGATGAGACAGAGCTTGTGGACCCTAACGTCGGTGCGCGCCATGGGATCAGGTGAGTCAGAGTCGTGGATCTTGGCCTCGATGCGGCCCGCGCAACTGAGGCAGTTAGTTTAGTTAGTTTGGTATCGGGCGAGCCGGAGCTCGTAGATCCTGATGGGGCGAGTTTGGGGTCGCAGAGCTAGGTGTTTTTTGGAGCGTAGTTGGAGCGTAGCTGGATGGGGCGAGTTTAGGGTCATAGCCCTAGGTAGTTTGGGAGCGCAGTCGAAGCATAGCCAGATGGGGTGAGTTCGGAGTCACATAACTAGGTGTTTGGAGCGCAGTCGGAGCATAGCCAGATGGGGCGAGATCGAGGTCGCAGACCCATGCGTTTTGTGTCTTGAGCCCTCGAGCCCTGTCAGGCCTTAGTAGGGGTCGGTGTGAGTTTGTGTGCGTTACCCCGTTCTCGGTTCCTCACAACCGGAGGGGCTGAGTTTTGTCGCTTGTCCCGATCGCTCGGGCTCGAGTGACATGCTCGGTGAGTTCACTAATGGGTATGATAGAGTGGAATCCGGGTCCATCGTTCGTGACGGGGTTGGCATAGCCCTCTTGTGACATTCCACTGCTCCTTTACCTGCAACCCGGCAGATGCCTGGGTCATTCCAAAGACTGACCCAGGTGGCCTAATGGCCTCCCCTCGATGGAGATTCTATGGGCTTGGCAAAAGGTTTAGGATCGAATGAGAAGGTTGAGATGACCCTGTCTGCCAGACTGGGTGAGGGCCGCATGGGGCTCATCTACATTTTTCTCCCCTGGCTCTGTTGGTTGCTCATGTCGAATGAGGCAACCGTCGCTTCATGATGCAACACGGAGCATTGTAATGCATTTCGCTGCACGTGCGATGCTGAGTTCCCGAGCCCCTGGGTGGTTCAGGGCCCAAATCATCTAAGAGGGATGGGCATATGGAATGAATGCGCATATGGATGTATGAAATGATTTAAATAAAGAAATAGCAGGGGTCGGTAGTTTTACCTTGATGACTCGAGTGATAGGGTTTGAAGAGCTCCAGTTAGAAATGTCTAACCGAGACCCATGCTCGTCGTTCGTAACAGAGTCGGCATGGCCTACATGGGGCATCCCTTTGCTGCTTACCTATCCCTCAGTATTTTTTCCTGAGCCATTTGATCGACTTAAGAAGCCCTACGGTCTCTCCTGGCGGAGATCTCGTTTTGGGTTTTTTCTAAGTCCCGCCTAGGGATGCGGAGAGCCGCCTATGTGTGGTGGCAACTTGGTTCTTGTGCCCGGCGTGCGGTAGTGGTGGGCCATACCTAGGCCACGTCCTGTCTGATCAGGAGCCGTTCTGTCGGGCAGGGCATGTCTCATCGGTCAGGGCACGTCTCATCTGCATTAAATGGGAAAGAGAGAGGGTTTTTCGCTCCGCCATTTTGTCTTTCCCAATCGGCACACCCTCCCCTAATTGTTGTACCCTTTTCCTTAAGTAGGAGAAGGGAGAAGGTTTTCGCCCTATTCTTTCGCCTTTTCCTCATCTACCACCTCCTTTCCTTTTCCTTCTTGCCGTGAGCGTTCTTGAGAGCCACGGTGGTTTCTAGGAAAGAAAAGGGAGAGAGCGAGGGAGAAGAGAAAAACTCACCAATCCTTTTGCGATCTCAGAGCAAAATGTCAGACTGGAGGTCGTCCACTGTGAGGGAGTCGGTGTTGAAGGCCTTCGTCACGAAGGGGTTCCTGCCACCGAAGGAGGTGGCGCATTGGAGGGCTCCTAGGAGGGCGGAGTTCCCACAACCTCGGCCTGACGAGGTGGTGTCCTTTCTCACCTTCCATGAGCGCGGTTTAGGGTACGCCGCGCACTGGTTCCTACGTGGGCTCCTCAATGAGTTGGGTCTGGAGATGCAACACCTTAATCCGATGGGGGTGCTGCACATCGCTGGCTTCATCACCGTCTACTAGGCTTTCCTCAGGATGGAGCCACACGTGGATTTCTTTTGGTGGCTGTTCTCTAGGAGAGCCTTGATGGCGAGGAATCCGACCGAGATCGCGCCGGTGGAGGGTTTCGCCCTACAGAGGAAACCAAGCGCTGGAGGCTCGTATCCTGCATACACTCCCTGTGACTCCAACCAGGGGTGGCATGGGGATTGGTTTTACATTAGGAATCCAGTGGAGGCGCCGTTCTCGGCATTCACTAGCGGGTGGCCAGAGAAGCAGGGCAGTTGGTTGTGGGGTTGTGCCCATAAGGAGAAGCTCCGGAAGCTCATAAAGCGTGGCCTTGATAGGGTGCAGGTGTTCCACACCCTCTACCACCACCGGGTTGCGCCGTTGGTGGAGAGGATGTGGCCGATGTGGATGTATAGTGGCCCATCGGACCTAGACTGTGCGTCATTGGAGGATCTACCAAACGATGAGGTCTGGAGTCGCTTTGGCCGGGTGCTGGAGCTAAAGCCCAAAGAGAGGGTTGATGGGAAGCCCGAACCTTTCAACTCTACGATCGTGTCGAGACTGGTATGCTCCCTTCTATTTCATCCATGCTTCTTCCTCTGCTTTTCCTATTTCTTGATTTCAGGCCATCCGTTCTATAGGGGCTTAGAGTTTATAAGTCATGGCTGCACCTTCCCAAGGGACCGGAGGGCGCGGCCTGGCAGGCCACCCAGAAGGAGGCGGCAGACGCTAGGAAGAAGAAGAGAACTAGGGAGGTTCGGCAGAAGCAGGAGAAGGAGCAGGAGATTGCCCCGCGCGTGAAGGCCGGGGAACATAGGAGCAACGTCGAGTCGGAGCTCGCATCAGAGGATCCCACGGATGTGGATGACATGGTTTTCTCCGAGGAGGAGGAAAGTCGGGAGGTCACTGTGACCTTGGTGGAGCATCGTGACCCTGCAGCGATGTTCGCTGGTGAAGAGCAGGAGGTGGAAAAGCGTGCGGTGGTTCCCATGTCGAGGAAGCGTGCGGCAAGTGCGGACATCGTCGTTGAACGGGAGGCAAAGCGAATGTGGTCACCACGCCCCTTGGTGGCGTCGCCGGTCTCCACCCCACCTGCCATGGACGTGGCCGAGCAAGCTGAGCGGTCCAAGGAGCAGGCTAGCATCAGTGCATTGTTGGGAGCAGTGCCAGCGCGCGACTCACAACCGGAGGATGCCCCGCCTGTCGCAGGCGCGACTAAGCAGGCCGGGCGGTTCGAGGAGCGAACTAGCACCCGTGCGTTGCGCGACTCACAGTCAGAGGATGCCCCGCCTGCTGCTCCAGTCGGGGTGTCCTGAACCGAGGGTCGCGGTGACCCGCAGGCCGGACAGGAGCCGGTTAGGAGGACTCCACCCCTGGCTAAAGTGAGGGGGCACGGGTCGTAGCCTGGGAGCGGTCCTTGCCCTACAGGCCCATCGACGTCGGGTCCTGCCTTCCGAGTCATGCCGCTCACCTCCCGGTACATTTTTCTTTGTCCCTTTTTGATCTTTTGCTGTTGAGTCTTTTTGGAGTGTGACTTATCTGCACTTTTTGTCAGTGGTCGGGCGATGTCGGGGTTGAGCATCGCCCCAACTCCCATGTGGGAGACTTGGAGTCCCACCCTGCAGCGTGTCATGGTGAGCAACGGGGGGAATAGGGTGGCGGCAGTAAAGTCTTCCCTTCTAGGGGTGGTGCCCCCGGGTCAGTTGCTGGTATGGTGGTAGCGGCGATGTCGGCGTTGGCGGCGATCCCGGTGCTGATGACGAAGGTTGCGTCGGAGGTAACTCTCGTGGCCCCTCCTCCACTGGCTACGACGGAAGAGGCGAGGGAGGCTGAGCTCCCTGCCTCGTCGGATGGAGGGCTGCACAGCTCACCCTTGTCGTTGGAGCCAAAGGCGTCGGTGGGGGACGTGGCCAGGATGGAGTTAGAATGCCTGGCGGCGGCCCGCGCAACCGAGGTGGTGGATATCCCATTGGACGATGAGGCTGATGACATGGTGGAGCTACCGGTGTCGTCACGGGAGCTAGCGATAGTTCAGTCAGAGGCTGGGCCCTCCGGTGGGCTTTTGGAGGGTGACCTAGAGTGGCCCTGCCCTGAGGACCCAACAAAGGTGTGGTTCGTCCTTTAGGATTCATAGGAGGGTCAGCTCCAGGACATCCTTGGGGAGCAAGGACATGCCACGGTGTCCGAACTCACCAACCTATCCGTGAGGCTCGGAGACGCCCAGGAGCAGGTTAAGTCCGCTCAGCAGTTAGTCGAGGTCGACCTGCAGCTTGCCGTGGAGGTGAGTTTCCCGTACTTGTCCTTGACCTCTGAATCTTTTGTTGGTTACCTTAACATGCTTGTTTTTCATAGAGTCTGAAGGGGATGTCGTCTCCTAAGTCCCACTTCCTCCGAATGGAGCACGCCCGGATGGCTGAGCTTGAGCGTCAGCTAGAGTCCACTCGCCGTGAGTCCTAGGACTAGGCGGCTAAGGCGACCGCGCATGCTGGCGGAGGGGCAGCATGCAGCAGAGTGGGCGACTGCCACCGAGCAAGGGCTCGAGGCAGTGAAGGCCCGCTAGGCAGACACCGAGGCAGGGTTGCGGTCATCCCTGGCAGACACCAAGGCGGTTCTCCAAGAGTCCTTAGTAGCCTTTGAGTTAGAGCGGAGCGCTTTGGTGTCAGAGCGAAGTGCCCTAGAGTTGGTGCAGAAGGCCCTAGAGTCAGAGCGAAAGGCCCGGTTGGAGGCGGACTAGGAGGTGCTCACGTTTCGGGGTCGGGTGATGGGCATAGAGGAAGCGAACGCCTAGCTGTGCGCGTAGGTGACTCAACAGGTGGAGGAATTCTCCGTCCTTGAGAACTTCTGCGTTGGTATATACCTTTTCTATTTTTTGTTGCAGCCTGTTTCTGAGCTTGTCGCCCTTCTTTTAGAGCTGGGTGGAAGGGTGAAGACGCTGGAGCGGGACCTAGACACGATCAAGGCAACCTTCAGCTGAAATGCAGAGGAGCTAGCCAAGTCTCGCGAAGACCAACGTGCTCTCGAGGGGGAACTTGACCAGATCTGCAACGTTGCCTAGCTCGTCATCTCGGAAGTCTTCAGGTCGGCACCAAGCACTAGCACGCCCGCCGTTCAGCTGGCGGAGGTCCCAGATGCGGTCCGGGACCTTATCACGAGCGGACTGTTCTATGAGGCATCGGGGGTGCTGACTTCGGTGGTGACGCACCACCCGAACCTAGACTTCGCTACTATCTGCAATGGGTATGCTGAAGGCTTGAGGACGAAGGACATCCAATCGATCGGGGAGAGCTTGCTACCGCACGCAAGGTCGATGGCAGAGCAAGTCTCTGCTCAGTGGGTGATGGACGTCCGTCATGAAGACATGGCCAGAAGCATGCGTGGGGAGGATGTTGCCCAGCCTACGGATGGCATGGAGCCTAGGTCAGAGGTGGATGTCACCCTAGCTTCGACCAAGCCGAATGTTGTGCCACCGGGGAGTGAGCAGCCCGCGCCTTCGCCGGTCGCACCGACAGCAGATGCCACTGAGCCGGTCCAATA
Source organism: Miscanthus floridulus (assembly GCF_019320115.1). Classification (NCBI taxonomy): domain Eukaryota; kingdom Viridiplantae; phylum Streptophyta; class Magnoliopsida; order Poales; family Poaceae; genus Miscanthus; species Miscanthus floridulus. The sequence goes on from NC_089588.1 coordinate 92,531,801, forward strand.
GCTTGTAAAATATAAGTAGTTTAGTGAATGTAAAAAGTTTAAGTTCATGGGGGAGCCCCTATGTAAACATTCTTGTGTGCTTAATGGCCATGGTTGGTTTTGTTTTCTGTGATGGAGTCACTCCGTTCAGGGAAGCTTGTTCCCTTTTGTTCCTTAGTTTTCCCTTAGCATAATTTTGTTTTTTGTTCTTTCTTTCTCATACCTGTCCGTTTGTCCTATAGGCTGCAACCTTGGGAGCCCGGGGCGTGGCCCGTGAATCTTGGCTGCTCGTAACCGTAGGGAAAGGTGGGGTGCGATTGGTTGGAATGTTTTAAAGCAAAGCTACATAAGGAAAATTAAAGGAACGAACTCCCCTTTTGATCAGGTAGGAAGGAATTTCACCATATGATAGTAAACAAAACAGAGAGGTAGTAGTGCCCCCTAGTGGAGCCCTCGAGCACCCCGGGCTAAAAAGTGTTTGGGTCGGGGTGCTTTTATAGGAGCATACGTTAAGTAAACAATGGTAAGACTAAAACTTAGGGGAAGAAAAATGACAGCTGTTCCAAGCGTTCGGAGAGAATGTCGTTGTTGTTGTCCTTTAGTTGGTAGGCGTTCGGTCGGATCACTTCAACCTTCAGTCGTCTAGATCCTTGCCTGCTACGCCCCCTTTCTTGGTCGCTGCTTCTTCGCCTTTTTCTTCCTTTGGCCTACCAGCCTACCGCAAAAGGCGCTTGAGGAGCTGGCAGTCCTTGTAGAGGTGTTTGACGGGGTAGTCGTGGTTGGTGCATGGGCTCTCCATGAGCTCGTGGAAGTGTCCTGGAGGGTCCTGCTGGGGCTGCGTGCCCGTGTGATCAGCCATGGTGCCCAACGCAGAGTTGGACGGTCGGTGGCAATCCTTTCTGTTCTTTTTTCCCCTCTGCGTGGAGGGGCCCTTGTCCTGATCCTGGCGCTTGGCCTTGCCTTTGCCCTGGCCTACGTTGGAGCACGGTGGGAGCGGCGCTTGCTAGGGGTGTTGGACAAAGGTCCATGGTCCTAGGCCATTAGGGCTGGGACTCCGATCGCTGGTGCGTGTGTCTCGGTTCGGTCCGAGCCGTGCGTATATAGGCGATCGGTGCAGAGCAGTCGTCAAGTCAAGACGAGGTGCCAATGCGGCCTCCTGTGCCATGCTCGACGATTGTAGCGATGATCGGGTGGAGCAACCCATCTGCTGCGTCCCCATTCCCCTGGTGGGGAGCAAGGCCATGAGTTAGCGTCATGATACGGAGCTCTCCGCTTATTGAATGATGGCAGTCTCCACTAGTGTCTGGAGGTTCCAGTGGATCGCCTATTTATGAGGGTCGTTCGGCTCGGACAGGTCACGCAGAAGCATTGTCGTGGCGGCGATGTTCTGATTAGCCCAAGCCAACTATGGGGGATCATTCCCCCTATCCATGGTGTTGTGCTGGACCCGATGGGCGCGCCCCTGGGCTCCGCTCACCGGTCTATGCACACGGGGCGCAGCGTGGTGCGTTGAGTGTGCCGGCGTAGTCGGTGGCTGATGCAGCCACTGTTGTCATAGTTCCTCCCTGTGCTCACATGTGAGCTCAGTGGTCTACGCATGAGGGTCTAGAGGGGCGTGAGTCTACAAGGACTCCATTACCTCTAGTGGCTGTCCCAGAGCATCCACCATAGTGCACTCCCGGGACGTACGGTGGCTAGGTGTCGCATCGCCGATGCTGGAGCCGTCACTCCCAACATCGTCATCCATGAGGTTGAGGAAACAGGTGAGAGTGTAGCTCACCGTCCCCATGAATTTAGATGTGAGAGGGGGTGGTGTTGGCATCCTTTGGAGCCCCCGGGCGTACGTGTTCGCAGGAGACACAAGGCCATAGGGGAACCGGTCATATGGCGGCCGCGACAGGGACAACGGCATCCCTCCAGGTAATTGGCGAAAGATAGAGAATAGCAAGTAAATAACAGCATGTACATTACTCATAGCGGGGTTTGAGCAGAGAGTTTGCTCAGAATGAAGCACGGGTGCCGCATTATTGAAGTCGTGCGTCCCGAAGTCGATGGAGGGCGCCCCTCCGACGGGTGCCGGAACGAGTGCCTTCTGGTGAAGGTGTAGTATGCCGAGCTGGTCGATAACGAAGTCTAGGCTTCCAAGGAGGAAGGCCTAGGACGGCTCGAAGACGATTGGAACCCACATCCTAATAGGTGGGAGTGCGGGAAACTCTAGTGAGCCTAAGCGAATCATATCGCCTGAGCCCGCCATGGCGAAGGTGGTGAAAAAGTGGGCCATCTGATGACCAAAAAAGTATTGAACGTACAGCGTCTTCCCCACGGATGGCGCCAACTGTCGGTGCAGAAAGTGACCAACACGTAAAAATTTGTAGTTTTCCCGTATATTGTGATCGGAGGTGGCCTAGCACTCAATGACATAGGGTTTATACTAGTTTAGGCGACGTGCCCTACATCTAGTTTGAGTCGGTCAGTGACTTTATTCCTGAGCCTAGGTGCTCGAAGTTTGCAGTGGGGTTACAAACGAGAAGGAGAAAGATGGGGTATACGAGAGGTCCGGTCGGAAGGGCCGAGAGCAATAGGAGCTCCGCTACGAGCTAAGTGTTTAAGCATGTGCTTGAGGTCCGAACCGGGTGGTTCTGTGGTTGTGAGCTAGTGAACTTGGCTGATCTAATGAATCTAGGATGACTTGGAGAGCTTGGATCTCTTTTTTTGGGAGAGAGCGCATCCCTTTTATAGATGAAGGGGATGGCCTTACAAGTGAGAGGGGGAGAGTACAAATGCTTCTAAACCTTGTTGCCCACGCCGGTAGGTACAGGATGATGGTAGGCGCCCACAACACTATTGGATGTCAGATGCATGTGGGAGGTTACATCATCTTGTTTTGGGTGTAGCAGATGTCGGTACCTACATATATTGTTGATGCCTAGAGGCATGTGAAGAGTTTCACCATGTTCACTCGGTATGGTAAATTATGGCACCCATAACATTGTCAATGCCCAGAGGCACGTGGGGGGCTTATCATATGGGAGTTAATGGCGCCCACAATACTGTAGAGGGAAATGTCGGCGCCTACAATACTGTTTGTGTTAGAGCGGTTGTAGAGTACTGTTCCTGTAGGTGTGTAGGGTATGGTCCCTGGTATCATGGTTTGACTTGTGCGCCTTGCCTTGCTTTTCTCTGCACGTCTCCTGGTCCCTACCAAGCGGGCATCCCCAGTTGGTTGGTCCCAGTCAGCTCTGGTTGCGCTAGTTGGAGGAGAGCAGGGAGCAGGGTCTTTGCATACCCCGGTCAGAGACACGGGGTCAGAGTCGGAGGTAGTGCTTTGCTAGGCCTTCCGGTCGGAGAGACCATCCAAAGGTGGCTGGAGACCAAAGTGAGCACTCCAGATGGAGAGGTGGGCCAGAGTCGACGAGCGGGCGTTGTTCCTCCTTAGCCCGACCTTCCGGTCAGTGACTAGACCGCTCTTCTGACCTGTTGTTTTAGACTCTTGGGCTGGCCCATGAGTTGCACACTGTCTGCTTGGGCCGAGCCTTTGTGGGAAGCCGGTCTACGAGGGACCCCGGGTTTACGAACCCAACAAATATGTATACACAGTCGTATCAAAGCTAACCCACAATTAAATACCTCCGCATATATATGAGACATATATACTTTAGTATCAAAGCTAACTCTCCCCATAGACCACATGCTAACAACTTGTGGTCATGCCACTGTGATGATGATTGGCATCTTACCTTGGGCGTAGAGGTATTTGATCCATACATTACCACTCAAGTGAATGGCATCCATACAATAGCACGTCGTATGGACGACGAAAATAAAACCCCCAAGTTAGTACTTAATTAGCCACCTGAAGTCCTTAACTAGGCATAAAGGAAGTGATCACTGGCACACTTTAGATTCAAACTCTAGGTTTTAAAACACCTATATATATAGCTATAAGTCGCTAAAAACTAGTTTTGGAAAATAAAAACCTTTGTTTTAAATACATCAGCAAACTTGCGCTTCTTCGTTCTAGTCTTTTTCGCCTTTCCTTTTTCTTGAGCAGACAGGCGAGGCAGAGGCCTTGGATCCACATCATCGGGACCACCACTAGCGTTCTTGCAACGTGCCATCACTGAAGCTAATGAGAATTGATGCCACTGATAGGAAACAACTGCCGACTGACACTCATGAGGCTTGGCCTCTTGGCCCTGAGTTTACTAACAACTGCCAAATCAACCACAAGAGCACTGACTCGCTGCACGATGGAATAGATAGGGAATATAAATAATCATAATATTCATCTAGAGACGGGAAACCCTAAGAAGCAAGCAGTAGAAGCGAAATTGAAATCGATGGCTTGCTACCAGATAAAATCCGACGATTCGATGACCGACAAGCAAAGGAGAGGATCATGGGGCACCACCAAAATCGATAAGGATACATCTAGGGTGGCTGAGAAGGCATGGCAAGGCTAGCACGGGCGCTGTCACGGCGAGTCTAGTGTGGAGTTGATGCGGTGAGACAGGCGTGGTGGTGGCACGGTGGCGGAGGCAGGCGCGAGTGTGGTCGTGGTGAGGAAAAGCGTGGGTGCATGCGCTGCTAGGTTAGGCGCGGCGACATGACTAGGGAGGCGCAGGCGTGGCGAGGGCGTGGCGAGCTAGGCGTGGGCTTGAGCATGGCGATGGCGCGGTAGGCAGACACGGACGCGTGTGCGGCAGCACGAGGTAGGCGAGGCTAGGTTAAGGCAGCGTGGGTGCGTGATGAGGAAAAGTAAATAGTGGTCCCCCCATGACAGACAAGGAAAGAAAAGAGAAAACTTTTCTGCTTGACCTCCTGTGACCGGACGCATTGGTGGCAATGACCGGACGCTGCCACCTGGAGTTCGGTCGACAATAGAGAGGTCCAAAACCCCTCAAGTCATGACCAGACATGTCCAATTACCCTTGATCGGACGCAAGACAGAGTCTGGTTGATCCTAACATCTTCTTCTTCGTTTGACCGAACGCAGGGCCATCTTCACACTGGACGCTGGAGGAACATTGTTCAGTGTCTGGTCACTCCTATGTTGCATCTGTTCACCTCCTATGAACTGACTGGACGCTGGAAGCAGAGTCTGGTGCAGCGTTCGGTGACCATTTTTCAGCAAATCTTCAAAGTTCCTTCGCGCTGCCATTTCCCAATCAAGTCCCAACTTCAATAAGACATAAATAAACACCAATTGGGACTAATGTGGGATGCCTCTCTCAAACCCTCAAAATTTTCAAAGTATTTTGCCTTAAGCTATAATTCTTTTTAAGAAAATAGGCAATAAAAGGGGCGAGGAGCAAAATGTGGTCACACAATAGGGTTTTATGACCAATAGTAGCTTCAAATGCTCTCCCGATTTGTGGATAAACACAGGTGGTCAAAAGATAATAGAAAAGAAATGACAAAGCAACACTCATGCACATGCTATGCAATACTTGAAAGTAATTTTAGTTGCTTGTCAAGTTTGATCCAAGGTTAAGCTTCTTCACATGCTTTTCGGCAGTTATCTTAACCATGTTAGACAAGCCCTAAGTGCATCACCAAAAATTAAACATGTTTTATATTACAATGCAATGCAAGGGACAACACAAGCTCAATTTTTAGTGAAGTTACTAGAATCAAGCACATTGAGCTCATATCTCAACCGACAAAATGTAGCCTCATCTAGCGGTTTAGTGAAGATATCCGCCAATTGATCCTCGGTCCTTACACCTTCTAGTGATATGTCATTTTTAGCAACATGATCTCTAAGAAAATGATGGCAGATATCTATGTGCTTGGTGCAAGAGTGTTGAACCGAATTATTAGCAAGCTTTATCACGCTCTCATTATCACACAAGAGAGGTACCTTTTCTAGAACTACACCATAGTCTAGCAAAGTTTGCTTCATGTAAAGTATTTGTGCACAACAAGCACACACGACAATGTATTCTGCCTCGGTGGTGGACAATGCCACACTATTTTGCTTCTTGGAGGACCAAGACACTAGTGATCTACCAAGCAAATGGCACCCTCTGGATGTGCTTTTTCTATCAATTTTGCAACCGGCATAATCCGAATCGGAATAGCCAACTAGTTGGAATCTAGCTCCTTTGGGATACCAAAGACCAATGCTTGGTGTGTGCTTAAGGTACCTAAGGATTCTTTTAATGGCCACCAAATGAGCTTCCTTATGATTTGCTTGATATCTAGCACACATACACACACTAAACATGATGTCGGGCCTAGATGTGGTCAAATACAACAAGGTACCAATCATAGAGCGGTAGAGAGTTTGATCAACCGTTTTACCTCCCTGATCTAGGTCAAGATGTCCATTTGATGGCATAGGTGTCTTGATTGGCTTGCATTCATCCATTTTGAACCTCTTGAGAAGGTCCTTGGTATACTTTTCTTAAGAGATGAAAATCCATTCTCTCATTCGCTTGATTTGAAAACCAAGAAAGAATGTAAGCTCTCCAATCATCGACATCTCAAACTCCTTCGACATCAATTCACCAAACTCTTTACAATAATCTTCATTTGATGAGCCAAATATAATATCATCAACATATATTTGACAAATGAAGATCTCTCCATCAAGCTTCTTGGTGAATAGCGTGGTGTTGACCTTCCCAATGGTGAATCCCTTCTCAATGAGGAAATCCCAAAGGAGTTCATACCAAGCTCTTGGGGCTTGCTTGAGCCCATATAGCGCCTTGGACAACCTATAAACATGATTAGGATATCTAGGGTTGTCAAACCTGGGAGATTGATCAACATAGACTAGTTCATTTATGAAGCCATTTAAAAATGCACTTTTAACATCCATTTGATATAATTTCTTTTCATGATGCGATGCATATGCAAGGAGGATATGAATGGCTTCAAGTCTTGCAACCAGTGCAAAGGTCTCTCCAAAATTCAACCCTTCAACTTGAGAGAACCCATTTGCAACTAGTCTTGCCTTGTTCCTCACAACAATGCCTTGATCATCTTGCTTGTTGTGGAACACCCACTGTGTTCCAATGACTCTTGCACCTTGTGGTCGCTCTTCTGTAACACCCTAGGTATTTGGCTTCCACATAATTGCATGTCATTTCATAAACATATGCATCATCTATGTCATCATGCCATTTGTCACTGAAACATGCATATGCAACATTCGCATATTCTGTTTGTTCATACTTTCTTGCTTAGGAATGGTAGTAGTGCAACATGTGAATGCAACATTAATTTTTCATACCTGGAAACATGGCAACATGGTAGGAATGTGGCAAGTTAAGCTTGCAACAAAAGTCATGCAACATATGAAACATTGCATTGCAACATATGAGTGAATTGCTTGTTTTAGTTGCTTTATCACGTGTGATCTTTAGAAGTGGTATAACAATTTTGTAAAGTGGTTGATCATGGTCTATTACACCTTAACTACACTTAGGTTACTTGTTGGAACATTGTTCATGTAGATCAAAATGACCAAAATGCCCTCAAGTGAAGGTTTGACTAGAATTGACCCTTGGAGTGTCACTATTTGACTGATTCAAAAGACCAATTTAGAAACCTTGCATGGCTTTACACTCTTTACAAAAGTTGTAGTTAATTTATTAAGGAACAAAAGTTGTTTTATGGCCAACTCATGAAAATGTGTGGAGCATGGTCAAACATGGCCCACAAGTCAGATGTCCATGCTGTTTTCACTGAAAAATTTGTCTAAGTCTTAAACTGCATTTTCAGTTGGATCAGGCCAACTTTGGCTTCATGTAACTGCTGATCCATGGCGATTTAGGGCATGGTCCTTGAAGAGAAATTGTAGAGGGATGGTACATCTACAATTTTCATGTACACTATTTTTGCAAACGAGCAACGGATTAGTCAGGATAATGCGTTGAAGTGGCGCTGTCAGTCATGGTCATCAATCACTGAATCGCCATTTTCAGAAAATTTTCAGTAATGTCATGGCCGACCGGTTCAGAAAGCCAAAGCCACGTGGTGCCACTCGTCGCCGCTCGCCTGAGCGCGCAGGCCACGCGCCGTGGGAGTCCTAGCACGGCCAGCCGCGTCTTGAAGCCACCCCGCGCCTGCCCGACGCACTCGCACGCCCCTGTTTGCATTCTTCGCCTCCCACAGCGCAGCACCGAGCCGCCCGCCATTGCCGCCGGAACTTCGCCCTCGCCTAGCTCCCGCGTCTTGGCAAAAACGTGTTGCCTAGCTTACCTAGAGCCCCGCCGTGATCCCCTCTCCCTTTTCCACCGTGCTAGCGAGTTAATCGTGCATCGGTAAGGGCCAATCACTGATTTTTTTCCCACCACCACCTTGTCGGACCTCGCCGGAGTTAGCACTCCACGCGGCCAGCTCTCCTCGCGTCTTCCCATTCCTTCCTCTATCTCGCGCTAGGTCATAGGAACACTGCCGAAGCTCGCTGAGTGAGCCACTAGGGCCATGACGCCGTAAGCTCGCCGGTCCTGCCGTGGCCGCGCGCCGCCGTGCTAGTCACCACCCCTTTTTACTGCGTCATTGCTGCAATAGTTGGTTCCTCTAGGTCCGCTAGGGTGAGGCGAACGTGTGGGCACCGTTGGTCTCGCCGGAGAAGCCACCGACGGTGAGTCCCGTCGTCGTCTTCCTCCTTTCCCTGCTTCTCTCTCTAACGCGCGGGCCTCCTTGTCAGCCGCCGTGGCTGAGGCGGGAGCCCAGCATGGGCCGCGCCATTGTCTGGGCCGCGCCAGCGTCGCTCATGGGCCGCTGTTCCTTCGGGCCGGCCCAGCTGTGGCTGTGTTTTGTTTCATTATTTCGTTTTGCTTTATTATTTCACAGATTGGTATATAGATTCAAAAATGTGTATCTCCTAGTTGGTAGATCCAATTGCTATGGTTCCAATTTTGTTGAGTTCCTAGTAATGTCTAGTATTTAATAAAAATATTATATGAGCACATGTTTTAGAAATTCTGGGTAAATTAAATAGGACTTTGAAATGTGTTTTTGGATACATGCAAACTTGTTTGAATTTTATCTTGAGTTTCTGTGGTTCAAAAATTATGAAATTTTGTGGGTAATCTATGCTTGCTTAGTGGAGGCTCTGGTTAAAATTTTAGAGCTAGTGCATGTATAGTTTTTGAGTTATAGAATTTCTTTTTATTAATAGATGGATCTTGTGTGAATTTTCATAATTTTTCTATAGATCCAGTATAGGTAAAATTTGGTGAGTAAGGTTCTTATGCTGGAATGATGCTAGGAAAAATGAGAAATTTGTTGCTTGACACTTTTCATTAGGGTTTCCTAATTATGCTAAAAATGGACATACCACTTGTTATTTTAGGTACAGCAAGTTCTGCTTGCTCAATGGATTTGAAATTTTTATGGTAGTCTATGTGAAGCATGAGATAGCTACTGTAATTTTTGTAGATTTTTATGAACAATTTTACTATATATTTCTTTAATCACCTAATTAAATAAATAAATTGGAAAAGGATATTAAATAATTTATTTAGAAGTTAGCACTATACTTTCTAGTGTTCCTCTGGTATGTGCAACAAGTTGGTAAGCTTGGTTTGGTCAAATTAGGCTTTTGCATCATCGTTAAATAAATAAGTTAGTAACCCTGCCGTTCTGGACAAATTCTAGGTTTACTGGAATTCGATTTAGTTAACGTAAGTATCATGCTGTGATGTTTACAATTGTTTTGTAGAGAATTTCATAAGCTTTCCAGAATGTCCTCATACAAGTCATTTGGAATTGTAGAACTCTGGTTGTGATTGCATTAAGGGACTACTTGTATGCATATGAAGCTTTAAATGTTAAATTATGTATACCTTTACTATTTCTAAGTTTATGGTAATGTTCTTAGGTGTTAGGCCTTTAACTGAAGATGAGCATCTTTACCTTAGGTTATGCAAGTTAGGTAAGTTGATCTTGTTCTTCAAGTTAAGATTAGATACATGTTTTAAAGTGATTTGAATAGAGCTATTCTTAATCGGTAAACGAGCGTCCAGTAATGTTTCGTTAAACCCTTACTGTGATTCATTCATCATGAGCATCATGTCATTCCTTATGCATACATGATATTTATCTTGTGCATCGGCATGCAATAGGTGTTCCAGAGGGAGTTACGCTTCTGGAATTCGAGCCAGTACTTCCGGAGGAGCAGCAGCAAGCTCAGGAGCAGGAGGTGCAGGCCCCCGAAGAAGGAGTCAACGAAGAAGTTCTTGAGTGCCCCAATCACCAACCTTCATCTTTTCTGAAAGGCAAGCCCCGAAGCATTCTAAGACTCCTATGTTTTAAAAATGGTTACTTTGAGTATCTTTATTTATTGATGCATTAAGTGATAGGAATTGAATGCGAACACTTCTTGCATATATATCTACTCCTTGGCCAGTATACGTACCCTGAATCCTATTTAGGTCCAGGAGCGAATCAAAGCTTAGCCATGCTTAGACCGGTAAGAGTCAGGTGATTTCCTGTCACCTGCATATTAGGAAAATGTCTGGGCACGATTGGCTATAATTGCTATCGTGGAGAATAACCATGTGTTAATAATGAATTGTGACCGGGCGGGAGGTCGATAGAGAAGCAACAAGGCAAGGAGGTCTTGGTCGTGGATCTATCCCCATCTATGTCAGTTAAGGACCGATTCGCTATACGTCCTCATGTCATGTTGAACGCATGCCTATCACTTAGTTGGCCGGATAACTCGTTCTGACTGCGAAGCCGAGTAGCTCAACTCAGGCCGGAAGACCGAGAAGTGAAAGTGCGCACCCTAGCGGTAGTAAGGATGTGAGAGGAGCTATTGGCGTAAGTCCGAGGTGAGATTGACCACCTGGCAGAGTGGACTCCCTGAGGGTGCGGCGCTGCTCGGAGCCGCGATTCCTGAGATGTACCAAAGGTGACCTAAGGCTGCCTTCGCGAGGTATGCCTGGGTTGGTGTTAGGAATACCCCTCCAGCTGGATAGGAATCGATTCGAATCGCCATCTCTCCCGGATAGTGAGAACTTGACTAAGCAGCGGCAACGTAGATGCACTTAATTGAACTTGATGGTTAAATCGATGATGATGATGATACAACATTATACCGGATATGGTTACTAATGTTTGGAGTTAATCAATTGCTTGCTCTAGTATAGGTGCTAATCTAGTTGATAGGTTAATATTGTTAACTTACTGCTTACTCATAAATCAAATTATGCTCTAGTATCACTAAAGCTTTTATGCAAAATGGTTGTCAAGCTAGATCCACCGATAAAGCCTTGCATAATCCTTGGTTACATTTATTTCTGGTTTACGATGGGTAAGTCTAGCTGAGTACCTTCTCGTACTCAGGGTTTATTCCCCCTTGTTGCAGATGACGTGCTCTATAATGGCTACTGCAAGTATTGTCTCCACCCTGCGGGGGATGAAGACTAGATCATGGGCATGATCATCTATATTATCTTATCTTACTGCTTTTGCTGGATATGACTATGGTACTGGCTTGTATTTGAACTAAGTGTGTGTGATGGTGTTAAACTACTTTGCTTCCACTATTTGTGAACTCGTTTTGTAATAACTATGTGTACTCTGATGTATGTGGTACTTATGAACTACTTGTGAAATGGATGTAACATGTGGCTTGTTATGTTGAATTACTGTGATCTTGGTTGTATGCAAGTTGGTTTGAAATCCTTCGTGGTTTCAGTTGACTACCGAGTTTATATGGGTTCAAGTATGACGGTTTGATCACTCTGGTGATTGCTTTTGTACTTGTGCTCTTATAAATTGGTCGGTTCTGTTACAACTGGTATCAGAGCTAGATTCAACATTAAACATGTCATATGTGTATTTAAAACAAAAGCTTTTGTTTGCGAAAATCAGTTTTGACAACTTATAGCTACATATATATAGGTGTTCAAATCTGAAATTTTATCTAAGTATGCCAGTTGTCATATCCTCTCTGCCCAAATAAGGACTTTCAGGTGGCTTATTTAAGTAATAACTTTTGGGGGGTAATTGCTTTCATTTTATTTCATCGTCCATATGGCGTGTTATTGTATGGATGCCATCCGCTGGGATGGTAATGTATGGATCAATTGCCTCTACGCCCAGGTAAAGCGAGTTGTGAGAGCATGACCGTCCAACTGTTGGTCTAGGGGAGAGTTAGTTATGGTTACCAGAATGTTTACATGTTGCACACATGTACATATGAAGGTACTTAATTGTGGGTGTATCAATCGGGTAGCTTTGGATACCGAAGTATATATATCCGGGGATGTATATATGGAGAGTATCTTAGTTTACTGCTTTCATTGCGTACTTATTTCTTTTGTTGGGATGGCCTGCAATGAAATTTTCTGTAGGTACACTAACAGCGCAACGTGTAGCTCGACTAGATATGTATATGAGAGAACGTATGTATGCCACCATCTATGTCGCTAGAATGTTAAATTTTCTTAAGATTAGTGAGGACGTACGGAACGTGCATGCATCATGTTTACTCATGCCATTACATTTGTGCATCACTCCCTCCCTTATCTTTAATTATTCCGTTATAGTTTTCTCATCCTGTAAGATAATCCTCTCACACCCAAGTTGCAATGCTACTACTGATGGCCGCACTAGCACTACCGCCCTGGGCAGCACGTTCCTTCATGTGTTTGGCACCCCAACCCTGTTGCAGATGGTGCTACATTCAGTAGGATACACGGAGCAGTCTCGTTATACTTAGATGTAATCTCTGAAACTTGAAGTTGACCAAAAATTTGGCATATGAGCGGATTCATCGCATGAATGTGCGGAGTAAAGTTATGGCGATGTTATGAGGATGAATTATTGTGCCTCTGTTTATTGTATGAAATTAATCTCTCCAATAAGCTCAGTTTGGCATAATTCTACAATTCATCTGCAATGTATCTGACATCGTCCACCATTACTCACAAATGCGCTTCTGCAGATGTCGCGCAATCTGCGTTCAGGCCATGGTGGGGGTAGTGGTGATGATGATCTTCCACCGCCACCATCGCCCACACCGTCTGATCTGTTGGCTATGCTCGTGGAAGGACAGCATGCGTTGGGTGATGCTATGCGTACCATGGCCCAACATCAAGCCCAAGGCCGCAATCAACGACAGGGACCAGAGCCCAACCAGTTTAGTGATTTCAAGGAATTCCAAGATACCAAGCCACCCATCTTCAAGGAAGCTGAAGAGCCGCTCCAAGCAGAAGAGTAGCTAAACACGCTTGAGCACAAGTTCTGTTTGCTCAGGGTGACAGAGCAGATGAAGGCGGAGTATGCTTCGCATCAGCTACAAGGACCAGCAGGTATATGGTGGCGACATTATCGGTCCACCCTGCCAGAAAATGCCCAGATCACTTGGAATCGATTCCAGGAGGCTTTCAAGAGTCATTATATTCCTCCCGGGTTGATGGCCATAAAGCACAATGAGTTTATGAAGTTGGTGCAGGGCACCAAGACACTCACTGAATATCTTCATGCCTTCAACCATCTAGCAAGGTATGCTCCAGAATTCATTGATTCAGAAGCCAAGAAAATCACCAGCTTTAAGAGAGGGCTTAGTCCCAAACTGATGAAGTCCATGGGAAACAACAAGAGTATCACTTTCAATGAGTTCATAAGCGATGCTCTTACTCAAGAGAATAACGATAATGTCTATGCTGCTTCCAAAAATCGCAAGAGGGTCTTTGAGGCAGGTGTCTCTCAGGCTAGAGCTCCAGTAGCGAAGACTCAGTTTCGCCCACCGACTACAGCCGTTCGGTACCGGCCGCCACAAAAGAAGAATCAGGCAAAGACTGGGTTCAAGAAGGCATTTACTGTACCTCTTCCAAAGGGTACCATAGGACCAGGAAATTCTTTTGTTCCGCCAGCTAATAGGCCCTGCTGGAATTGTGGCAGGACAGGTCATTGGTCCAAGAATTGTCCGTATCCTCAGAAGAACAATTAGAAGCAAGGGAATTCTGGTGCTCGTCAAGGACATGTTAACTACACCAACATGGCCGAGATACCCTCAGGAGAGGTAGTCACCACGGGTAAGTTTCTTGTGAATCACCATCCGGTAGTTATACTATTTGATTCTGGTGCTTCGCATTCATTTATGAGTCCAGCTTTTGCATCAAAATACAATCAGAAGGTAATTACAGTATCCATGGGTAGTTATTGCATTAGTGCAGCTGGAAGTAATATTTCGACCAATCAAATAGTGCTAGGGGTGAGTATTGAAATAGAGGGGCGAGTGTTTATGGCCGATGTGGTAGTTCTGCTGGGTTTAGGGATAGATGTAATCTTGGGAATGAAGTGGATGAGCGGTCATGGAGTGCTCATTGATACTTCCACTAGGGTCGTTATGTTGAGGGATCCTATCAGCAATGAAGCCTTCCTTGTGCCACTTCCCAGAGAGCTAGAACTCCACAACACTGCTAATGCTATCCAGACCCCGAGAATTGAGGAAGTCCCAGTAGTGTGTGAATTTCCAGTTGTATTTCCTGATGATCTACCTGGTTTACCGCCGGATCGAGATATTGAATTCAAGATCGAGTTAGTGCCGGGCACTGCACCTATTTCTAGAAGGCCTTATAGGATGCCGCCCAATGAGTTAGCAGAGCTTAAAGTTTAGTTACAAGATCTGTTAGAGAAAGGTCTTATCCGACCTAGTGCCTCTCCCTGGAGTTGTCCTGCTATATTTGTGAAGAAGAAGGACAAGTCATTGCGCATGTGTGTGGATTATCATCCACTCAATGCGGTGACAATCAAGAACAAGTACCCATTGCCTCGCATTGATATTTTGTTTGATCAGTTGTCTAAGGCAAAGGTATTCTCTAAAATTGATTTGAGATCTGGTTATCATCAGATAAAGATTAGACCGGAGGATGTGCCTAAGACCGCCTTCTCCACTAGATACGGGTTGTATGAGTATCTGGTTATGTCTTTTGGCCTGACCAATGCTCCTACATACTTCGTATATCTGATGAACTCTGTGTTCATGGAAGAACTGGACAAATTTGTAGTTGTCTTCATTGATGACATCTTGATCTTTTCTGTAAATGCTGAAGAACATGCCGAGCATCTGAGAGTTGTTTTATCCAGGCTACGAGAGCATAAGCTTTATGCCAAGTTCAGTAAATGTGAGTTTTGGCTTAAGAAAGTACCTTTCTTGGGTCATGTGTTGTTCGATGAAGGGATTTCGGTTGATCCGTCTAAGGTGCAAGAAGTCATGAATTGGAAAGCACCAACTTCAGTACATGAGATCAGAAGTTTCCTTGGTTTGGCTGGATATTATCGTCGATTCATCCCAGATTTCTCTAAGGTAGCCAAGCCCATGACCAGGTTGCTTCAAAAAGATGTAAAGTTTGTTTGGACTCCAGAGTGTGAGATTGCTTTTTGCACTTTGAGGACCTTGTTGACATCAGCTCCTGTGTTGGCACAACCTGATATCGAAGAAACCTTTTGATGTGTTTTGTGATGCATCAGGTACCGATTTAGGTTGTGTCCTTATGCAGGAAGGTCGAGTTATCGCCTATGCCTCGCGTCAGCTAAGGAAGCATGAAGCTAATTATCCAACTCATGATCTTGAGTTAGCTGCGGTTGTGCATGCTTTGAAGATTTGGAGGCATTACTTGCTCGGTAATGTGTGCCATATTTATACCGATCATAAAAGTCTCAAGTATATCTTCACTCAACCAGAATTGAACATGAGACAGAGAAGATGGCTAGAGTTGATTAAAGATTATAACTTAGAAGTTAATTATCATCCGGGTAAAGCAAATGTTGTTGCTGATGCTTTGAGTAGGAAATCTCACTGTAATTCTCTCTTGGAGGCAGATTATCATTTGGCGCAGTCTGTTACATCCTGCTGTGCTGCATAGTATTACCCTTAGTTGCTCTCTAGAAAGTAAAATCATCGAGCTTCAGAAAACCGATGTGGGTGTGTTCCACATCAAAAGAAAGATGAAGGAACAAGAGACAAAACACTTTCGTATTGATGAGAAGGGTGTTCTATGGTTTAAGGATAGACTGGTAGTACCAAAGGACAAAGAGCTTAGAAACCAAATCTTAGGAGAAGCTCACTCATCCAAGTTATCCATCCACCCAGGAAGTAGTAAAATGTATCAAGATTTGAAATCTCGCTTTTGGTGGACCAAGATGAAGAAAGAAATCGCAGCTTATGTTGCAAGGTGCGACAATTGTTGTAGAGTCAAAGCAATTCACATGAAGCCTGCTGGACTTCTCCAACCATTGTCTATACCAGGATGGAAGTGGGAAGAGATTAGTATGGATTTTATTGTTGGACTTCCCCCTACCCAAAAGAATTTTAATTCCATATGGGTGATAGTGGATCATTTAACAAAGTCTGCTCATTTCATACCAGTTAGAGTTGACTATCGACCAAGTGACTATGCTGAGATATATTTTAACCAGATAGTACGTCTCCATGGTGTTCCTAGAACCATTGTATCTGACAGAGGACCTCAGTTCATCGCTTGTTTTTGGGAACAATTACATAAGATGATAGGAACCAACTTAGTTTGAAGTTCTGCTTATCATCCACAAACCTCCGGACAGACAGAGCGGGTGAATCAAATATTGGAAGACATGTTAAGAGCTTGCGTCATATCATCCAAAGGTTCATGGGATAAGTGGTTACCCTTGGCTGAATTTTCCTATAATAATAGTTATCAAGAAAGTATCAAGATGGCCCCGTTCGAAGCGTTGTATGGTCGCAAGTGTAGAACTCCTTTGAACTGGGTTGAATCTGGAGAAAGGAGATACTACGGCATTGATTTTGTTGAAGAGGCTGAACAACAAGTCCGCACTATCCAAAAATATATGAAAGCCGCTCAAGCTAGGCAGAAAAGCTATGCGGATAAAAGGAGGAAACCCATTGAGTTTGAAGTGGGTGATCACGTGTATCTGAAGGTATCACCGATGAAAGGTGTGCAGCGATTCGGAGTAAAGAGAAAGCTTGCACCTAGGTATGTAGGTCCATATCCGATCATAGAGAAGAGTGGGAATGTAGCTTACAAGATAGAGTTACCTTACGAGATGAGAGTTATCTTCAATGTTTTTCATGTATCTCAATTGAAGAAATGTCTCCGTATTCCTGAAGAAAGAGTTTCACTTCGAGATGTCAAGTTGAAATCAGATTTATCCTATGAAGAAAGACCAGTGCGGGTTATCGACACGAGAGAAAGAGTAACCCGGAATCGTGTGGTCAAGTTCTACAAGGTTATGTGGAGTAACCAGGGTAGTGAGAGCGATGCAACGTGGGAGCGGGAAGATTATTTGAAGGATGTATACCCTACCTTTTATTCAAAATGGTACGCTTTTCAAATCTTAGGGCGAGATTTTTATAAGGGGGGAGGGCTGTAACACCCTAGGTGTTTGGCTTCCACATAATTGCATGTCATTTCATAAACATATGCATCATCTATGTCATCATGCCATTTGTCACTGAAACATGCATATGCAACATTCGCATATTCTGTTTGTTCATACTTTCTTGCTTAGGAATGGTAGTAGTGCAACATGTGAATGCAACATTAATTTTTCATACCTGGAAACATGGCAACATGGTAGGAATGTGGCAAGTTAAGCTTGCAACAAAAGTCATGCAACATATGAAACATTGCATTGCAACATATGAGTGAATTGCTTGTTTTAGTTGCTTTATCACATGTGATCTTTAGAAGTGGTATAAAAATTTTGTAAAGTGGTTGATCATGGTCTATTACACCTTAACTACACTTAGGTTACTTGTTGGAACATTGTTCATGTAGATCAAAATGACCAAAATGCCCTCAAGTGAAGGTTTGACTAGAATTGACCCTTGGAGTGTCACTGTTTGACTAATTCAAAAGACCAATTTAGAAACCTTGCATGGCTTTACACTCTTTACAAAAGTTGTAGTTAATTTATTAAGGAACAAAAGTTGTTTTATGGCCAACTCATGAAAATGTGTGGAGCATGGTCAAACATGGCCCACAAGTCAGATGTCCATGCTGTTTTCACTAAAAAATTTGTCTAAGTCTTAAACTGCATTTTCAGTTGGATCAGGCCAACTTTGGCTTCATGTAACTGCTGATCCATGGCGATTTATGGCATGGTCCTTGAAGAGAAATTGTAGAGGGATGGTACATCTACAATTTTCATGTACACTATTTTTGCAAACGAGCAACGGATTAGTCAGGATAATGCGTTGAAGTGGCGCTGTCAGTCATGGTCATCAATCACTGAATCGCCGTTTTCAGAAAATGTTCAGTAACGTCGTGGCCGACTGGTTCAGAAAGCCAAAGCCACGTGGTGCCACTCGTCGCCGCTCGCCTGAGCACGCAGGCCACGCGCCGTGGGAGTCCTGGCACGGCCAGCCGCGTCTTGAAGCCACCCCGCGCCTGCCCGACGCACTCGCACGCCCCTATTTGCATTCTTCGCCTCCCACAGCGCAGCACCGAGCCGCCCGCCATTGCCGCCGGAACTTCGCCCTCGCCTAGCTCCTGCGTCTTGGCAAAAACGCGTTGCCCAGCTTACCCAGAGCCCCGCCGTGATCCCCTCTCCCTTTTCCACCGTGCTAGCGAGTCAATCGTGCATCGGTAAGGGCCAATCGCCGATTTTTTTCCCCACCACCGCCTTGTCGGACCTCGCCGGAGTTAGCACTCCACGCGGCCAGCTCTCCTCGCGTCTTCCCATTCCTTCCTCTATCTCGCGCTAGGTCATAGGAACACTGCCGAAGCTCGCTGAGTGAGCCACTAGGGCCATGACGCCGTAAGCTCGCCGGAGCCGGTCCTGCCGTGGCCGCGCGCTGCCGTGCTAGTCACCACCCCTTTTTACTACGTCATTGCTACAATAGTTGGTTCCTCTAGGTCCGCTAGGGTGAGGCGAATGCGTGGGCACCGTTGGTCTCGCCGGAGAAGCCACCGACGACGAGTCCCGTCGTCGTCTTCCTCCTTCCCCTGCTTCTCTCTCTGACGCGCGGGCCTCCTTGTCAGCCGCCGTGGCTGAGGCGGGAGCCCAGCGTGGGCCGCGCCGTTGTCTGGGCCGCGCCAGCGTCGCTCGCGGGCCGTCGTTCCTTCGGGCCGGCCCAGCTGTGGCTGTGTTTTGTTTCATTATTTCGTTTTGCTTTATTATTTCGCAGATTGGTATATAGATTCAAAAATGTGTATCTCCTAGTTGGTAGATCCAATTGCTATGGTTCCAATTTTGTTGAGTTCCTAGTAATGTCTAGTATTTAATAAAAATATTATATGAGCACATGTTTTAGAAATTCTGGGTAAATTAAATAGGACTTTGAAATGTGTTTTTGGATACATGCAAACTTGTTTGAATTTTATCTTGAGTTTCTGTGGTTCAAAAATTATGAAATTTTGTGGGTAATCTATGCTTGCTTAGTGGAGGCTCTGGTTAAAATTTTAGAGCTAGTGCATGTATAGTTTTTGAGTTATAGAATTTCTTTTTATCAATAGATGGATCTTGTGTGAATTTTCATAATTTTTTTATAGATCCAGTATAGGTAAAATTTGGTGAGTAAGGTTCTTATGCTGGAATGATGCTAGGAAAAATGAGAAATCTGTTGCTTGACACTTTTCATTAGGGTTTCCTAATTATGCTAAAAATGGACATACCACTTGTTATTTTAGGTACAGCAAGTTCAGCTTGCTCAATGGATTTAAAATTTTTATGGTAGTCTATGTGAAGCATGAGATAGCTACTGTAATTTTTGTAGATTTTTATGAACAATTTTACTATATATTGCTTTAATCACCTAATTAAATAAATAAATTGGAAAAGGATATTAAATAATTTATTTAGAAGTTAGCACTATACTTTCTAGTGTTCCTCTGGTATGTGCAACAAGTTGGTAAGCTTGGTTTGGTCAAATTAGGCTTTTGCATCATCGTTAAATAAATAAGTTAGTAACCCTGCCGTTCTGGACAAATTCTAGGTTTACTGGAATTCGATTTAGTTAACGTAAGTATCATGCTGTGATGTTTACAATTGTTTTGTAGAGAATTTCATAAGCTTTCCAGAATGTCCTCATACAAGTCATTTGGAATTGTAGAACTCTGGTTGTGATTGCATTAAGGGACTACTTGTATGCATACGAAGCTTTAAATGTTAAATTATGTATACCTTTACTATTTCTAAGTTTATGGTAATGTTCTTAGGTGTTAGGCCTTTAACTGAAGATGAGCATCTTTACCTTAGGTTATGCAAGTTAGGTAAGTTGATCTTGTTCTTCAAGTTAAGATTAGATACATGTTTTAAAGTGATTTGAATAGAGCTATTCTTAATCGGTAAACGAGCGTCCAGTAATGTTTCGTTAAACCCTTACTGTGATTCATTCATCATGAGCATCATGTCATTCCTTATGCATCCATGATATTTATCTTGAGCATCGGCATGCAATAGGTGTTCCGGAGGGAGTTACGCTTCTGGAATTCGAGCCAGTACTTCCGGAGGAGCAGCAGCAAGCTCAGGAGCAGGAGGTGCAGGCCCCCGAAGAAGGAGTCAACGAAGAAGTTCTTGAGTGCCCCGATCACCAACCTTCATCTTTTCTGAAAGGCAAGCCCCAAAGCATTCTAAGACTCCTATGTTTTAAAAATGGTTACTTTGAGTATCTTTATTTATTGATGCATTAAGTGATAGGAATTGAATGCGAACACTTCTTGCATATATATCTACTCCTTGGCCAGTATACGTACCCTGAATCCTATTTAGGTCCAGGAGCGAATCAAAGCTTAGCCATGCTTAGACCGGTAAGAGTCAGGTGATTTCCTGTCACCTGCATATTAGGAAAATGTCTGGGCACGATTGGCTATAATTGCTATCGTGGAGAATAACCATGTGTTAATAATGAATTGTGACCGGGCGGGAGGTCGATAGAGAAGCAACAAGGCAAGGAGGTCTTGGTCGTGGATCTATCCCCGTCTGTGTCAGTTAAGGACCGATTCGCTGTACGTCCTCATGTCATGTTGAACGCATGCCTATCACTTAGTTGGCCGGATAACTCGTTCCGACCGCGAAGTCGAGTAGCTCAACTCAGGCTGGAAGACCGGGAAGTGAAAGTGCGCACCCTGGCGGTAGTAAGGATGTGCGGGGAGCTATTGGCGTAAGTCCGAGGTGAGATTGACCACCTGGCAGAGTGGACTCCCTGAGGGTGCGGCGCTGCTCGGAGCCGCGATTCCTGAGATGTACCAAAGGTGACCTAAGGCTGCCTTCGCGAGGTATGCCTGGGTTGGTGTTAGGAATACCCCTCCAGCTGGATAGGAATTGATTCGAATCACCGTCTCTCCCGGATAGTGAGAACTTGACTGAGCAGCGGCAACGTAGATGCACTTAATTGAACTTGATGGTTAAATCGATGATGATGATGATGATACAACATTATACCGGATATGGTTACTAATGTTTGGAGTTAATCAATTGCTTGCTCTAGTACAGGTGCTAATCTAGTTGATAGGTTAATATTGTTAACTTACTGCTTACTCATAAATCAAATTATGCTCTAGTATCACTAAAGCTTTTATGCAAAATGGTTGTCAAGCTAGATCCACCGATAAAGCCTTGCATAATCCTTGGTATCATTTATTTCTGGTTTACGACGGGTAAGTCTAGCTGAGTACCTTCTTGTACTCAGGGTTTATTCCCCCTTGTTGCAGATGACGTGCTCTATAACGGCTACTGCAAGTATTATCTCCACCCTGTGGGAGATGAAGACTAGATCATGGGCATGATCATCTATATTATCTTATCTTATTGCTTTTGCTGGATATGACTATGGTACTGGCTTGTATTTGAACTAAGTGTGTGTGATGGTGTTAAACTACTTTGCTTCCGCTATTTGTGAACTCATTTTGTAATAACTATGTGTACTCTGATGTATGTGGTACTTATGAACTACTTGTGAAATGGATGTAACATGTGGCTTGTTATGTTGAATTACTGTGATCTTGGTTGTATGCAAGTTGGTTTGAAATCCTTCGTGGTTTCAGTTGACTACCGGGTTTATATGGGTTCAAGTATGACGGTTTGATCACTCCGGTGATTGCTTTTGTACTTGTGCTCTTATAAATTGGTCGGTTCTGTTACATCTTCAAGTGTCCAAACTTCATTGCGGGTGAAGTTGTTCAACTCTTCATGCATGACATTTATCCAATCTAGATCTTGAAGAGCTTCTTCTACATTTGTAGGCTCAATGTAAGAAACAAATGAGTGATGTTCAATAAATGAAGCAAGTTTTTGAGAGCAAGTCATTACCCTTTGAAGGACTCCCTATGATGAGATCTTGTGGATGTGCTTGTAGTAGGAGTGAATTTCTTCTATCAACCACTTGAGGGGGAGGTTGTGGAGCATCAACATCTTGAGCTTGTGCCACCATTTGATCATGGGAGATATGAGTATCTTTATTTTCTACTCTCTCATCTTTATCATCATCTTGTGGCACATTTGATGAAGAAGGTGGATCAATCACTTGCACATCAACTTCATCATCTTTGGGCTTGATATTTCCAATCAGAATGTTCTTCATGGCCTCCCTCAATGGTTCATCACCTACATCATCAAGATTCTCATGTGCTCCTTGGGAGTCGTTAGATTCATCAAATTCCACATCATATGTTTCTTCAACCAAGCCAGTGGCATGATTAAATACTCGATATGTTTTGGACTTTGATGAGTAACCAACAAGAAAACCAATATCACAACATCTTTGGAACTTTCCTAGGTGTTGCCACTTCTGGTAGATGTAGCATTTGTAACCAAACACTCGAAAGAATGAGGCGTCTGGCTTCTTCCCATTGAGTAACTCATAAGGGGTCTTGCCAAGAAACTTTTAAAGAAATAGACGGTTGGATGCATAACATGTGCTGTTGATAGCTTCCGCCCATAGAACTTTGGGTGTATTGTACTCATCAAGCATTGTTCTTGCAAGGGTGATAAGTGTCCGGTTCTTTCTCTCTACTACACCATTTTGTTGAGGAGTGTATGTTGTGGAGACCTCATAATTGATCCCAACTTCATCACAATATGCTTCAATGTTTGTGTTGTCAAATTCTTTACCATTATCACTTCTTATCTTCTTGAGCTTCACTTCAAATTCATTTTGTGCTCTCTTGGCAAACTTCTTGAAACATACAGCCACTTCGGTCTTGTCATGAAGGAAGAACACCCAAGTGTATCCAGAGTAGTCATCAACAATCACAAGGCAATAGAGATTTCCTCCCAAACTCTTGTAAGTTGTAGGTCCAAATAGATCCATGTGGAGAAGCTCTAGTACTCTTATTGTTGACATGTAAGGTTTTGTTGGATGAGTGTTTGCAACTTGCTTGCTGGCTTGACATGCACTACAAAGCTTGTCCTTCTCAAATTTCACATCCTTCAAGCCTCTCACCAATTCATTCTTCATTAGCTTCTTGAGTAAGCTCATTCCAATATGTGCTAGTCTTCTATGCCATAGCCACCCAAGTGAAGTTTTGGTGAATAGGCATGTCTTCAAGTTTGCATCTTCAGAGGTGAAATCCACTAGATATAGGTTGTTGTATCTAAAACCCTTGAATATAACTTGATCATCATCTTTCTTTGATACAACCACTTCCTTCCTGGTAAACAAACATTGAAAGCTAAGATTACACAATTGACCAACGGATAATAAGTTGAAACTCAAAGAAGCAACATATAACACATTTGATATTGAGTGATCATTTGATATTGCAACTTTGCCCAATCCTTGAACTTTGTCCTTTGAATTATCACCAAATGTAATCCTTTCTTGAACATCTACTTCTTCATCTAGTGAGGTGAACATACGAGGATCACCGATCATATGTTGAGTGCAACCACTATCAATAACCTAATGACTTCCACCGGTCTTGTAGTTCACCTATACATAAGAGATCAAGCTTGTTGTTTAGGGACCCAAATTTGATGGGGGCCCTTGACTTTCTCAACTAGTGACTTTGCAACCTAAATTTTCTTAGGCCTATTCTTGTTGGAAGGACCTAAGAACATGACTTTTATTTTTCCACTAGAATCATTTCTAAGCATGTAATGAGCATTGAAGGCAAAGGGTCTAGCATGCTTGGGTAAGGGTTGTGGTGGAGGAGTTTGACACTCATGGGCAAAGTGACCTTCTTGTCCACACTCAAAACATCTCTTTGGCTTAGGCTTTGACTTGTGTTGTTGTTGACATTGAGCTTGAGCTTTCTTCTCTTGATTTGCCAAGTACCCAATACCACTTCTATCCATCTTCATCACGGTGTTTATGAGTAGCTCACTTTGGAGATATTGGCCTCTTGTGAACTTGCTCAAGCTAGCCTTGAGATGTTCTTTCTCCAACTTGAGCTTCTTGTTTTCTTCTCTAAGTTCATCATGATTTTTCTCCATCTTGAGTCTCTTGTTCTCTTCTTTGAGCATCTCATTCTCAAGAGCTATATCACAATCATTGTCAAGATTCTGTATTACAATTGTGTTGGTGGTTTATAGCTTTTCAAGGACTTCTTGAGCTTTTCATTCTCATTCTTGAGCTTGACATACTCATCATAGTTGTCGGACTCAACCACTTTCTTACCTTTGCTACTAGAACCTTGCTCAATGCTCTCAATAATCAAGTCATCACATGATGTAGCTATATCAATCTTAACAACATTGTTAGTAGCATCATGTGGCTCATTGGATAATAACTTATGAGAAACAACAAGATTATCATGATTAATCTTGAGATTGGTGTACTCTTCTTTTAGCAAATTGTAGCTAGTGGTGAGCTCATTATGTATCCCCTCAAGTTTCATGTTTTTCTTTAAGCTCCTTTTTAGAAGATTTGAGCTCCTTGAGTTTGGATGACATAATTTTATTTTCTTCTCTAAGCTCAACACTAGCTTTTTCGGCTATGTCATATTTTGCTAAGAGTGAGTCCTTCTCAAGTTCTAGCTTTTCATTTTTAGCTCTTGTCTTTCTTATGATTTTAGTGTATTGGTTTAGCAACTTGATAAGATCATCATAAGAAGGTGATTTAAATTCATCATCACTATCATTACCACTTTCATCATTGCTAGCATTATCATCACCACTACTATCATCATTTTGTACCTTTCGTTCACCCTTGGCCATAAGGCATAGGTGTGTAGAGGATGACGGCAGCGGTGTTGGTGAAGATAGTGAAGAATCAATTGCAATAGCGGCCACCTTCTCATTCTCATTCTCACTTTCATCATCGGATGAGCCACTTGATGATTCAATATCCGTGAGCCAATCACCAATAATGTATGCCTTGCCATTCTTCTTCTTCTTATGATATTCCTTCTTGCCATCCTTCTTTCTTGTATGGCTTATTCTTCTTCTTTTCATCATCATCTTCATTATTTGAGTCATCTTTCTTGCCCTTGTACTTCTTCTTGTACTTGTCTTTCTTGGGTTTGGGGCATTGATGAGCTAGATGACCAAGTTCTCCACAATTATAGCAATCCATTTCGAAGATGGGCTTCCTTCTATTGCTAGTGAAGAATTTCTTCTTCTTGCCATCAAACTTGACACCATTCTTGTTGAGCTTCTTGAGCATCTTAGCGTTCTCACCATGAGAGCAAGACTTGCATCATCAATTTCATCATCACTTGAGCTATCATGATCAATTCTTGCTTTGCCTCTCTTCTCTTGGCTAGCCTTGAATGCCAAATCTTTCTTCTTGGTGGAAGAAGAGACATCTTGTGGAGTGATGTGCATATACATCTCATGTGCATTGATCTTCCCCAAAATTTGAGTTGGTGTAGCGGCAAAAAGATCACCTTGATGAAGCACCATCACAATATGCCCATATTTGTCAATGGGGAGGACACTCAAGATCTTTCTTACAACATCGAAGGGTTGCATTTGTGTGAGTCCAAGCCCATTGACTTCCTCTACAAGAACATTCAAGCGTGAATACATCTCATTGGCACTTTCTCTAGGAAGCATCTCAAATGAATTTAGCTTTTTCATCACAAGGTGGTAGCGTTCCTCATTCTCACTCTTTGTTCCCTCATGGAGCGCACAAATGTCCGACCATAGTGCATGGACATCTTTGTGGTTCCGTACATGGTTAAACACATCCTTGCAAAGGCCTCTAAAGAGGGTGTTTCTAGCCTTTGCATTCCACTTCTCATAATTAACCTCATCGCCTTGAAGGTTTGTGGGATCCTTAGGTTTTGGAAAGCCTTGTGAGGCGACTCTAAGTACTCCAACATCTAAAGCTTCTAGATAAGCTTCCATACGAATTTTTCAATAAGGAAAATCATCTCCCTCAAAGATAGGAGGGGTCCATCCCCATAGGACATCTTGCTCTAGGCGGTTAAGCCTAATTTAGCGAGCATGAGGCTCTGATACCAATTGAAAGGATCAAGATGCCCAAGAGGGGGATGAATTGGGCTAATTCTAAATTCTTTCAATAATTAAGCCCTACACTTAGCCCATTTCACCCCTTGTGCCTAGAATGTGTTTCTATTGTTCTATCGCACAAAAGTTTTATACCCTAAGTTCCAATCCTACTCTAGCATGGCAATTCTAGAAATGTAAAGACATGAAATGAATTGCTCAAATGTAAATGCTCAAAATAAAGAGAGGGAAAGGAACGCAGTGATGTTTTCCTGAGGTATCGAAGAGTTGCCACACCCCAATAGTCCTCGTTGGAGCACCCGTGCAAGGGTGTAGCTCCCCCTTGATACGCGTAAGGATTAAGTGCTCTCTACGGGCTGATTTTTTGACACTCTGTCATGGTGAATCACCCACAACTGGTCACAACTTGACTTGGGTCATCCACAAGCTCCGTCGGATGATCACCAAGCTCCCAATCACCACCGAGCCATCTAGGTGATGGCGATCACCAAGAGTAACAAGCATAAACTCTCACTTAACCACGACAAGCCTAATGAGAAGGGTGGATGCACACTTGCTACTCTCTATGCACTAATGAGGTCCTTAATCTTGGATTATCAAATCTCAATCATCTCACTAGGCTCTAGCTCTCCCTTGCACTCCAAAGGTGTTTCTTAGCTGAACAAATGGGCAAGAGACCTCCCTTAGACGAGTGGAGTAAGTATTTATACCCCCTCATTCAAAACATAACATTTGGAGGCTCAGTCATCACTCTACAGGGTGATCTGATGCTCTGGTCAGGGTGATCAAACGCTCTGGTCAGTTATACTTGCCACTGTGTCAAAGAGAGCCATTAGGCTCTGACCGAACTCTAGCCTGTGTCTAGTCAAGAAAAATGCTCTTTGGAACCTTACTGATGTTGACCAGACACTAGCACCTAGAGTCCAGTCACTTTACTATTCAGCGTTCGGTCAGGTATCGGATCCGGACTAGCATCCGGTCAGCACCAACCGGACGCGTTCGGTTAGGAAATAGACTCTCTAGAACCTCTCTGAAGTTGACTGGACGTAGGTACCCAACGTCCGGTGCACTTTCACTCAGCGTCCGGTCAGTACCAGATGACTTAGTTGATCAAATGAACTAACCAGACTCACCCTCTAGCGTTCGGTCACAACCAAACTAGCATCTGATCAATCATTTGACCCTCCATTCACTTCCAACTCGTAATCCTATGTGAATGAAGTTTACTCCAATTGATCTTAGGGCTATTTCTGAGCTACCTAGTGCTAGGTTTGACAAGTGTTCACTACACCTAACCCACTAGACTTACCTAGGTCAAGCTACTAGTCCATACCCCCCTTAATAGTACGGCCAAAGGAAAAACAAAGTCCTAAACTACTCTAAGTGTCTCTCCATCTCCAAACGACACTTAGAACTAGTCCGTCCTAAACCTTGTCGTCCATCCTTTAAAAACCGAAACTATTTCCATCGACAGGGGCATGACAACCATGATTGCCAAATCAATTGTCATTACCATGACCTAACTCAAATTGCCTCTACAAAACACATGTTAGTCATAGTAATCTCATATCGTCATTAATCATTGGAACCCAACTAGGGGCCTATATGCTTTCACGTTCAATCTTGTTAGAAGTGCCAACAATGATACGATCCTTAATCAGCACAGACGGAATCAAATGAGTCAACCTACACATAGACTCCGTCTGATCTCCATTTACATTACCCCATGGTTCTTTTCCACGATAGCAAATATAGCCAACCATGTTTTGGTATCCACCTATATCTCATAGGTGATAAGAAATCACCCGACTTCTACCGGTCTAAGCATGGCTAAGCATAGATTTGATCCTGGACCTACATAGGGTTAAAGGTATATGTAACTAAACAAGGTAGTTCTATGCACCAAGTGTTTCCAATCAACTCTTATAACCTAATGCATCAAACATAAAGGACTCAAGTAATATTTTGTAAAACATGGAAGACTTAGAAAGCTCTAGGGCTTGCCTTTGAGGAAAGAGGTTGGGCACTTAGGGAGATCTTCGAGAGTCTCCTCCTCTTCTCCTAGAGCTATAGCCTAAGGCATCTCCTACTGATCCTCCTCCTCTTCTTCGTTGAACTCCAATAGAGTTATTTCTTCGAACGATTCTATATGCATGAGCATGAAATAAAATATCACGAATGCATATATGATGACATGTATAATATGATATGATGTGATGAAAGCATCCTCCCAAAGTGTTTTCAATAGCATTGCATTAAAGTAATAACAAGATGCATCTTATTTTACTGACTAGGTGCATATCTCTTTTCTAATAACTAAACAAACACTTATGTAAATCATCTTCTAGACTACAAGATAACAGCCACTTGTTTTGACCATAACTGGAGTTATACACATTAAAATAATATGGTTATGGACATTCTAGAAAGCTTATAAAATTTCCTACAACTTTCTTTTAATATAGTTAATGTGATTCAACAGTTATCTAGGCCAAATAATTCAATCATTCAAATCTGTCCAGAGAGCAAGCATTTCTGATAGCAGACTTCTAACGGCCATAATTCTTAAACCATAAGGCCTATGACAATGAAAATTTAATACAACATACATAAGTAAGTTATCTACAACTTTGTTATTAACAAGTTTTACAGAAAAGACCATTATCATCGTGAAATTATCATCACAACTGAAACTATACATGCAACCATCTAGTTGAATTATAAAGCAATAATTAACTAGTTGCATATAACCAATTACTTTTAATCCTAACTAATAACATCAACAAATCATATGCATCACAATAACCATAGAAAACATTATGGTTAAAGATAACTAAATTATTTATATCAATTTATTAATTTCCTTAGATAATAAGGTGATTTAAAGGATAAATATTTCCAATGCCTAATAAATTCTAATAAAATTACAATAGCCTCTACAAAAATACTGTGTAAAAATTTAATGTCATTTGGATACGTACAACTACCTCTACAAAAATGACAAGTTACATAATCTTATTTTAGCAAAAATAGTTTAGCATAGTGAAAAGTGTCAACCAATAGATTTAATATTTTTCTTACATTCCTCCAAGCATAAGAATACTGTGTAAAAATTTGCATGATCATATGTTATGTATTTTATCCCAATTAATTTTACTAGAAACTAGCAATTAATTAGGATTAAATATGAAGACCATATTCAAAGTATGACCACTGCAATTTTATTATTTTTCCTAGCTAGAGCATGTCAACATAAGACCAACAAAATTAGAATCATAATTTTATCACCTATCTAGCTCAAGTTATGCAATTTACAAGATAGAAACCATTGAAAAAGTATTTATCTAACTACATTTATTCTCTCAGAAAAATACCATAAACAGTGCATCTCATATTTTTATCAAATATTACACTTCAATATGAAACTAAAAAAATTGGTTCAGCAAAATTAGACACTCCTAGCTTGAGATATGAATTTTTGAAACATGCATTCAAATATGTGAAATAAATCCAGAAAATCAAATATCATACACACTGACAGCCGGGGCCCACAGTCAACGGGGGCCCACCTGTCAGTCACACAGAACAGAGCATGGCGGTTCAACGGCCATAGCTCGTCGCCGGCGAGGTCAGCGGTGGTGAGGTCACCACCGACGGCTTCGCCTCGACGTCCCGCATCGATGGGTGCACTTGGTTGGTCTAGAGACTCACCAGAGTAAGCTCGAAGCGGCCATGGTAGACGGTGGAGGTCGGTGGCGGTACGCCAGTCATCTCCAGCTATGGCACACTTAGGCGAGGATGACTACTCCATCCTGGTGACCTAGTGGGGCTACACAGCGCAGGTGAGGGCTCAGGGTGGTGTCGGTGAGCTCGGCCGTGTGCATGGCCGTGCGGCGACGCACGAAGCACGGCGATGCTCACGCTGTTCTAGCTAAATAGTGGCAAAAGGCGGGCCTTTGTCATGCCACTAGCGAGGCCTACGGTTACTTGACCTAAGGCGCCCGAGAAAGGAGGGAGACGATGAACCAACTCGACAGCGACGAGCTTGAGTGCCACGGCGGCCATGGCGGGCGCGCGTGGAGCGACGACTCATTCCAGCACCGTCAAACGATGGCGTCATCCCTAACTCTAGCCTAAGCTTCTAGACTCTATCGCGGTGCTAGACCATAGGAGATGGAGGCATGTGGTGAGGTGAAACGGTGGCTCTCTGGTGACGATGGCGGCTGCGGCGAGGCGAAATGCCACACTACCTATGGTCGGTAGGTGGTGCTGGTGGCTCGAGGAGGTGGAGGTGATGGCGTAGCAGCTATGGCCAAGACGAATCGGCCGACGAGGCTGCGTTAGTGGTGAATGGCTATGGCGGAGCTGTGGTGGTGCTGCGGTGAACTCGGCGCGGTGCTACGGAGTGGCAAAGCGAAGCGAGTGAGAGTGAGTGAGGAGGGAGGGCGCGTTGCTACCGTTTTGATGACCGTGATGGCCTGACGTACAGGCCCGACGCTGGTAGGTGGCCTCCATGTGGCGGCCACGGCCTGTGGCCGGTCGACCACGACACGCGCTGCCCCAGCGCTGATTCAGTGCCGCTGACCCGACTGACAGTGCAACTTAGCGATGCTATAATTCCTAATCTGTTCGTCTAATGCAATAACTCCATTAATGAAAATTGTAGAGCTACATGCCGTATACAACTTTGCTTTAGGAACAATCATCTAATTCTCACTAGTTAATAAACTATATTGCTCCAAAGCGAGGTACTTTGAAACTGAAAATCGTTTCCACACTTAGAAAATTTTGCAAGTCTCGAAACAATATTTTGTTGATACTTGTGAGCTATTTTTGAGCATGATATGCACTAAAATAGACCTTGACCCAAAAATAAAAGTTGTTACCCTAGTCAAGTACTACAACTTTTATTTAGGTCACATAGCCATGCAAATACTCTAAGCTACTGTTCAACTTTAGCCAAACTAGCATCATGAAAATGGCATTTCAAATGAAACCAACACTTAGAAGCAAAATTGTCCTAGGTCATGAATACAAACATTGTTCCATTTACCATCCTAGACATTTCTAAAGTGTTTTCATGACCTCCCAACCCTCTCATACATTGGTCATACATAATTGCAAGCATAAAGATATATATAAATCCACATTTCATGTGATAATGCATAAGGAGATGAAATTTCATATGCTCTTGTTCATGAATGCTTGGATGATGCTTGTGCTCATGAAATGCAAGTGCCAATTGCCATGCCTAACACAGAGGTTTTACAAGGGCCAAGCTCCCGATCGGGTAACTCCGTGGATAGCCCTAGGCCTTCCCCACGCGCAAGTGGGTCTCCGGTGTGCCTTTCGGCAAGCCTCTCCTAGACCGCTCCCCGCCGTCTTCACTATCAAGCTTTCGGCCAAACCATCACAAGCCTTGTTCCCTTCGGTACATGGTGGCGGCCACACCACAAACGCGGTTGGTGTGATCTCGCAAGACTACAAGCCCCTCTGTTGTACAACAATGGTGCGTGCAAGAACCGAGTGGTAAGAGGTGTGTAAACCTCACTAAACACTAGGTCTAAACCTAGAGCAAGTGCATAAGTGGTGGTCTAACTAACCTAAGCACTTCGCAAAGCACCTATGCTAATGACCGAATGTATCACTAAGCACTACGTAAGTGGAGATTACTAAAATAGAGTATCAACACCCTTGGTATGTTTCCTCAGCTCTCCACACCTCAAATGGCCAGTTGGGGGTCTATTTATAGCCCCACATGTGAGAACTAGCCGTTGGAGCCGAGACCCAACTTTCTGCTAGTGACCAGACGCTGATCACATCCCTATCAGACACGTCCGGTCCTGCCGATCGTTGGAGCGCACGCGTTGATCGGACTCTGGGCCGAGTCTGGTCTCACTCGATCAGACACGTTTGGTCACGATGGCGCCGCTCTGGAACCTTTTTGGACATGATCGGACGCTACTTCTTGGTGCGTCCGGTCATCCTACCGTTGCGTCCGGTCACGCTGAGAACATTGCCGTTGATGATGAATAGTGAAGTCCATGCGTTCGGTCACTGCCTCGCTCAGCGTTCGGTCACTGCTGCTGATGCCTGTTGTTGCCGAGTAACTGATTGGACGCATCCGGTCCTCATAGGGCCGCTTCCGATCACCTCTGTCGAGCTCATTTCTTCGCAATCTTACATCCGACTTGGTTCCTATCTTCGTGCTTGGACTTTGCTTGATATCTTGGGTGTTCTCTTGGGCTTCTAGGGTTTTGCTTCTGGTGTTGATCATGGGATCATCATGTCGCCTTCGTCCAAGTCACGTTTGCACCCTATTGAACTACAAAACAATTACTTGCAAATTCATTAGTCCAATTTGGTTGTGTTGGTCATCAAACACCAAAATCCAAAGTAAATGGGCCTAGGGTCCATTTTCCTTACATAATGAATGTGTTTCATCTGATCATTGTGTTTGAGCTTATTTGGTTCATGCTAGCTGGTTACTTTGTATGATGAGTTATGGTTAATGGTTTGTGTACTACTGCTATGTTTTGATATGCCCAAAATCTGACACTGAACACAGACACATTCAATTAGAAATTTCATTTCCATTCAAGCACATTTTGCATTTCCATTCATCCATACATTGTCACTTCATTACACCATACATCAGTATAGATCCTAATACAACACATACAACACACACAAAGAACATGTTCATCTTCCAGATCAATGACTCCATCTTCTTCTCTAAATCTTGGCCATTCTTGTCAACATTTGGACTATCAACTGAAACTTCTTCCTGTTCCAGCAACTCTGCCTAGTTCGAGGGCCGAACCTGTATGATGCCATCATCCTTCAAATGCTGAAAATACTGCTTCTCAAATCAATAGTACCCACAAAGCTTGGGAAACTACCAGCATCAACAAGATTTAGAACCCTAAATGTTAATGAGGGGGAACAGAGTATATAGGGAACTCACCCCATTCCTCACACACTTGAAGTACAGACGGCCGTGGTTTTCACCGTCTTTCTTCGTCCTCCCCTCCACCACCCGAGCAAGGCCGTAGTCCGAGCAGGGGATCAATGGGAAGTCACTTAGCTCACCAACTAGATCTAAACCGATGGAAGCAATGTAGGAGCTCCGACCACCTTGGAGCCTACTCCTCGCTCATCCAGCTCTAGATGACTTGCGTACTAGGGCATAGCTCAAGGTGGGGGGGCGCGTGGGGGAGGATAAAGACGCTAGGGGCAGGGGAGGTCTTTTTACTTGAGCCTGCTGACTTGAGCCACCACGCAAAGCCACCGGGGTATGGCCGCCTGGCGCGAGGGCCTGGCTGCTGGGGTCACGCGGACGGCCGCGAGGGGTGTGAGCATGCGCGGACGACTGCTGAGGGCGCAAGGGCGCGAGTGCGTGTAGGCCGCGGGGTGTTGGGCATGGGGGCGGAGAGCGCGTGGTTCGCCAGGGCGCTCAGCTGATGGGGCATGCAACCACCGGAGTCCGAAGGAGGCAGATCGTCGGAGTGGTTGCAGACAGCTTCCTCGTGTTCATTACAGACTGGGGAAGAAGATAAGGATTGAAAAACAAAGGAAGGGGAAGAAGATAAGGATTGGAAAACAAAGGAAGGCCATTCTGGTCTTTCATTCGCTTTTCTCCACTGTAAGGAGCTATTTTGCCAAACGGGGTACCAAAATGGCTCCTATTCTATCGAAAGAGCCATTCATGGAGCCGAAGCCCGCTAAAACGGCTTCACTAGTGAAGTGGAGCCGTGCCAAACGGGGCCTTAGTTTATTTCAATATAAAAACAATTGCTTTTGCTACGATGTATGGAGAAGCTGGACCTCTACCAATTGAGGTCGAGCATCTCCGAGAGTTTCCAAAACTCACTCACAATCTTAATTTTTTGGTAAGATTGAAAAAGACGATCTTCAATAATTTCCTATCTCAACTCCAATCTTTTTATATTTGGGAAAATCGACCCAACCGTGTGCGGAGGTGGAAGGGTATGGAGAGAAGTAAGCGGAAGGACATAGTTTTTGATGCAAATGTACGAGAGAAAGAAAGTTTAAATGTGGTAGACGTGATTTGAAAATAGTCTGAGATTTCTGTGCAAAATAGCCTTCTATTTTAGAAGCGAGATTTTTGAAACTCTTCCGAGCAAATATACTCCTAACTTATTTTAGCCACTTGAAAAACTCATTGATTTACCAACTCAGGCCCTGTTTTGATGATGCGTTTTTTTGTGGTTTTATAAGCAAAAAAGACACAAAACGGTGGTTTAGAAAAAAAGAGGTCATGAATAGAGTTTCTAAAACTCTAAAAAGACTACAGTTTTGACAAAACCATGGTTTTAAAGACTACAGGATTTATTGCATCCAAACCTCCTATAGCTTTTAAAAACCAAAATATTGCATCCATGATTTTTTAGAACTACCAGAGATGCTCTTAGTATATCGATATGTACACAAGCATAAATAAATAGGGTTCATGTTTAAAATTATTTCGTACAACCGTTATCTTTCTCTTTTTTTAACGAACAATATCTCTGTGATTACAGAACGTGCACTTCGAAAGTTTGCTTAGAAAATTTTCGGTGAAACTAATGTATCAAATAAAAAAGAGAAAAATGTGAGGGTTTAAGATCTCTGTATCCTGGTGAAATGCAAGATATCCACGAAGCATGCACATCATGAAATCTTTTGAATTTCGGGATAAGTACTGGCAATCGACTACGTCCCTATGGACCAACCGGATTCCTTGGTATCCCCAGGTAGCGTCAACGGAACAGCAAGGAGCAGATGAAACCACATTCACCAAGAGACGGACAATTACAAACAGCCTGTTTCGTATCGTTGCTGGTTCATGAAGAAGTACTGCTGGCTGGTTTATGTAAGAGAAAAATACTGTTTCAGCTAAAAATTTACGATCATTTACGACAAGCCACGACCAAACAGACAGACTGATCAGGAGCATTTAACACATAGCACTTTGTCTGCCGATTGAAGACATGGGCGGTTTCATACAGAGGTACACGATTATAGAAAACTAAAACACTAATTTCGTTCAGTGAATCGAACGCTACTTCATCCCAAAAGCAAATGACAGCTTAGGCCGTGACTTGTTCTTGCCCAGCAGCTTCATCTGGTTTTGCCTCTGCTGCTCTTCCTCCATATTTTTCCGCTTCATGGCCTCCTCTCTTTCTCTCTGAAGCCTCTCCAACTCCTGATACCGCTCTAGCTCTTTCTGCTGCTGTTCCATCGCTTCTTTCATCAGCGCCTCTTCAGCTTTCTTTCGTTCTTCTTCAAGCTTTTTCTCTAGCTCCTCCCGCTCCTTTTTTTCTCTTTCCTGCAGGCACAAAACTCCAGTGAACAAATTATCTTGGTTGGTTCTTTGAATCACGTTCCAAGAACCCTATTCAGTATGACGATCATAATAAGAATTTTCCAGGTTCCATTTATTGATCAAAGCAAAGTGTCAAAACGACTTAATTTTTTCCCCAGATTTGCAGATGACAAATAACAGAGAGAAAAACAGAAGCTTACCACTTTCAGTTTGGCTTCATTTAAAGCTGCCTCCTTTTCTTTCTCAATCTGGATTGCTACCTCCTCATGTATCCTTTTTCGCCCTTCCTCAATTCGACGTTGTATTTCATGCTTAATTTCATCACAATTCAGACTCTCCTCAACCTTCTTCCTAATAGCTTGCTCAACTCTTTTTGCCGTCTCCTCCTCTAATAGTCTCAGTTCAACTTCCTTTTGGCGCCTGCAGTTGATATAGCAAGTTAATGAAATGTACTACCTGAGGCAAGGCGTGACCAAAGCCGATTTTTTTTAATTCAAACTCTTCAAGGCCATAAAAGCAGCAAAAAGCAAAGCACGTGATTTAAAGTCTAAACACTATCTATGCTCTACTATGCCTTTCATCAGCATAGTTTTGACTACAAGCTAATGCATTTTAGGCATACCTCTAGTGTGTTCCAGATCCAAAAACGAATTATCAAAACTGATCAAGAGTAGATAAAGGATCACCAATTGCATCATCAAATATAACAAGTGGAACTATAGCAGTAGCTTCCTTCGTAAAAGCCTGTAGAGAAGAATGTCAAGTAATTTGTGGCAGGTTTAGAGCTAATCATCATGAAGCATTTCAATATTCCAACTAAACCATATTCTTGCATGCAGCCAAAATCAGTTTTCAAGCTTCAATGAAATTATAGAATAAACTACCTACTACTAATTAGTGGAATGGCAGGAATGATTTTTGGACAATTTATCCTGACAGGTTATCTCATACCACATGGCATGACTCAAAAAGGATCAGAAACAAGCTTCTTTTTTTCAAGTATGCAGCAGAACTGCGTTCAGAAACAAACTAAAATCACTCTATTACATATTTAGAGCACAAGAAAGGTGAATTTCAACGACACCATGGTATATAATTGAAATTCAGCCCTCTTGGTTTCCTTACCTTCTAAAGATAACATTACAGCGCAGAGGTCAAACTAACTCTCAGACATCCTCCATCTGTCACACTACTGCCTAGCTAATATGATACCGTCCTTACAGAGAAGTCCAACACACAGCAAGTGAAGCGGAAAAAAGGGCACTAACTAAATAATGAACTAATACTAAAGAAATTTTAGTCCTGAAACACAACTGAAGACATAACATCTGTGCCAAAATAGTTAGCCTACACGCAAAAGCAACAAATATAGCAGAACAGTTGTAATCATAATATATAATTCCAATCAACATATATGACATAATCCTGGCTGTATGCCCAGACCATCCTGGTTGTATGCTCACTGTTAAGGAAGCTGAGCTATCTCAGTTGGTAGAGCATGCGGATATATGCCCAGCCCAGACCACCTAGGTTCTAGTCCACGTCAAGGCAAATTTGGGTGCCTATTTTCTTCTTAATAAAATGCCACCTAGTTCCTCCTAAGTTGGTCTAGTTTTTGTTATAATCCTGGCAATAGCTTATGTCTCTGCTCAAATAAAGTCAATACAAATCATGCATCATTTTTCTGTAACTTTGTGTTTAGGCCGAAAAACCCTTCTGATGGCACACATCCTCAAGTAGCATTCATGATTTTTAATACAAAAAAATTTAAATGGTTTATGGGACGTGCAATAGTTAATACAAATTGCTGCAAAAATTATGAAATGGTACTCGTAATATTTCACGCATACGCTTCTTTTATTTCTTTCATCAAATTCTACTGAGGCAAGGTCTCTGTTAAATGGCGAGTTCAAAGCTAATTTCCAGCAAGAATATAAATGTTTTGAATTGCAACTTCTGGAACAAGTGTTACATCACAGATGTTAATTCAACAAACTATAATTCTAGTCCAAAACAACCTACAAAGGTACCTTTGAAAAGCGTTCAAGGTAGGCAGTAAAAAGGGCCTTACATTTCTTAGTAGATACCACAATGGAAAAATAATACCATTTTGCTCAGAGATAATTTAAATTTGTAGACAGAAAATTACAGAGAAATTTGTTACATCCCAGCCATTTTTTACATGAAAGTCATGTTGCACTGTTAATCATAGATGATTCTTTTTGGGGTAGCTATACCTAAAGCCACAATTTCAAGGAATACAGAAGCTCCTACCGAATTTAAACTTGCACCTTAAGCCACAATCGTCTCATATAACCTAAGTGATTCACATCCAGCAGTCACATTCTCAAGTCGTATTTATGTTTGAAGTAGTAATTGCAAAATCCAAAAATAAATAAATAATATTGCACATATGTACTCTGGAAAACAGATGGACAATGGATTGTCAAATAGAGCTGACCTTGTGATACATTCCGGTGCAAACAGCAACTAAATTAGTACAATTTCATTGTTAGATCATAGAAGAGTTACGGAAAGGGTGCAACAGTAAATAGTTGGGTCTGTAGAAGAAATAATGTAGACTACATAGCAAAGCAGATACTTCCCACCTTTTCTTTTCTTCTTCTAGCCTTTGTGTATCAATAGCATTCTTATTCTCTGCCAACCCAAGGTGGGAACTTTGAGATGCAGCGACTGGAGAGCTAGTGACACTCGGACTTCTCTTTCTTCTGTAACGCTTTTGTGATGGAGATGGACTCTTGCGCCTCCTAGGAGACGGAGAACGGCTCTTGCGCCTTCTTGGGGAAGGCGAAGGGCTCCTCCTTCTGCAGTACAAAGTTGAGTACTGTAAGGATAAAATCAGGAGCATCACAGCAATAGACAAGAAATTACCATTAGCTCCTGAAGCCCTAAAACATGGGCAAAAGCAGTTACCTTAGACACTGTTACAGGGGTGGAGCATTCCACAGCAATACAGCACAGAGTAAAATCTTTGTAGATTCCATGCGTTTTACGAAAGCAACTCTTGTTAGTCTGTACAGGCAAGCAATGCAAAAACATGGCATAACTATATCTAAGGTTCATCTGCGGATATATTCCATGCCGCATCGAAGTATTTTTTATTTTAACTCTGTAATGCAACAGAATCCGAAGCATTTTTCTCCCCTTGGAAATCAGAAAATCTCAGATCGTTCCAAAGTATTATAAGGGCCTGTTTGGTTCTCTAGTCCATGGACTAAAAGTTTTAGTCCACTTTAGTCCATGAACTAAAAGTGGACTAAAGTGGTGTTTGGTTCCTTGAACTAAAATGGACTAAAGTGGAGAGAGAGAGCAATAAATGAGAGGCATGGGTGTCCACAACACCTTTTAGTCCATTTTAGTCCAGTTTTATAGACTAAAGGACTAAAGGATTTTAGTCCACTTTTAGTCTACTTTTAGTCCAAATGTTTGGCTGTTTAGTCTAACTAAAGTGCAGATTTTAGTCCAAAATGCTTTAGTCCATGGGAACCAAAGAGGCCCTAAGATTTGCACATTCAAAAATCATAGTTAATTCAAATATGATATAGCACAGTATACTACCACGCTAGCTGCCTCTAACGGTCACACCAACAAACAGTTGATAGATCAAATAATCATAAATAGAGCACCAAGCCCCATTTCCATCAAACAAGCTATAGTACAAAATTTCAACGAACGCGATCAGCATCGCCTCAATTTCTTTTTTACAGTACAAACCCAAAATAAAATAAAATAAAACGAAGACTCTGCCATATTTCTGTGGCGTGTGACGGGAGATGTGTTGGTCACCTATACGAGGGGCGATAGGGGGACCTGCTACGGATGGGGCTGGGGCTTCGGTATCTGCGCCCCCTCCGGCCGCGGTACCGCGCGGGGGACGGCGACCGCCGGCGCCGACGCGGCGGAGACCGAGACCGTGACCGCGACAGGTCGCGCGGCATCGCTCGCGAGCCACGCGATCTAGAGCCTCCGCGCAGCCCGGACCGCCCGGATCTGGCCGAGACCGGACGATCGGAGAGGGGCGGAGTCTGGCTTGCTGGCTGGAAAGCGGGAGGGCGCTGGCCAGGTCAGGTGGAGTCGCCGCCGCCGCACGCGAGGGGCAGATGAGGTGGGGGGAGCCGGGGGAGGCTTCGCTGCTCGCGGAATATATCGAGTGGCAAGTTGTTGTAATTAACCTGCAAGGCTAGGCCTAGGTATGTAAGCCGGGTGGGCGCTGGGGAGAAGCAAAAACCAACTGGGCCACCAACCCCAGCGCGATGTGTGACCGCCCGGTCCGGCTCAGCCCAGACCCATTTGAGTCGTCCGGCCCGGCCCAACGTGACGGCCAGTCCCTCAAGATCACCCGGTTCCACCAGCTGTTCGCGTGTTTCTTCTGCGCCGAGACTGAAAACGGCATCAGTAGCAGACGGAGGCGACCACGAGGAGCGACGGGGCCCAGCTGCGGCAGCGACGCCCGACACCGGCACCTCATGGGCGCCGACGACGCCGACGTCGCCGCCGCCGCCGTGGCGGCGCGGGAGAGGGAGGCGGAGATCGAGAAGGCCATGCGCTCCCGCGTCGCAGACTTCAAGAAGCAGGCCGAGTGAGCACACTCTCCCCCTTCCTCCAACTCCTCGGGCTGGTGTGGCCGTCCTGCCCCTCGTCTAGGGTTTTCCGCGCTCTAAGGTTCAGGTGTATGGCTGCGGCTGCTGCGGGCGTCTGGAATTGGGGAGCTTCTCGGGGTCTCGGTTGGGCTGCCGTTGCTTGCTGCGGAGGGTCGGTCGTGCACTGCGGGAGGCGGGGAGGGTTTTGGCCTAGTGGGGCGGGATTGGGTAGGGTTTCTACTTTTGCTTTCCTTGTAGGAGATGAAGGCAAGCGGCGATGATGAGTCCTGAACCATGGTCTTCAGAACGAGTGGTGCAGGTCTCAGCCGCAGCTGGCAGCTCCTAGGGTTTTAGAGGTTAGGGGGAAATGGAAATTCGGGATGTTAACTGTCAAGACAAGAGGCAACTGAATCTGTAAAGAACACTTAGACGGCGGAGATTTCTTCTTATCGGATTGTTTCGTGATCTGATGGCAGTCAGATGGTGGGTCGGTTTGCTGTGGCGCGAAACCGTTTTCTTTTTTTGTTGTTATTCTTCCAATTCATTGTCTCCTTTATTTTGTCGTTTCGGTGGTTTAACTTGTTTACTGCCCCTTTTAAGCTGTGCTTATGTATAAGACCGTGATTGAGAAGTTATCCTGTTTTCCAGTAGAACATGAGTTCAGATTTTTTTCACCCTCTGTCTTCAATTCACGTTGATTTCTACCATTTTATCCCCAAATTCCGCATCTTGGTTTCAGTTCACAGTGAGCCAATTACTTCACTGTATAAGCGTTAGCAGTTTTTCGAAAAGTGCTAGGCTCTAGGTAGGTGGTCAGGCTCCACCTAGTTCCTAGGTGTTATGCAAGATTATTGACATGTATCATGCGTTCATGAATTCCGTGACCATAGTTTATCTTTCGATCTACAATTAGTCAAACTTTCATACACAGGTGAAGTCTTAAATTGCTTTAGGAAGAACAATGCGTAGGTACTAGCACCTAGGCACTGCCTTCTAAAACAGAGGCCGTTGTTGTTTTGTGTGAAATGATAATTGCTTGGTGTCTTGTTGAGTGCTTGGCCTGTTGGCCATACTGTATCCTATGTGAAACTGTGCTGCTCCTATGTGAATCTATGCAAAAATAAGCAGAGGCTGTTATCATATTCTTCTTTCTTTACAACTAGCTCATTGCCAATGTTTTACTGTGGGAGGATTACTTGAATTTTTTATACCATCTTTGAACAAATCGTAAGTATTTATATATATAAAAAAGTGTCATATGTGGAAACATGCCTTTCGTAAAAGGTGTCTTTTCACGGTATATACAGTTTTTTAATAATTTGATTGCTCTAACCAAAGCAAATTATAAAAAGGTGCTATAAAAACATTTTTTTTTTTGTGAAAAGGCTGAATGGGTGCCTTTTCAAGTTTTCATAACAGGATGTGCGATTTAAAAGCTTCCACTATCTTAACCCAAAGGTGTATACTTACAAGCCTGTTATGTCGATCAGATCTGATGGTTAATATTTATTTTGGGTTAATCCGATGGCTTAATGTTGATTTTGTACTAGAGGTGAATTTCAATGTAGAGAAAGATGTCTTTGAACTTTTTCAGCTTTAGCAAGATGAATGTTACACTTACATAAGAGATTTTCTTTTTCAGCTCCTTGACCCTTGAAGGCGTTAGGAGAGCACTGGAAAAGGACCTGGGTTTGGATATGTATTCACTTGATGCACATAAAAAGTTCATAAAGCAATGTGTAGACAAGGTACGTTCAGTGGTTTACGGAACTATCATTTTAAAAGTGTTGCGATGGTTCTTCTACACATACAACTTTTCATACTCTTTATTTGGGTTTCCTCTTTTTTAAAAAGGGGGAGAAACTAGAATTGTTCACTGTGCATACTGGTTAGTTCTACATGATAGAGAAAGGCCAAGAGGCTTAGATTGCTTAAGAAGAGTTTACAGGAGTATTACATATATATAGAGAGACTAAGCTAGAGAGTTAAGAGGGGGGAGAATCCCAGGCAGCATGCCGGGAGAGTTCCTAGGCAGCACTAGGTGGAGACCCAAGAGGCAGCCGGTATACAATAAATGATAGAGGAAATAAATACTCTAACACCCCCCCCCCCCCCCCCCCCGCAGTCGGAACGTCGGTAGAACGAACATTCAGACTGGAGCGAAAATCCATAAAGACAGAAGAAGGAAGACCCTTGGTGAAGACATCGGCGAATTGCGACGTGGTGGGAACGTGAAGTACACGGACAGCCCCAAGAGCGACCCGTTCCCGGACGAAGTGAAGGTCGATTTCCACGTGCTTGGTACGCTGATGCTGAACGGGGTTGGTGGAGAGGTAGACGGCGCTGACGTTGTCGCAGTAGACGAGGCAGGCAGTTTCCAGAGGATGATGTAGTTCCTGCAGAAGTTGCCGCAGCCAGGAGGCTTCGGCGACGCCGTTGGCAACTGCTCGGTATTCGGCCTCGGCGCTCGACCGTGAAACAGTGGGTTGGCGTTTGGATGACCAGGAGATGAGGCTGCCACCGAGGAAAACAGTATAGCCGGAGGTGGATCGTCGGGTGTCAGGGCAGCCAGCCCAGTCAGCGTCGGTGTAGGCGATGATCTGAGTTGGGGCGGAGCGGGGAATGACAAGACCAAAACTGATAGTGCCCTGAAGGTAGCGAAGAATCCGCTTGGCAGCAACAAGATGAACTTCCCGAGGATCATGCATGTGCAGGCAGGTTTGTTGAACAGCCAGCGCGATGTCAGGCCGGGTGAAAGTGAGGTACTGGAGAGCACCTGCAAGACTGCGATATGCTGTAGGATCAGCAACAGAAGGGCCGGCATCAGCAGAAACTTTGGCACAAGTGTCAACAGGAGTGGAACAGGGCTTGCAGTCGCTCATGCCATGGCGAGCAAGAATATCCAGAGTGTACTGACGCTGTGAGAGGAATAGAAGGTCTTGTTGTCGCTGAACTGCTACGCCAAGAAAATGGTGTAGGGAACCCAGATCCTTCATGGCAAATTCCTTCTTCAGTGCATCAATCACCCGGTATAAGAGCGGCTGAGAGGAGGTTGTAACAACAATGTCATCCACATATAGGAGCAAATAGACTGTCTCAGTGCCGCGGTGATAGATGAACAGGGAGGTGTCGGACTTAGCTTCAGTGAAACCCAGAGACAGCAAATAAGAAGCAAACCGGCTGTACCATGCTCGTGGTGCCTGCTTCAAACCGTAGAGGGACTTATTGAGCCTGCAGACATGGTCGGGAAGAGCATGATCGGCAAAACCAATCGGCTGAGAGCAGTATACTATTTCTGACAGAGTACCGTGAAGGAAAGCGTTCTTGACATCAAGTTGATGGATCGGCCAGTCCCGGGAGTGAGCCAGAGTGAGGACGGTGCGAACGGTAGCGGGCTTGACGACGGGACTGAAAGTCTCATCGTAATCGATTCCGGGGCGTTGTGTGAACCCACGGAGGACCCATCGAGCCTTGTATCTGTCCAAGGAACCATCAGCATGAAACTTGTGTTTGAAGATCCATTTCCCGGTGACCACATTTGCCTTGGCAGGCCGAGCAACGAGATCCCAAGTGTGGTTGTGCAGGAGGGCAGTGAATTCTTCTTCCATGGCCTGACGCCAGTGCGGATTAGCAAGAGCATCACGGCAGGAACGCGGAAGTGGGGACAGAGCCTCGGTGTGTAGAGCAAGACGAGGCTGCTTGTATCCGGACTTCCTGCGAGTCGCCATGCCATGAGAATTGGCAAGTGGCGGGATGGAGACCGCCCTTGTTGGCAGTGAAGAACCGCTCTTGACGTAGCGTGGTGGAGAGGGAATCATGCCAGAGCGTCGAGGAGGAGCCCCATCGGGGGACCTCGGTGGTGAGCTGGGTGCGGGGGCACGCCGTGTGTAGACGTGGACGACGGGCGGCTTGCTGAAGGAAGGAGCCGGGGGCGCCTGCACATGGGGCGTCGTGGACACCGGTACAGGGGGCACCGTGGGCGCCTGGACAGCGGGCGCTGGTGTAGGGGATACCAAGGGCGCGGTGAAGCCGGGTGGAGGAGACCGCGGCGCTGGTGTGCCTGATCCTGGCGCTGGGGTACCTGAAGATGCTGGCTGGGAGGGAGCCCGCAGAGATGCAGGTGCTGGCGGGATGGCAGCAACGCGAGGGGTTCCTGCAGGTGGAAAAGGGACTAACGGAGGATCGTCATCAGTTAGAAAGTCCAGTTCGTGTGTGGGTGGTGAGGGCCGGCGAAGTGAGAAGGGAAACGTTGTTTCGTCGAAAACAACGTGGC
Source organism: Miscanthus floridulus (assembly GCF_019320115.1). Classification (NCBI taxonomy): domain Eukaryota; kingdom Viridiplantae; phylum Streptophyta; class Magnoliopsida; order Poales; family Poaceae; genus Miscanthus; species Miscanthus floridulus. Next base: position 92,576,310 of record NC_089588.1, read on the forward strand.
GAGAGATGATGACACGGTTTGTGGCAAGGTCGAGGCACCTGTAACCTTTGTGGTCGGGAGAGTAGCCGATGAAAACACATAAGAGCGCGGGGCAAGTTTGTGAGGAGTAGTAGCGGTGAGATTAGGGTAGCAGGTGCATCCGAAAGCCCGGAGATCATGATAAGAAGGGTGAGTGCCATAAAGGGCGAAGAAGGGAGTGCTCATGTTCAGCGTTTTGGTAGGGAGGCGATTTATGAGGTGAGTGGCAGTAGCAAGGGCATCGGCCCAGTAGAAGGGGGGCATGGATGCTTGGAAGAGCAAGGTGCGGGTGACATTGTTGGTGGTGCGAAGCATGCGTTCGGCATTGCCATTTTGTTGCGAGGTGTAGGGACATGACATGCGAAGGGAAACACCTTTGGCCAGAAAGAAAGCGCGAGACGTGGAGTTGTCAAACTCACGACCGTTGTCACATTGCACGGATTTGATGGTACAACCAGATTGAGTGTGCACATAGGCGAAGAAATTGGAGAGGACAGTAAAAGTCTCAGACTTTAATCGAAGAGGAAAAGTCCAAAGAAAATGAGAGCAATCATCGAGAATAACGAGATAGTATTTAAAGCCGGATACACTGATAATAGGGGAGGTCCACAGATCACAATGTATCAGATCAAAATGTTTGGGTGCTCTAGACAAGGAACTAGCAAAAGGCAAGCGAACATGGCGCCCAAGCTGACAAGCATGGCAGATGGAGTCTTCTGTGGACTTGCTGTAGAAAATGGAAGATGATTGAGCGAGACGCTGAAGGGCAGCCTTGCCGGGGTGGCCGAGACGACGATGCCAGGTAGTTGGAGAAGGAGTGGCCACAAGAGCACAAGTATCAATAGGTGACGACGGGAGCTGCAAGGTGTAGAGCGGCCCTGAGCTGTTACATCGAAGGAGGATGTTCCTGGTACGGAGATCCTTCACAGAGACACCAAGAGGGTCAAATTCCACAGAAACAAAATTGTCAGTGGTGAATTGACGAACGGAAAGCAGATTTTTAATGATGTCAGGAGCTAGAAGGACATTGTTGAGACGGAAAGGGCCAGGAAGGGTGGAATATCCGGTGCCAACAACCGGGAGAGTAGCACCGTTTCCCACAACAATGGAGGAAGGAAAAGAGGAGGATGGAGAAACGGTAACCATACCAGGGTTGGAGGCAATGTGAGACGAGGCACCCGAGTCGATCACCCAGTCCGAGGAGTTCGGAGGCGGGGTGAGGGTGACGGTGCTGAAGGCGTTGGCGAGGGACTGTTGGTCCCATGGTGACCAAACTGGGGGCGTCGGAGGTGGTGCTGGCGTCCAGGCAGGAGGGGGTGCCTGGGTGGGCGCCTGGTGGTACGTCCCCTGAGTCGAAGGGTAGAAGGTTGGAGGCACGCCGGCCACCAAAGCATGCTGCTGCAGCGGTGGCGATGCAGATGGTCCAGGACGGGGAGGTGGACCGCGAGAGCCGCCAGGAGTTGACCCCCGGGCCACATGTGGATGGACCCTGTCCACGGATTGAGGAGGGAGGGCCACTGGGAACCGCCTGGGAAGCCGCTGGTCGAGCCTCCTTGGCCACGGCGACGCCGGCCACGGCCACTGCCATTGCCAGATGAGCCCCCCCCCCCCCCCCCCCCCCCCGGCGTACTGTTGAGGGCGCGGGTTTGCAGACCCAGAGGCCGGCGGGGAGGCAGGTGGCTTGCTGAACGAAGAGGCGACGAGGACCGATGGAGGCGCTGAAGGAGGTGCCATGTTGAGCTCGGCCAGGCGTAGGTCGGCGCGGACGTCCGCAAAGGAAGGAAACGGCTTCTGGCGTGTGATGAACTGCGACATGAACTGGAAACGTTCATTGAGGCCGCGCAGGATGTTGAGCACCAGAGTACGGTCATGGACTGGCTCACCCAGATCAACAAGGGCATCAGCCATGCCCTTCATCTTGCGGCAATAGGCGTCGATGGAGAGAGCACCTTGGGAGAGGGTGCGGAACTCAGCATCAAGGAGCATGGCGCGTGACTCGCGATTGTTGAGGAACTGTTGTTCGATACCGAGCCACGCAGCCCGAGCGGAGACGCCGTCACGCTCGTGGATGACGTCCAGAAGGTCGGTGGAGATGGTGTTGAAGATCCAGGAGACGACCACGCAGTCCATGCGGGACCATGCTAGGTCGGTGACTCGGGAGTCGTCACTGAGGACGTGATCCTTTAGCGCGAAGCGGCCGAGGATGAGGAGGACGTCGCCGCGCCACTTGGAGTAGTTGGAGGACTGGAGGTCCAGAACAATCGGAATCAAATTCTTGATGTTCTGGACAGCAGCAGCCTGGCTGTGCAGATGAACGATGGTTGCGGCGTCGGAGGAGAAAGAGTGATCGCCGCCGTCCTGAGAAGAGTCGTCGTGGAGGGAGTCCGGGCGGAGACGGTCCCGGAGTGCAGCGGCCTGCTGTTCCAGAGCGTCGGCCTGCGCGCGCTCCTTCTCGAGGGCGTCAGCAGCGGCACGGACGCGATCCTGCGCGGCAGCAGCAGACTTGAGGAGGTCAGCCTCCGCCTAAAGCTGCTGACTGCGGTCGGTGTTGGTGGAGTGCAGTGAGGCGGCTTCCTCCTCCAGCTTCTGAGCGGCGGCGAGAGCTTCATCACGAAGCTTGATCGCGGTAGCCGCGGTGGAGGCGCCGGAGGTCGAAGTAGCCATGGGCGCGCGGCTGGAGCACTAGGCGCGACGATGAGGGCAGCACCAGGCACGCGGGCGGCTGAGAAGGACTGCGGAAGACGGCGGCACTGGGCGCGCGGGCGGGAAGGTGAGGGGGCGGGCGCCGAGAGGAGCGGAAGCAGAGGGATCGGTTTTAGTCTGATACCATGATAGAGAAAGGCCAAGAGGCTTAGATTGCTTAAGAAGAGTTTACAGGAGTATTACATATATAGAGAGAGACTAAGCTAGAGAGTTAAGAGGGGGGAGAATCCCAGGCAGCATGCCGGGAGAGTTCCTAGGCAGCACTGGGTGGAAACCCAAGAGGTAGCCGGTATACAATAAATGATAGAGGAAATAAATACTCTAACACTACAGATTTATCAAATTATGTTGCTAACAAGATGAAAATATTCATTCTTTTGGAAAAAACAAAGATAAAACTATGCTGACAAAATTTGTTGGGGGCTTGTACACAAATATTCAATCTATCAAGTTTTTAATTTTTTTGTATAGCTTCTGCATGGAGCCAGATGAATTTAGAGGTAGATAATATAGTTTACTACCCCCTGTTATTGACAATGTTTGTCCTTAGTCCTAACTAATCATTAACATGCACAAAGTGTTTTGGTTATTTATCCTACTGCAGTACTGCTAACAAAAAATGCAAAATATATTAAACCCATCAATTTTCGTTTTATAAATATGCAACAGACCATTACCTACGAATATGCATAGGATGGTGCTCACTGCTCAGACATTATGCTCTGTACAGTAAATTCAAAAGTAAGGGAAGGTGATGGATAGTGGTTCTATTTATTAAACATCTAATGATATTTTATTATCTTAAATGTCAGATTCTTGTTTTACATTTAAAATTCAGTACAAAGGAGCTTTGAAAATTCATGATATTGCTTGAGTTATCGAGCATCGCTTGAGAGCAATAACGCGGGTCTCTATGAACCAATTTGGTTTCATGCCCGGAAGGTCAACCATGGAAGCCATTTTCTTAATAAGACAAGTTATGGAGCGGTATAGGGAGAAGAAGAAGGACCTACATATGGTTTTTATTGACTTGGAGAAGGCTTATGATAAAATACCAAGGAATATTATGTGGTGGGCTTTGAACAAACATAAAGTCCCAACGAAGTACGTCGGGCTCATTAAGGACATGTACAACAATGTTGTGACTAGAGTTCGAACAAGTGATGGAGATACGGATGACTTCCCGATTAGGATAGGACTACATCAAGGGTCAGCTTTGAGCCCTTATTTGTTTGCCTTAGTAATGGATGAGGTCACAAGGGACATACAAGGGGACATCCCTTGGTGTATGCTTTTCGCGGACGATGTAGTGCTAGTTGATGAAAGCCGAACAGGAGTGAATCAGAAGCTGAAGTTATGGCGGGAGACTTTGGAGTCCAAAGGTTTTAGACTCAGTAGAACTAAAACTGAGTATATGAGATGTGACTTCGGCACTACTACTCGGGAGGAGGAAGATATTAGTTTGGAAGGTCAAGTAGTGCCTAGGAAGGATACATTTCGATATTTAGGATCAATGCTACAGAGAGACGGGGATATTGATGAAGATGTTAGCCATAGAATCAAAGCAGGGTGGATGAAGTGGCGGCAAGCATCTGGTGTCCTATGTGACAAAAGGGTACCACGGAAGCTGAAAGGCAAGTTTTATAGGACGGCGATTAGACCTGCTATGTTGTATGGTGTAGAATGTTGGCCTACGAAGAGACGACATGTTCAACAGATAAGTGTCGCGGAAATACGTATGTTGCGTTGGATTTGCGGTCATACAAGAAGGGATCGAGTTCGGAACGATGATATACGTGATAGATTAGGGGTAGCACCAATTGAAGAGAAGCTTGTCCAACACCGGTTGAGATGGTTTGGACATGTCCAACGGAGACCTCTTGAGGCACCGGTGCGTAGTGGAATCCTAGGCCAGGATAGTAACGTGAAGAGAGGCAGAGGAAGACCGAAGTTGACTTGGGTAGAGGCAATAAAATGAGACTTGAAAGGATGGAATATACCCAAAGACTTAGCCTTAGATAGGAGTGCTTGGAAGACAGCTATTCACGTGCCTGAACCTTGATTGCTTCTGCTGAGTTTCAACTCTAGCCTACCCCAACTTGTTTGGGACTTAAAGGCTTTGTTGTTGTTGTTGTTGATGTTGTTGTTGTTGTAAGGTTCTCTTGATATATCTGTATTTGAAATAGTAGCAGTTTTGCTTGTATAGATAATTTGTTCCCTTGGTTTCTAATCTGGAAATTCATTACATCTGAATATCTGATATTATGTGCAACTTTTATTCCCAGCTGGAACATATTACCTTGTGTTTTGGTAGATCCAGTCAATCTTTTTTCTTCCTTTTTCAGAATTGCTTTCTGTGTTAGCTAACTTCTGCTCATTCTTTCTTTCTTGGCCAAGTATTATACCAGGTTTTTGCTGAATCTGGTGATGAAAATGCAAATGATAATCCATCAGACGATCTTGAAGCTAAAGATGATCATTTATCCAGAGAAGGGACAGATATTGCTAAACCAATGCCTGTTTCAAACAAAACATCCTCCAATGCTGATGTCGTAACATCCAGCAAGACAGGAAAGGATCCTGAAGGAGAAAAGGATCAAACTTCCAGCAGTGATATTAGTGAAGACATGATAAAAGAAGCCATTGAAAAAAGGGCATCTTATTTTAGAAAGAACTCTGAGTATGTGTCCTCAACTTCTCATTGCATGTATAATTATCACAAGTTCATGCTTACATTACATCAATGGTTGCCATGTGTTGGTTTATTGAACTTCTCAACCTTTGCACATTAATATATATACGAGACATGGGGACAAGAAAATGACATTAACAGATACACCATCGAAAGTACTTCCATTATGCTATATTCCTCTAGTACTATGGAGAAATTAATGATCAATTTTGCATCTTGGAGGCAATGAGAAGTAGAGAACTGCCAATATTTAGTGGTCAGAGTATTTTCAAGTTGCATATCCTCCTTAATATAGGGTATTATTAGGATAGATTTTGGGTTTATCTTGTTTTGTTCTAGGAATATTGTTTCCCTAGAACATATTTACTTGTTTCATGTTATGTTTTACTCATTTTGGTTTGGACACTGCATTCTGGACTACAAAAATACTGCTGCTGAAACAAACAAGAGCATATTATGATGTTTTTGTGCATATCCATTGTCCCTTTTTGATACTCAATGTCCTTTTTACCTGCCTTTTGTGCATTTCGCTATTCAGCGTGTATTCACAAAATGAAATAAATGCAGTACTCTTACTTTACAAGGAGTTCGACGTACTTTGGAAGAAGATCTCAAGCTTCAGAAGAAAGCTTTGGATGCCTATAAGAACTTCATTACTACAGAATTAGACAAGGTCAGTTTACTACATGCATGAGTAACATGTACTATTTCTTTAAATGTATGCTTTAACTTCTTTTTTGCATGATTAATTTGTTAATGGGTTCTGTTGCTTTTCTTTATCTTGGTAGCAGATTTTGCAAGAACCTGCAAATGGGACAAAGAAAAAAAGTAAAAAGGGATCTTCCAAGGATACTGACCAAACAAGTAATAAAGGCTCTAAAAGAGTCCGTGAAGAATCGGATAGGTCTGAATTAAATGATAGCAAGAGTGAGCTGGAAGACAGTGACGAGGATTCAAGGCCAAGAAAGAAAAGAGCAGAAAAGGCTAAAGTCATAAAAAAGCAGAAAATAGTTACAAATGAGAAGAAACTCTCAACCCCAAAGGCTAAAAAGGTTGCAAAACAAGATTCAGATAGACGTACTGAAGAAAAGGGTGGCAACTCAGCAGAAGAGGATAATTCCCATTCATCCGCTGAGGAAGATAACAAGGTTTTCAGATTGAACTCTCGGGACACTTAATTCCTTGTATGCCTTACTCATATATCCTGATGTTTTGGTGTGCAGAGAAAACGGCAACAGACTCCAGCTTATGGGAAACAAGTGGAGCATCTGAAATCGATAATCAAGTCGTGTGGAATGACGTACTACCTCAACTTGATTTACCATATGCAATTATGAATTTGTAGAATGATAACTTGACTAATGTATGTTTCCTTTAATTCAGAATTCCACCTACTGTGTATCGGAGGGTCAAGCAAGCTCCTGAGAACAAACGTGAGGCCTGTTTGATAAAGGAGTTACAGGATATACTTGAAAAGGAAGGATTGTCAAAAAATCCATCTGAAAAAGGTGTGTTTTCTTGTTGACTCTAGTAAAGATTATTTTTCGAAGAACCTCTGAAAATGGCAGGGAGCTCCTGCAATTCACTTAAGAAGAAAGAACTGACCCGGTTTATAAGGTAAACTGGGCCCAAAACCCATACAACTGCACGGTTAATTAAGGAAAACCAGCAAAAACCTAAACACAACTGCCCACATGACACACCTGAAACAACACGATGGAGCCCACCATGTGCCATCGTTGCCAAGCTTCATCACAATAGCATCCAAGCAGCTCCGACTTCACACGGTGGACCTCAGCCAAAGCTACCAAGTCACCACCTCCTGCACATGACTAGCACCAACCACCAACACACCTAGCCACACCAAACAGCGCATTGTCGTTGCCAAGCATCATCGCGCCCAGCAACGAGCAGCTCCGACTTCGCCTCTGCGAGCACAAACCATGAATTTCGGCCGCCCGCCAAAAGCAAGAAGTGGCCCCATGGATGGAAGGGCCTCGTCACCACCTCGGCGCCCAAACCACTCTAGTAAAGATTATCTAGGGAAGCTAACCCCCCCCCCCCCCCCCCCCCCCGCCTTTCTGTTTAATTGAGCATGATTTACTGATAGAAGTAACCTTTACATTGCTCTCAAACTTTTGATACTACAGTGTAAGGAACCTGTTCGCTTGAGCTTATCAGCAATACTTTTTTCAGCGAAGGAACAGTGTTTTCTCTCACAACAAATCAGCATCAGCCAAATTTCAGCCAGCCGACTAATATATCTCTTTCTCTAACATTCTTTATTAATGTTATGGGCAGAAATTAAAGCAGTGAAGAAGAGAAAAGAAAGAGCAAAGGAACTTGAGGGCATAGACATGAGTAATATTATTACTAGTTCTCGTCGGAGAAGTACATCAAGTTTCATACCCCTGCCGCCACCACCTAAAATAGAAGAGGATAGTGATGATGAAGAAGAAGATGATGATGATGCAGAAGACGATGATGAAGTTGATGAGGAGAATGTAAAAGGTGGAGATGAAGACAATGATGAAGTTGATGAAGAGAATGTAAAAGGTGGAGATGAAGACAATAATGAAACTGCCGAAGCTGGTGATGGTTCTGCCGATGGTATGATTCAGCTATCTGTTCCTTGATTTGCTTTCAGCAGCTTACAATTTCTTTAACGTTGATATAAGTGGTGTTTTAAGATATGCTGGATTTCTTCGAAATTGCTATAATGTTATAGTTCAGTTCAGCCCCAGCTACCATTAGGAAGGAGTTTCCCTTGGACTGACCCTGTTGAACACACCAAACTTACCAAAAAAAGGGTATTTATAAAAAAAAAATCAGGGAGGAAGCACGTCACCCCTGACTTAGCTTTTAGAAGGGAACTTCACCAGCATTGCACAGGGAAGTGGGCACACATGCAGCACTAAGGTTTCAGCCCTGGGTGGGTGGCTCCTTTACTGGGTGCTCTGAGCCACACGCTCATCTAAAACAAAACTTATGCTAGCATTTTGACATTTATTTCAACAGTTCTGCAAGAATCTTAGGGACCATCTTACTGCTCCAATCCTTTTTATTGTGTGAAAGCACCATTATATCTCTGTACAAGTTTGGATCATGAATATGGATTGACATAGTAACAAACACAAAGGTCTTTCATCACCAGATGGGCCAGTTTTTCATTCTTGCCAGCAGACAGATTTTCTGCGCTCCACACTAGCACTTGGCTTGGTTTGACATGTAACTCTGATATATTAATCTCCTGAAGGAAAAACCGGTATGGCTAATACAATATGCACTGAAGCATGCCTTTGTTGCCTTTCTTCCATAGGGATGAAATGCTTGAAACTGAGCCTTGGTAGTATCTGCATACATGGTTGATGTGTTCTCCGAAAACAAGAACTTAATCCCTTTAGTAGATGGTACTGTGAAAAATCCTGAAAGGCTGTTTCCTTGAGGCACTTCACAGAAAAAATCTGGTAGCTTTTGGAGGAGTCAATTTTTGGGATGGAGGAATTTGAAAGAGCCACATATTAGCTTTTTATCACAAAAATTTAGTGAGTTTGATGTATATAGGTCTATTTTGTTAAGGATTTCATATCTATGTTCTGACAGTGGCCAGGAGGTTAAGAATTTCCATTCTAATGTTCAATTGGTTGTCATGGATTCATAGTATATATTCAGCATATGCTTTTGTAGCTTGTGTGCCACAATGCCTCTAAACATGCTGGTTTGCAACTATTTGTTGCTTTTTTACATGAACACTTTACTCAATACGACTGCAGCAGTTAGCAGTCCAAGTGGGCTCGATGCAATCTTTTCTAATCAACGTATGATTTTTTCTTCATATATCTATCATCATATGGTTCAGTACTCAATACTCATCGATTGCATTTCCTGCTGGTCACTTTGGTGGGCCAGCCATCCGGTGCGCGAAGTAATATAATCTTTGTATGCCCTTTCCTAACTAACCGTTCTGTACACTTGCAGCTGCTGAAAAGGAGAGCGACTGATTCCGGCCCCAGATAAGGCAGAATCAGTTCTGACCATATAGGTTCAGCTTCATGTTGACTTCTGCAAGTCCGCCTCGTTCGTGGATGTCTGGATGTAGTCAGTTGCTCAGGAGTTGTCTTCTGATGTTTATTCATGCGTGCGCAATGGGAACATTTGTTGGCTTCAGCTTTGGTGAAACATGAGGAACATATTGTTCTTGTAGTTATGTACAATGCCACATTTGTTCTAGCACCTTGTTCGCGATCGTGTAGACTGCAAGAGTCGCAGAACATATAAGTTAGCAGTAATCAAGTACTGATTGGTTTATTAGTTTCTGATATAATATAGACTTTTGTAGATGAAAGATTGGAATTCCTGTGCGCTTCATGCTTTTGCTTTGTTTTCTTTAGAGCATCTCCAACGGTCTCCCTTTTCTAACCCTAAACGAGAAAAAAAACTGTCATTTTGGAGAGTTTGTAGCTCCAACAGTTTTCCAAACTCAACTCTAACGAAATTTTTTTCTCAATCCATCAAATCATAGCCTTCTCCTTCAATCTACTGTTTTTTCTCATTGGGGATGGATTTTCTTATTCCGTTGGGGAGGAGACCATCAAAATCCCAAAACACTTTTTTTTAATCTTCCCCAATAACTAGTTTTTTAGGTTAGAATTTTCTTCTACGGTTGGAGATGCTCTTAGATAGTGTTTAGTTTGGTGGTATCTGGGGGCTGTTGAAGTTCTGATTGGCACCTTGTGGCGTTGAAAAGTTGCCCTGGAGCCTCCGCGAAACCTGCCATGAAGGTTTGGTTTCAAGTTTTGGATGAAATCTCTGTATAACTTATGCCGGCTTGGCACCCTAGTCGGCTAGTAATCTTTTCAAATGCGGTCATATTTTCTTTTGGGTTTTTTAATTTAAAAATACTCCCTCTGTTAAAGAAATTTCATCTTATATTTGGGATATGTCAAACTTTCTTAATTTTAACTAGGTTTATAGAAAACAATATCATCATTTGTATGTCAAAATATATTAATTATAAAAATATAGTTCATTATTCAATCTAATAATACTCATGACACATTACAAACATTAATATTAATATTTTTATATATTTAGTTAAAGTTAAGATCGATTGGCTACTTTTGTTGAGAATGATATTCTTTAGTCCTGTTTAGATTTCATGGTTTTTTAGCCACTAAACTTTAGACCACTTTAATCTTTCTAAATCTAAACAAGGTGATCTAAAGTGCTATCTAGAATTTAGTCAACCTCTACAAAAAGAAACGATTAGTTCCTTAGACTACATAAGGGGGTGTTTGGATGCAGCACTAAAGTTTAAGAGGTGTTTCATCAGATGTCATATGGGGTGTCGCATGGGGTGTTCGGATACTAATAAAAAATAAATTACAGAATCTGTTAGTAATCCGCGAGACGGATTTATTAAGTCTAATTAATCCATCATTAGCACATGTTACTGTAGCACCACATTGTCAAATCATGGACTAATTAGGCTTAAAAAATTCGTCTCGTAAATTAATCTCAATCTGTGTATTTAGTTTCGTAATTAGACTATATTTAATACTCTATGCATGTGTCCAAATATCCGATGGGGCAGTGATTAAATTTTAGAAGGTGAAACCAAACACCTCGTAAGTAGGTCAACTAAACTTGAGACTAGAGAATCTCAACATGTCTTTTTAGAAGGAAGGGAATCCCAACATGTCCTTCTAGAAAAGAGGGGATTCTCAACATGTCTTTTTCTTTTTAGGAGGGAAGTAGGGCACACGAGCAGGGTTTTTTTTAGAGGATTGGTATTCTTCATTTCTTTTTTTTTTTTTGATAAAGGTATTCTTCATTTCTTCATTTTCTTTTTTTGAGAAATCATTTCTTTGTCTTCTTGAGGGAGCGTACGCGAATAGGTATATATAGGAGACTTTTCCCTACAAGCCATTATAAAAGTTTCTAATTCCTTCTCTGCCACAGAAATTTTGGCTGCCCCTCCTCAGTTCCTCGCGCAAAGTTTTCTAGTCGTGTGTGCCACTTCCGTCAGGTTACATAGTGACGGCCGGTAATGGAGGGATAGGAAGACCTTTTTGCCCCTGTGTCCAGGCGTCAGGAGCAGAATTTTTCACTTGCCCTTGACGCCACAAATTTGACAAACCAGTTAACACAGATTCAGAAAGAGATCTCATTCAGAAACCAGAACAATAAATTTGACAAACTAGTTACGGAAATTTCACAAACCATAACAGCATTTCATAAACCAGTCATGACATAGACCAGACCATTGTTTTGGTCATGACATAGACCAGACCATTGTTTTGGTCATGCACAGACCACTGTTTTGGTCTTACAAAATGCAGGTTATGGTACCCATAGCACATACACATGAGTTACAAAATATCTGGAGTTTTGAGTCATCTCACAGACAACAACTAAATGTCAAGCTTCCTTTTGCTTCTGGTACCCATAGCAGGACTATCTGGAGTTGTAGATACCTTGGCTCTTGTATTCATAGCAGGACTGTCAAGCTTCCTTTTCTTATTCATTGCTGTCTTGGGTCTCCCTTTGTTCTCAGTTGTGTTGATATCGTCAGCAGTGTTGACATGCTTAGTTTCTGGCTCCAGGCTAGCAGGGAACACAATGCTCAAAGGCATAGGCTGGCTTCTAGTTTCTGGCTGATTGGAGCCTGTTCCAGATCTTCTAAAGCAAGAAACAGTATTGGGTTAGTTGACTTATAAACCTGTAGTACAGGGAAAATATCAAGAATATGAGCCTTCATATTGGTTTTCTTCAGTGACATGAAAAGCTTAATGTAGTGTCTAACCCTATGGCATCATAAATTAGTTAGTGCCTTGGTTTGCTTAGGAGTAAAAGCAGTACCTGATAAAAGCTAAACTAGGTGGTGAGATGAAGCTTCTGTCAGATAAAGTGGATAAATTATCACATGTACTTATCAAGGAAACTTCTGTGATGAATAATCAAGAGGAAACCCTGAAGTCTGAGGAAAAGGGTGCTGAGAAGGTAACACTGCACTGATGTCAGTTACTAGACATGCTAACTTTTTTTTGAATAGCTTACAAGGTTTGCATTATACATTTCACATGTAGATTCTCACAAACATCGAGGACATAAAAAGGTCTATACTCGAGAGAGATGTTGTTGTAAAAATTGAAGATCAACTTAGAGATGCAAAAGTTGCAGTTAGAGATGCAGAATCTGGATTAAAGCAGCTAGCCACAAAAATAAATCATTCTGAATCTAGGAGTTGAAGGAGATAGGTTGAAAGGTCCTAATGGCTAGAGGAGGGGTGAATAGCCTAATAAAAATTTCTACAACAACACTTAGCAAACCGATTAGACAATTATGAGGCGAAGCAAGTGTTGCGCTAGCCTACTAAAATTGTAAGCCACCTACCACAATTCTAGTTTATATAGTATATATCCACACAATAGCTATGTCACTACACTAAGTTAGTGTGATCTCAAATGCTAACTAAAGAACCACACTAACCAAACTAATAAGCTCTCACAACTAGCTACACTAAAGAGCTTGACAACTAGTTTGCTGTAATGTAAAGAGAGTAAGCAAGATAGTTATACCGCCGTGTCGAAGAGTGAACCAATCAATCATAAGAATCAATATCAATGAAGACCAATCATCTCGGAATCAAAGGATGAACACAATGATTTTTTATCGAGGCTCACTTGGTTGCCGGCAAGCTACTCCTCGTTGTGGCGATTCACTCACTTGGAGGTTCACGCGCTAATTGGCTTTACACGCCAAACCCTCAATAGGGTGCCGCACAACCAATACAAGATGAGGATCACACAAGCCACGAGCAATTCACTAGAGTACCTTTTGGCTTTCCGCTGGAGAAAGGTCAAGAACCCCTCACGATCACCACGATCGGAGCTGGAGACAATCACCACCCTCCGCTCGACGATCCTTGCTGCTCCAAGCCATCTAGGTGGCGACAACCACCAAGAGTAACAAGCAAATCCCGTAGTGAAACACAAACACCAAGTGCCTCTAGATGCAAACACTCAAGCAATGCATTTGGACTCTCTCCCAATCTCACAAAGATAATGAATCAATGATGAAGATGAGTGGGAGGGCTTTGGCTAAGCTCACAAGGTTGCTATATCAATGAAAATGGCCAAAAGTATGAGCTTCAACCGGCCATGGGGCTTAAATAGAAGCCCCCACGAAATAGAGTCATTGTACCCCTTCACTGGGCACAACGCGGGCTGACCGGATGCTTCGGTCATGTTGACCAGACGCTGGACCTCAGCGTTCGGTCGCCCGACAACAGCCACGTGTCCGATCTCAACGGTCACTTGAGTTGACCGGACGCTGCGCTACAACTGACCAGACTCTAAGCCTCAAGCGTCCGGTCGTTTCCAGTAAGGTTCCAGAAACGTATTTTCACGACTGGACGCGTCCGGTCATGCCTGACCGGACTCACCCAGCATCCGGTCACTCATCATCTCCTCTGTGCGCCTCACGTCAGCATACGTCAGCACTGACCGGACGCACCCTGCCAGCGTTCGGTCGTAGAGCGACCCAGCGTCCGGTCATTTGACCGACGCCAGCGTCTTCGCTGTTACACTTGACCGGACGCGCCAGTCCAACCGAGGCCAGCGTCCGGTCACTCACAGTGACCTCCGTCTTTTCTGTCTAGGGCACCGGTGGCACTGTCGGACTGTCCACACTCTATGGGTGGACACTACGTCGGTGGAGTTTCTTACCCTTGCACCTAAACTTAATCACCCTTGATCAAATGTACCAACCACCAAGTGTATCACCTTGTGCACATGTGTTAGCGTATTTTCACAAATATTTTCAAGGGTGTCAGCACTCAACTAGATCCTAAATGCATATGCAATGAGTTAGAGCATCTAGTGGCACTTTGATAACTGCATCCCGATACGAGTTTCATCTCTCTTAATAGTACGGCTATCAATCCTAAATGTGATCATACTCTCTAAGTGTCTTGATCACCAAAACAAAATAGCTCATATGGTTTATACCTTTGCCTTGAGCTTTTTGTTTTTCTCTTTCTTCTTTCCAAGTCCAAGCACTTGATCATCATCATGGCATGATCATCATGTTATGATCTTCATTTGCTTCACCACTTGAAGTGTGCTACATATTTCATGATCACTTGATAAACTAGGTTAGCACTTAGGGTTTTATCAATTCACCAAAACCAAACTAGAGCTTTCATAGGTTCAGCCTATCTGAGGTTGCTCTCTGTAACTCTTCTAGTGCAAAGGTTTTATCACCTAATTTTAGTAATGGTATCAGTAGTAGGAATGTAATTGAAGAAATGGACCTCCAAAACTATCAAGCACAGTTACAAAATATTTTTGATGTTGCTGCAAGTTCTCCATTGGGTAGCAGCTCTATGGAACTCTGCATTCAAGAGGTATGTGTTTTCATTAAGTGTTTCATTTCTTCTTTTGTTGGCAGGAAAATACTTACTTACAAGGTGAGAGATTAAGTGTTGCTAATTACAATGCGGAACATCAGCACTGATTCAACAAATATATTCCTGAGTTATGCATTGGATCAACATGGTAAACAGGCATCTGCTCCAGTTGCATTGTTTCATGAGAAATTAAGTTATGGCTCTAGCGTGGAAGTTGATAGGAAATTTAGAAGTGAAGATCTAACAGGACATTTGCTATCTGATGATACTACATTGATCAGGTATATGTGATAGCTGTAGTACAAGGAAAATGTCAAGAACATGAACCTACCTGATTGAAGCTGCTGAGGCAGAGGATGAGCTCTTTGATTTCTTAGAACCTGCGGCTGTTGTTTTCCTCTTATTTCCAGCAGCTGCTTCAGTTGTGGCAGTTGTACCAGGGGGCAAATCAGGGAACACCATTCTGGTAGGAACAGAAACAATGCTTGTTTCAGTTGAGGTTAGGGTTGCCTTTTTCTTCTTCCTTTTAGGTGGTCCCCTGCAATAGATAAATACAAACTGTCATAGCTGCTAAGTATGTCACATACAACCCAACACAAAAATCTGAAACAAAGAATCTCACCTATCAGCAAGCATTGTTGCAATGTCTGCAGGATCTCCATCTTTATAAGTGTACCAGTGATGCCCATATTCATGGCAAATAGAGCACTGGTGCCTGCCTTTATTGCCTTTGTTGCCACCTTTAGTAGCTCCTCTGAACCTTGTCTTCCTTCTACCAGTAGTTGATTTGAGAAGAGGTGGATGCATGAAGAAGCCATAATCAGATTTGGGCCACATGGACTTATCAGGAATGGCAGGGATGATACCCTCATAAGCTGACCTGAACTTCTGCACTGAGTAGTAGTTGTCCACATGGTCTTCAATTTTCTCTCCTCTTATGCTAGTGATGTAGGCCAGTGCATGCTTACATGGTAGGCCTGAAACCTGCCAAGCCCTACAAGTGCAAGTCTTTTGTTCCAAATTCACAACAAATCTAAAGCTTGATCCTCCTCTTGCACACAACTCTGTAATGCCAT
This sequence comes from Miscanthus floridulus, assembly GCF_019320115.1. Classification (NCBI taxonomy): domain Eukaryota; kingdom Viridiplantae; phylum Streptophyta; class Magnoliopsida; order Poales; family Poaceae; genus Miscanthus; species Miscanthus floridulus. Next base: position 92,592,211 of record NC_089588.1, read on the forward strand.
CGCCGCTAGTTATGACATCAATATCTAGGTTCCTGCTTTGCTCCTTCAGCTTGTCCACAATGTGTGGAAGTATCTTGCCCTGCATCTACCTTGCAATCTTCCTTCTGTGGTTCCATTTGATTAATAACTTTTGTCTGATTGTATCAAGCAAGTCATCCAAATTCCTGCCTTTTTCACCTTTGATCCAGTTGTTGAAGCTCTCAGCTAAATTATTTGTGACATAGTCTATCTTACATGTGACTCCAAATTGACTTCTGGTCCATAGCTTCTTATGGTTCTGCTGTAGATAAACCATAGCTACTGGTTTAGCTGCTATCATTGCTGACTAGTGTTTCTCAAAAAGGTATGAGTTCCAACTGTAAGATGATGCCCACAAATGATCATCAAACACCTGTCCATGGAACCTTTTCTTAAAATTTTGAACAAGATGGCACATACACTCTCTGTGCTCTGCATTAGGAAATACCTCACTCACACCAGCCATCACTGCTTGACCACAATCAGTACAGAAGGTCAGACCTGTTGGACTCCCTATAACATCTCTCAGTCTCTCCATGAACCATATCCAATTCTCATTTGTTTCTGAATCTATGACTCCAACTGCAATTAGATACATCCAGTTGTGCCCATCTACTGCACAGGCTATACATAGCTGACCTCTAAACTTGCCTGTGAGAAATGTACTATCAACTGACAAGTATGGCCTACAGCCTTGAAGAAACCCATCAATACATGGCTTCATGGCAAAGAACAGTCTATTGAACCTAATCTTGTTATTAATGGTATGATGATCAATAACTACAAAGCTACCTGAACAAGATTCCTTAATTTACAACTTGAACCTATACAGATTGTCAAAACTAGACCTCCAATCTCCAAATAATTGGTTGTGAGCTAGTTCCTTACCATTATATACTCTCTTGTAAGGCACAACCACCTTGAATTTATCCTTGATCCTCTTCTGTAGCTCCATAGCTGACACCCTAGGATCCTCAAATACCCAGTCCTTCACCTTTTCACAAACCCAAAACTTGGTTGCACACTTCACTTTACCACCTCTTCTTGTGCTCTAACACTCATGAGGATATGGGTTCTTCTTCACCTGCAAATATGTCACACAAATTATAAGTAAATCAACAAAAAAAGCAAGATGGCAAGAGTTACCTTCACTGTTGTCTTGTCTGCACCTGTAGATGCAAGAATCCTCCACCTACATCCATCAATTTTGGCACTGCAGTAGACCCTGTACCTCCCTGGATCACTCTTCTCTATGTTAAACTCAAACTCATTTCTGATTGCATGTGTAGCCAAAGCCAACCTAAAACAAGACATATTTTCATAGATGCTGCCTAATGTCATTGGTGGGTCATTTTTGTCATACACTATTTTAGGATTACTAAGTGGAACTTTATCTTTGACCATTTCACCTGCCTCATCCTCCTCATAGTTATCATCATCATCATCAGAATCAGATTCCCATTCAGAGTCAGAAACAAGTACATCCTCCTCAAATGCATCAGTACCCTTGGTCCGTGGCTCTAATTCTATGTACATGCCCTCCTCATCCACACCCACGTGCTCATTCTGTGGCTCATGATTGTTTAGGTAGTTGTCATCATCAGTGGTTGTTGCCGTTTGAGAGGAAGCTTGTGTTTGAGTGGAAGCTTGTGTTTGGGTTGGTGCTGGTGTAGGCTCAGCTAGGTTATAGGCTTGCATAGAGGAGTTAGGCATTTCAGCTAAATCATGCCATAGTGGAATGACTGGTGTATCAGTACCCATAGGATGGTAAGCAAAGGTCAACAAGCAGGTCTTGGCACTAGCATTTTTGAAAAACATAGCAACTAAATCATGGTCACTGCTGACTTAATTTGATGTTGAACTTGGTTTCACCACAGTAGTAGAACATGTCAACAATGTCACTAGAACCACAAGGGTACTTATCCACAATGTCTTCGACCAAATCCTTGAAATTGGTTGTGTCAGCATCTACAACTGTGCTTATGCTAAACCAACGACATCGAGTATTTGTCGCAACGATCCTTATTTCTAATCTGTAGCTCGTTTTGGGGTCCATCCTACATACGAACACCCATCGATTAAGGCAGATCTACGACAACAAACTAAGCACCTACAATTAGGCTAAGTGCATGACAATGGAGGACAACAAGAGAAGAAGAACACAACAACTTACCCGTCTGAAAGCCACGCTAGGCGCACCTCCGGCTCCACCATGGCGACTCCCTGGATCTCACGGTCACCCTCAACCAAGGCCCCTGCTGCACGCGGCTTTGGATCCAGTGGGTCAACCTCTTGATCCCTACCCCATGAGACCCCCTCCTCACGTGTGCAGATCTGCTTGGTTACCACCGCCTCTTCTCGTCGTCGCCTTAGTTGGATCTCGCAGTCACCCTCAACCAAGGCCCCTGCTGCACGCGGCCTTGGATCCAGTGGGTCAACCTCTTGATCCCTACCCCATGAGACCCCCTCCTCACGTGTGCAGATCTGCTTGGTCACCGCTGCCTCTTCTCGCCGCCGCCTTAGTTGGATCTCGTGGTCACCCTCAACCAAGGCCTCTACTGCACGTGGCCTTGGATCCAGTGGGTCAATCTCTTGATCCCTACCCCATGAGACCCCCTCCTCACGTGTGTAGATCTGCTTGGTCACCGCCGCCTCTTCTCGCCGCCGCCTTGGTTGGATCTCGCGGTCACCCTCAACCAAGGCCCCTGCTGCACACGGCCTTGGATCCAGTGGGTCAACCTCTTGATCTCTACCCCATAAACCCCCCTCCTCCCGTGTGCTTGGTCACCGTCGCCGCCTTGGTTCCTTCGGCTAGGGTTTTGAGAGAGAGAGGAGCTCGAGAGAGAGACGAGAAATGAAGACCGTCGGTAGACTGTGGTGTCTTTTGTGGGACTTAACTGGACACAGGGGCAAAACGGTCATCGTATCCCTCCGTTACCGGCCGTCATGCTCTGACCTCACAGAAGTGGCACACGGGACCAGAAAACTTTGCGCGAGGGACTGAGAAGGGGCAGTCAAAATTTCTGTGACAAAGAAAGAATTAGAAACTTTATAATGGAGGGAAAAGTCTCCCTATATATATAGTCCAGGCCGTTTCAGCCATTTGGGCGGAGAAAAGGCCATGTAGAGCCCGGCCCAGTTTAGCTGCCGTTGCGTGATGTGACGCGGTGGGAGCACAGGCGCCTCGGGGCGGATGACGCCGTCACGTCGCGCTGCTGCGCACCTGCTGCCCCTGCCTCCTGCCCGTCCTGCCTGCGTTCGACTTTGGCCTTGTTTAGATGCAAAAAATTTTTGCAAAATGAGCATTGTAGCGTTTTTGTTGTTATTTGACAATTAGTGTCCAATCATAGTCTAATTAGGCTTAAAAGATTCGTCTCGTGGATTTCGTCTAAACTATGTAATTAGTTTTATTTTTTATTTATATTTAATGCTTCATATATGCATCTAAAAATTCGATGTGATGAGAAATATAAAAAATTTTACAAAATTTTTGGGAACTAAACTGGGCCAAAGGTGATGGACCTGGTGGTGGAACAACAGGACAAGCAGGCAACGCCAAACGAGAAAAGAAACCCAAGCCTTCATCACCGAAAAAAAAAGCGCAAAAAAGAAGAAAAGAGTAGACTACGACAGCGAGCGTCCGTCGAGCCGGCGAGGAGGCGGAGGGGAAGATGAGGAAGAAGCTGGGCACCCGGTTCCCCGCGGTACGTTGTTGCTCCCCTCGCCCGTCCTGCTCGTATCGTATCTCCCTCTGATCCGCCGCGCCCGCCCGCGCGCGTGATCTGATCTGATCTGGGTCGCCGCGCGCGGTGCGGATCTTCGCCCTCGCGGGCGGGATCCGGTGGCCGCCGGCCGCCGTTGACCCGCGGCTTCGCTGTTTTGTTTCGTGGGCGGGCATTTGACTGGGTTCTGCGGGAGGAAGGCGCCGTGGGGTGGAGGCGGGCTCGGGCTCAGAAGTCAGATCGGCTCCTGTGCTCGCGCGGGGAAGTAATTCGTGTTTTTCGTTTTTTTTTTCATTTTTTTGCCTTTAACTTTTTCGGGGTCTATCTCGGATTCTCAGTGCTCAACAAAGGACGTCGAGAATTTCTAATCCAGCTTCTGCGCTCGTGTTGTTTTGAGCGGATGGAGAGATTTTGTGGGCGCTCGCAGCTGACTTAGATCAGTGCCGTTGACGTTCGGTGAGTGTTAGTCCGTGTGAACGGGACAGCCTGATGTGATCTCCACGCGCCGCTGGTTATCCTCAATCGCTTTGCCTGGCGGGTAGATGCAAAGGGATGGGCTAGATCCTGCTGTCGTGCCTGTGGTTGGGTTGCAAGATCTCCAGATCATGTGAGCATGTACTGTGGGTCCCATGTATATTGCTGGGATACTCAACATGTGATCTGGTGCAGGAGTAATTTAGCAGTGGAATTCGTGTGTAGCCTTCATCATGGGGTTTTATTATGGTCTGGTAGGAGTAGAGTTTGAAACGACAGTAACTTCCATTGTTATGTTGGTCTGTGTGTTTGGTGAGGGAACTATTCTTGGGCACGGCCTAGGCCTTGTTTAGATGCCCATCCAAATTCCAAGTTTTTTCACTCTCTCTCCATCACATCAATTTTTAGCCGCTTGCATGGAGTATTAAATGTAGGTAAAAAAAAATAACTAATTACACAGTTTAGTTGGAAATCACGAGATGAATCTTTTGAGCCTAGTTGGTCCACGATTGGACAATATTTGCCAAATAAGACGAAAGTGGTACTATTCATCGGGTTCACTTTTTTTTGCAAAGTGAACGAGGCCCTAGTCTGATGTTGTAGTGCTGTAGGCTCAGGTGCTCTGCCACCATGCTTGATTATTCCAAGGTCTCCTGAACATGCCAGCATTTCTTTCTTGAGATACAGGTTGGTTTGTGGATTGCAGCATTTATTGTATGCCTTCAGGTTGGTTTTGAATCTTCAAAACGTCATATTGTTCTGTTGTCATGGAACCAATGTGAGTTGAAGTTCCAAGCTACACACACCTGTATGGTTTGCACTGCAGGTGCATATTTTGTTGTATTTAGCTGAAAAGATAATTTCTGGATTGTAGCATTTGCTCTATTTTTCATGAAAAGATAATTTGATGTCTGTACTGATTACCCAAAGTTTTGGGTTTTGTATTTGGTTCCTGTACTTATGTTGGGATATCTTTCCTAGATGATTTTTCAAATATATAAGTTGTAATGGCATGAAGTTGTCCCCTAACTATGTTCTGTATTATAATAGGCTCGGATCAAAAAGATTATGCAAGCAGATGAGGATGTTGGAAAGATTGCACAAGCGGTGCCTGTTTTAGTCTGTAAGTTCTGGAAGAATCGTTGTGCTTTTGTATGCATTATGTACATATCTGTATTTTCCCACAATTATTTAGTATTTCTACTTGAATAAAACAAGCAAAAAGGGATGATCTTTATCACATCGTTTGACATCCATTCATCTGGTTGTGACTGGCTAATGGCTCTCTTTGTAAACTGGTTTACTGGCTTCAAGTCCACACTAATGATACAAAAGAGAGATTCACCTTATAAATTTAGAAGTTTGTTTGGTCAACACTTTCAGTTTTTCTTTGCGGGCATCATTACTTTCATTCACGGTTTTCTCTATCCTGCTACTACTACATGTAACCATGATGAAGCATACATAAATGAAATTTCTGACATTTTGAGTTTCTGTTTGCATGCAGCGAGGGCTCTTGAATTGTTTTTACAAGATTTAATTGACCGGACCTATGAAATTACTCTTCAAAGTGGAGCAAAGACACTGAATTCCTTCCACCTGTGAGTTCAATATCACCTGCCATTTTGTTTTCTTATAAAATTATAAATTTGATTAGGTGATGTACTGTATCTTTTAGAACTAATGGATCTCTTTGACGGATTCAGCTACTAGTCTGATAAAATACACCGATAAATCATTATGTAGTGACTTTATTTATCATGTCTATCGAGAGTAAATCTGGATGCTTCCAATTGGCAGTTGCAATGTTTGAATGTTTGAACTTTGATGTACAATATCAGCTGTGGTGTTTATATGTCCCATCATTTTTGGCATGTATTTTTGCTAAATTTTTTTGGGTGTGACAGAGGAACTGGGATCCCCCTCTGCCCCAGATATGGTCTTATCAGAAATTCATCTTGTTTGTGTTGCTTAAGGCATCAAAATAAGTTGCTGGATAAGTTGTTCAGAAACAGAATTCATTAGATAGCTCATGCCCCTCTAACTACTGCACATTCCATTGCACTGTATATGGCTTTTGGTTGTAGATTCATTGATACAAGGTTTACTAGTTAGAAGGTAAGATGTTATCTAAGTTAACATTCGTAATATCTGTAGGTGGGATTCAGAACTGGTTGGTCCCTGACTATGGCCAGCTGTTTTCTATATAAGTAAATAAGGTACTCTACTCGAGTTAGACTCATCTAATGTTTTTGCATCACCTCTGGAGGAAGTGATGAACAGATTGCTTTTGGCAGAAGTCTCAACTTCAAAATAGTCATCTAGGGCATGTTTGGTTCAATGCCTGCCAGGCAGCAATCCCAGCCCTAGGCACCCGAAATCGGAAGCCTGGGAGCGCTGCTTGTGCCAGGCAGCTTCGGTCAGGTGCCAACTGAACAGTCCCTAAGATCCGAATTTAAATATGGAAGCAGGTTGGTTTTGGTAACCAATTTGGAAGTTGGTATTTTTCTTTCCACTCTAACAGCCTTTAGTGTGGTTTCTGGAATTTGAGCTCATGAACATTTCTAAAGAAGAGATTTGTAGAGGTTATATATCCTCCAAACTGAAACTGGGCAGATAGTTATCCCATCCTGCTCATGTAGATCTAGCATATGAGCTTGTCTAATTTATTTGGAGTTAAGTTTCATGTTTAAATGCGAGTTGCTATTGAGGTTAATTTCTATGGAGATGGACCAAATGTTTTTCTTGTTAAAATGCTAGCTGATTGTCGGGTATCGATATTAGGGATACCCAAAGCAAGGAAGTTAGCGCCGACGCTGACTTCCCCGGATGGGGCAAGACGTATTAAAAACTCTCGTCCGACCCCAAGTCCGTGGGTTCCGCCTCGCCCAACCCCAAGGCCGCGGGCTCTGTCTCGCCCGACCTCGAGGCCGCGGGCTCCGTCTCGCCCGACCTCGAGGCCGCGGGCTCCGTCTCGCCCGACCCCTATGCCGCGGGCTCCGTCTCGCCCAACCTCGAGGCCGCGGGCACTGTCTCGCCCGACCCCTTGGGTTCGTGCTCCGTCTTGCCCGACCCCTCGGGTGCGGGCTCCGTCTCGCCCGACCCCTAGGACGAGGGTTTCGTCTCGTCCGACGGGGACCCATACCGCTGCCAACCACTCCAGGTCCAAAACAAAAGATGCTTTCTCCTGCTAGTTTCGCTATCCTCTCCTCGATCTTTAGTGACACCCGACCCCAGCAACGGCAAGGGGTCGGGTCTCACTCGGGGGCTGATAAGGGTATATATATACCCTTTCTGAAACAGTCGCCGTGCCTGACCCTTTCTCACTTTAAAAACCTAGAGGCAAGGTTTGCGGAAACGAACACTGAGTAAAACTGGTCGGACTGTAAGAAACCTACGCCCACACCTCGAGCTCTACAATCTTGCTACGGCTACGGCACTCTTGCTTACCAGCGTGACCAGAGTTTTCTCGCCCACACCTTGAGCTCTACAGTCTTAACAAAAGGAAGGGTCGGAGCGCATTAACTCCTTTTTTACACATAAAAAGGGTGAAAGAACAAATTCGTTCAAACCGAAACAAAATACAGACTTGTTCAAACGAAATAAAATGGATGGAACTCGTCCGCTTATTACATAGGCAACACGCGACCTATCTAACTAAACTAACCCCTCGGAAGGATGATTTCATCCTCTATCTTGGCAGAAAGGTCATGCGCCAGGGGGGCCACCTCCTCCTCAATGACGTCTAGCTCGGCGTCGGTATAGATGGGCGTGAAGCCTTGACTCATCGTCGCCAGATCGATGTTATCGTAATGAGAACGGCAAATCGCGAACGATCGGTGAACGCCAAAGCGAAGCGTGCCCCTCGCCATATCACGTGCCTGGTCCGTAATCCGGGTGGCGCGAACCGCGAGGGAGCTTGTCTCCTGCTCCGGGGCCAGCTCGAGCTTGTCGCAGACCAGCTGGACGGCGACGCGTAGGTTGTCATGTTCATCGCTCTCCTTCTGGAGGGTGTCCTTCAGCTCGCTGAGCTCCTTCTCCAGGCTGCGGCTTTTCACCACCTCCGACTCGAGCTTGTCGTCGAGACCTGCCCAAGTCACATACCGACCGTGTCAAAAGGCATACCATGGATTCCAGGGAGAAAGACATCAAGTGAAACCGGGGACTTACCGTCCACGTCCGCCCGAAGCCTGCGCACCTCATCGCGCTACCGGGTCACCTCGGCCTCCAGGCGCCGGACCTCCTCTTGGCGCTGCCCGACCTCCACGGTGAGCCGGCGGACACGCCCTAGGCTGCAACCTTCAGGTCCTCCCTCCGGACCTCCTCAACAAGGTGGTCGACCCGCTGCTGAGCGTCGGCGCGCTCCTGGCGATCCAGCTCAGTCCCCGTGCGGAGCTCCTCTACGGCCTGGAGCAAATCGTCCCGCACCTTTCGTAGCCGTTTGGCCTCCACGGCGTCCGTGCGCGCCCTCTCGATCAGGGCCGTGAGCTTCTCCTCGGCCTTGTGGGCGTCGTCACGAGCGTCCTTCACCCTGACTCGGAGGTCGGCCACCTCCCGGGCGGCAGGGGCAAGCTCAGCCACCTCCTGACTGGTGGCAGCGAGCTGTGCGGCCAGCCCCTCACTCCGCCGTGTCTCCTCAGCAAGGAGCTGGGACTTCTCCCGGTTGCGGGCCATAAGGACCTGCGAAGAAAAGACTTAGAGGCGCGGAAAGAGAACATGGGGGTCGGAAGCACGGTCATATCATACCTGGCCAACCGGGGCGACAATGTCGCGCATCGAGCCCAGCATGGTGGTCAGTGCGCGAACCGCGTCCCCAACCTCCGTGTGGACGCTCCCTCTTTCCCTCTCCTCTGCCGCTTCATCAAGGGCAGCCACCCGGACCAGAGTCCGGGACGTCCCTGTGCCGACCTCAAGCACCGCCAACCTCTCTGGCGGCGGCAGCTCCTCCAGAGCGGCTCCTCTGGCGATAGAGGGGGCGGGTGACGCGGACACGGAGGCCTACCCTGTCGCCACATCCGCGAAGGATGCCTCGGGTGCGCCCCCTTCCGTTCGCCCCGCCGCAGACACGGCCACCTGCACGAACGGCGGCTCCGGCCGTGCCTCCTCCGCCTGTGACGTCGAGGACACGACTGGCCGCGCCGCGCCCGCCACGGGCGCCCCGGACATGCCCTCCTCCGCCTGCTCTCCCGTGGACACAGCCATCGGCTGCGCCTCCCCGGTCGACGCCGTGGCCGCCCCGACGCCACTCACGCCCTCCACCGGCGCGGCGACAGCTGGCTCCTGGCGCGTTTGCCGGAGGAGGATCTTTTTCGGAGCAAGCCGCAGGAGAGTCCCACGTCCTCCGACGCTGCAAGGGACATGGCGGTCAGTTCGCGGCAAAAATTCGTTAGGACAAAAGGATGACAAAAACTCTTGACTCACCTTGACGCCATCATACGAGGACGTTTTGGGGCTGGCTTGCCCGACCCCGGCTGCTCTTCGTCGGCACGTTGCCGCTTCGAGCCCTCCCTCGGCTCGGACAAATCAAAACGGCTGCCTCCCGCCGATTCCGGAGGTGCCGGCGAGGGCTCCGACGGAGCAGGGCGACCTGTTTCCGCCGGCTCCAGGGCCGCCGTCGAAGGTCCGAACGCGGCGGGGCGGATCGTTTCCACCGGCTCTGGGCGCGCGTACTCCCCCTCCTGCCTCGCGACATGCCACGGGAAGGGCCCCGCCTGCGGCGAAGGCGGGTTCCCGTCCCCGGCGGCCATATCATCCCACGAGATGGGCGACATGGAGCTGTCATCTTCCTCCTCTTCTTCCTCTTCTTCCGACGAGGCTTGACTCCGCTTCCCTCGCTGCAGCTTCGCTCGCTGCTTCGACCGCCGTTTCTTTTCCTCGTCGTCCTTCCGCTGCTCATCCGTGGCACGGTTTGCCGCCCTCATGGCCGCGTGCTCTGGCAGCGGCGCGACGGAGTCCCGGAAGACTAACCCCGCCGACAGTTTGATGAAGCCTGCGTCCGGCCGCATCACGGGATGCCCCGGGATCGGGAACACGGCGTCGGCCTCCCTCGTGGCCTCGTTGATGTGCTGCGCGACCTCGCTGTCGCGTTGCAGCCCCTGGGCGAGCATCGTCCCGACGAGCTGCGCGCCGGGCGTCATCTCGTATAGCGGGAGGACGCGCACCATCAGAGGCGCCACCCTCGCGTGATACCCCTGATGACACCGGCCTTGTGAAGGCCGTGGGTCTTCAGGAACGCGATGGCCTCGAGGAGGTCGCGCATTCTCTTCTCCTTGACGGGTGGCCTCTACGGCCATGACGGCGGTACCTCTTCAACTAGGCGCCTGAAGAAGATCGGCAAGGGAGCGGCAGGGTCGATCTTCAGGTAGAACCAATGCGAGTGACACCCCTTGTTGGATCTGGAGAGCTGACTGGGCATGTACTTGGTCGTCCGTTGCCCCCGAAGGTGGATGCCCGCGCATCCCATTGGCACCGGGGTCTCCCGACCTCTCTCCTTCTTGATCAAGGAGATGGAGAAGAAAAATCTCCGAAGCTCGAAGTGGGGCTCGATTCCCAGGTACCCCTCGCACATCGCGATGAAGGCCGTGATGTGCTGGATCCCGTTGGGGTTCAGGTGCTGCAGCTCGATCTGATAGTGGTGCAGCAGACCTCGGAAGAACGGGTGAGGAGGAACCCGTTGGGCGGCGCCGACGCATCCTCGCGGCCGGGCACAAGCCACTCCGCCGCATCGGTCCTCCCACGGAGAACGCGCTTGATGAGGCCCTCCATGCGCACACGGGTAACATCGGAGCGGTACCACGAATCCATGGAGGATGGAGGTGGCTACGGAGAAGCAAAGGCGGCGGCGGAGGAGCGGAAGCTACAGACCTAGGGCTCCGACGGCGGATTAGCAAGCACGGCAGATCCGAACGGCGGTGGCGGAGAAACAGAGAAGGTAAGGCTGTAGTTTTGGTGTGCAGGAACGCAAAGGGGGAGGTCGTTATTTATAGGGCGGAGCGGGACGAGAAGGCGAACCGTCCGCCTTGATTCACGCGCCCGCTGCGCCGCGTCACGTCACCTCCCTCCGAAGATCGCGCGCACATTATCTCTAGCCGCGCCCCCGAGGGATACGTCAGATGACGGTTTGCTCGTTCAATGGGCCAAGAACCGTCGCAGGTAAGAAGGGATCTAGAGCTGAAAATGCTCCTACGGCCCATTTAGGACCAGGAGTTCGAAGGTGGCCCACCGACGGGTTCACAGTCGCTCCAGGGAACCCTTAGAGCGAGGGGTGGAAAGGGATGGGCCCACTAGCGGCCAGTACTCAAGCGCACGAGCGCCGCGGGCATCCCGGACCACTTTCGAGTTTTGGTCGGTTCCCAATCCATGGTTTTTTCTCAAAGAAAGGCAACGAGCCCTTGGGACCGGCCAAACGGACCCAAGAACTGTATGGACTGACCGCCAAGAGTCCGGAGTCGGTCACCAGGTGACCCATGTCGGACCCCCGCGAACGAAAAGCCGGGGCCCCACTCGGACTAGCCCGTTAAACAGCTCATCGAGCACCATGTTTCGTCCATCACAAAGACGAGTCGACCCTCGACCGGACCCCTGCTACGCGCGGGGGCTCGAGGAAAGTTGGACTCGCAAGGAGACCGAACGCGCGGTTGCAGTACGACGACGGACCAATCGGATCCTAGGGACCAATCACGAAAAATCTTTCCGACCTCCCGAATCCTACGGTTACATGTCCACAAGAAGACCGATCGTGATAAAAGGGAACCGCCGCCCTACCAGGACACGCCGCGGGCTACAAAAAGAAGGCTAAGGCCCTCAGAGTCCTCGTCCGGAAAAGCCTTCAAAGGAGTATTCTACTCCTCTGCAGGCTCGGGGGGCTAATGTCGGGTATCGATATTAGGGATACCCAAAGCAAGGAAGTTAGCGCCCACGCTGACTTCCCCGGATGGGGCAAGACCTAGTAAAAAGTCTCGCTCGACCCCAAGGCCACGGGCTCCGCCTCGCCCGACCCCAAGGCCGCGGGCTCCGTCTCGCCCGACCCCTTGGGTTCGTGCTCTGTCTCGCCCTACCCCTCGGGTGTGGGCTCCGTCTCGCCCGACCCCAAGGACGCGGGTTCTATCTCGTCCGACGTGGACCCATACCGCCACCAATCACTCCAGGTCCAAGTGTATGGGCCTGGGTTAAAACTCTGACATCAAGGAAGAGACTGGCACGGCTCGATGTAACCCGTGGCCATGACGGGCCATATCTGAGGATTCACATTAAGAACAGCGTCGGGCGTGCCGGTGCTGTTCTGCCTAACCCTCGTACGAACGCTGACAGGCGTGTCAGTTCACCACGACGTCCGCTGGGACTGAATGGAACGCCATGACCGGCAGATGATGCCTGCGCATGGCGCCAATGACGAATAGGGCCATGATGTGGAGCCGTCCCTGTTGACATCTACAGGTTCGACGGGACCCGCATGAAGGAGAAGGACCCTGCTGAAAGCCTTCTCTCTCTCGTTCTTCTCCTTTTCCTCCACTGTAACCCGCGCTTTCCCTTCGCCTATAAAAGGGGAAGCAGGACGCCCCATGAAAGGGGATCCAGATCCGCACAAGACCGAACCACGAGATAAAAACACAAGAGCACGACACGAGCACACGACTGAGTGGCAAACGAGCTCTCAGCACCCATTCACTCCTTCCATCAGAGACTTGAGATCCTCTCCCTCTCTCGCCTGTTTTAACCCCTACTGCAAACCAAGTGTCGGTAACACGAGCAGCAGCGAACTGGACGTCCGCCCGAACTAGTATAAACCCTTGTGTCCTCCGAGCACACCATCCGAGCCAGATACGCAAATATAAATTTACTCGTCGGTGGTCCGAAAACACCGACACTAATAGTTTCAATGCAAGTGTCTTAGTATTGTTTGCATGGAGTATCAATTTTGAGCCATTAATATTAACATTCATATATCTATCTTCTGACATCTGATGTTCAGGAAGCAATGTGTGAAGAGGTACAGTTCTTTTGATTTCCTAACTGAAGTTGTCAACAAGGTACCAGATCTTGGTGGCGCTGATTCCTGTGGAGATGAAAGAGGATTACCTAGAAGAAGGTAAGTTCAGGTGTTGTAATCAGCATTTTATGATTCAATTGTATCAAGTACCTAACAGTGTTTGAAATTCACTTTGCAGGAAGTCAAATGGCAGTGACCCAGAGAATGATGAATCAAGATCTAGTAAAATGGTGCGCACATCAGCCATCACAGCTCACTTGATTGATAATGTTATATAAATGGATATTTGATAATAGAACATCTGGTTTTTCAGGCCATAAGAAATGCAAACATCAGCCCCAGAGGACGTGGGAGGGGTCGAGGCAGAGGGCGAGGTCGGCCACCAACCAAGAGAAAGGAAGTTGGTTATGTACAATTTGAAGATGAGAGCAGCATGTTTGCTGAACAAAGTGAACCCTTACCAGGAGAGGAAACAGTTCCAGAGATCAATAATGGCAACGCGATCATGCCTCAAAGCACGCAACCTCCGGTAGAGGCTCCGCCAACAGCCCCTGCACAAGCTACAAGTTCTAAGGTGGAAGAAGCGAACACCGATCATCAGTCAGATTGGCCTATGCCAGATGCCATCGGAAACATCGGTGTCGGGCCATCTGGTTTTGGACATCTGACAGTGCAGGTTGATGAAGACGAGGACTACGACAATGAGGATTAGTCAGGGCCATCCTCTCATTGTCTGCACTAACAGGGACTATTCTGGTGTTGTAAAATGTAAATATAGTTTGAAATAGTTGCCGCAGCTTAGCTGTGATGATTGTCTGTTGTTATGCGGTTATGTAGGTTGTCCTGTGTAAATTTTGTTTTTACAATAATTGCTTGGTAGTTGCTTTTTATTTACATGATTGACTGTCTAAGCGTTTTGTCATATTTAACCCAGTATATTTGAGGAGTGATTGACTATTTTTAAGTATTTTGTCTTTATTCGACCCAGTATTTGAGCAGTCCTCTGATTCTCTGGGCAGTATCTCACTGTGACCCGCAGGTTTTTTTGTTGCCTCATGGTGCGGTCAGCTGCTAGTATAATATCTTAGAGGTCAGGTCATGCTGCTGTTCAATACCTTTTGGGTTCAACCAAAATTGTTATAAATTTTATGTTGCAGAGAAATTATATATACGAGCAGTGGAGACTGTCATGCCTGGTACAAAATATGCCGAAATTGCACAAATGTTTTGGGAGGATTGGATTCACGCCATTTCAATGTATCAGCTAAGTACAATGATATCCGTGAACAAAACTTCTACATCATTCACATTAATCACATTCTCAATTCAATGGAGTGAGGTAGCAGCTTCCAAACGATTGCCTAGCCAACAATATGGTTCAGGGACTTCATTTGAGGTAGCATTCTTCATGGACTCCTCGAGATTTTCAGTATGGGGGCAATAATAACTAATTGGCATTCAACTTCTCTCCAAGGATTTTATTCAACAAAACTGGGTTGGCCTTGCCCTTTGATACTTTCATCACCTAGAAACAATTGAAACAAATATGATCACCTATAAGACCTCGTAGCAGCAGGGAAAAACAGTGCTCGTGTTCAATTGACAAACCTGGCCAGCAAAAAATCCTTGTAGCTTAGTTTTTCCAGCACGGTACTGCTCAAGTTGCTTTGGATTATCAGCAATTACTTTATCTACCATTGCCTCGATTGCTGCTGGATCTGCTATCTGTCATTTCAAGTAATAATTTTTTTGCCTTTCAGACAACCCAACCAGAAGTTTAAATAATGAAATTACATCAACTGAGAGCACAACAATGCCTAGTACTCATGAAAGTATAAGATGCAAATTACAAACTACAAACACCGATGAAATAAAGAGGGCATGTCAATATTGTCCCAATTTTTGAGCATCTGCTTACCAGGAATACCCAAAGAAAAAAAACATGTGTTGGCAATGCCAAAGGATGTTAAGTATATTCGTGGAATACTTCACACTGGTGCTGGTGGCAGGGGTCACAATATTTTTTAGATGCTTGAACTACTATGGTTCCAAATAGTAACAAATGTGAGCACAGTTACCTGAACCAAATCTTTCTCTTCTATCACAGCCTTAACTGTTCCACCTTTGGCAATGAGCTCGGCCAGTATCTGCAAGGACAGATTTAGAGAGGCATTAGCATCAATCAGGGTGCAAAGCCTAGACATGTGTAGACCCTATAGACTGTGCCGAAACATAGAGCCGAAAAACAATCAAGGGGGGAAACCCAGTTTAGCAATGTTACCTCCTTCCCGATCTTCCCACTTATAGTTCCATTCTTAATGGATGCTATCAGTTCAGACAGCTCTAGAGGTGTTAATTTAATTTCATCAATGGATACTTTTTCATCTTTGAGATAAGCAGCAATGTCACCCATGATCCAGTTGGCAGCCAGCTTTGCATCAGCACCATGCTCAAGAGTAGAATCAAAGAAATGACCAATCTGGGAAGATATAGACCCATCAGATTACTGAAGTTATTGTGAACAATAGAGAGAATGCATTGCCTTGTTTAGCAAAAAATAATTCCTATGTACTACAAGAAGGCCCCCGTGGCAAATATGTGAACCTCTACCAAGCCTGATGAAATGGAATTTGACAATTGTATAGCCAGTTTAAAGATCAGACCATGAATGAGGAACTTCTGAATAATCTGTGGACACACATGCATGTGAACCTACACAAACACAGAAGATGGAATCTTACATTATCATCATTAGCAAGGAACAGAACATCTTGCATGCTGAGTCCCATATTCTCATAACGCCTACGCTTTGCTTCTGGAAGCTCCGGCATTGACTTGCTGATTTCATTAATGTAGTCACTAGTGAGAACTACTTCAGGAAGATCAGGTTCTGGAAAATATCTATAGTCAGCAAATCCCTCCTTTTTTCGCATTGTAAAAGTTTTCTGATGATGTAGATAGAGAAAGTAATTAGTACTTGGCAGTAAAAAGCCAGCACAAAAAAGGGTTAGAGTTGGGGACAACAACCTGAGAAGATTCATCCCACAGGCGGGTTTCTTGTACAATTTGATCAGCTTGGCCTTCTTTATGGAGCAGAATCTGCCGGGAGATCTCATAATCGATTGCCCTATTTATCGCAGAAAATGAGTTCATGTTCTTTATTTCCACCTGAAGGAATTGAAATAAGAGCGTGACACCATTTCTAGAAAATAATGGTTGATATGCAAGTGAACATGAATTACCTTATTTTCCCTTAAATAATGGGGCATCAATAACTAAGCAGGCAAGAAGCTAATGAACTGCAATTATGCATGTTTTGGGTATAACTAGCAATTTAGGTACATGGATTTCACTGAACAGCTACATAAGCAACTGCAATTATGTATACTATCAAATATAATCAGCATACAACAAGATCTTTCCCCCAGCCGCCACATGGATTGAAAATTCAAGGCATCATTTAAAGCATGGTAAAATTTTCAGGACAATTTAGCCCTCACTGAGAACAGAAGTTATTTATTTGGCCTGTATTAAGTTGGTTAACCAATGAGGTTTTCGAAAAAAGTTGGTTAACCAATGAATCATCAAATAATAACACTAAGAGCAAAATTTGCCAACACAGACACAAAAGAAAAACAGAATAACAAACAGTTATCGGAAGTCCTAAAGATATGAGAATCACCTTTGTACCAAATTCTGATTGTCCAACTGGTCGAACAGAAACATTCACATCACAACGAAGGGAACCTTCTTGCATATTACCATTACTCATTCCCAGGTACCTAACAATCCTTTGCAGCTCAGTACCATACTCGGCAGCCTCTATCCCTGTTCTCATGTCTGGCTCTGAGACAATTTCGAGCAAAGGTATGCCAGCCCTGTTTAGGTCAACCTAGCCAGCCAAAGTAGCAACCACTGATCAATAACTGAAGTTGCTGTACTTTAAGTGATGAGACGCTGTGTAATTCTTTTCATTCCCTCTGGATTTTCCCTGTCAATCAGCCTATTCACTTGTTGGTTTCAGCCAGCCCAAACCAGCCAGCCAACAGTGTTTTCCTCTCACAATAAACCAGCACCAGCCAGCTCAAACCAGCCCAGAAACCAACCAGCGAACAGGCCGAATATTAGAGCAGTGCTTATGGTTTACTATCTGTATCATTGTACGGCGTTCCATATATCATACTTACACAAATTGCAATTTCTTGTGTGAGCCTACCGCATACATTTATAGCCAGAGGATTAAAATTTTGAAATAGTTACTGTCACCAGGAAGATGGGACTGTTGAAGCTATACACAGCTAGCCCATCTGTTCTACAACCAGCAAAAGCAAGGATTATTGTTTGGCCATATTATGATAGCAGTTGTCAGATTTTTTTTTCACCGCAGTGCTACTGTTATGACCGGCACCTATTATACAAGGTGTAGGCCCATGTTATGGCAAGTGGAGCCAGCCCAGGGGCCACGTGGTACTGTAGCATGTGAAGATTAGATTGGTTTGGTTTGTTAGGAAAGAGATATGTTAGATTGATTCGGTTAGGATATTTTTTAGGGGTCAAGTCAGTCATCTCTATAAAAAGAGAACCATGTATCAGTTATAATCAAGCAGAAACAATCTATTGTTTCCGGCTTCCCCTGGGAGCCGGGAGTTCCTAACCCTAGCCGCCTCTACTGTTCACGTGCGAGCAGTGCCGCCATTACTGTAGCTACGCGAGGGTTCTAGGGCTACAGCCGCCGCCGCCGCTCCCTCGCTGCAGCCACGGCGCCGCCGCGTCGTCTTCCTCGTGCACTTCGACCTCGCCCTCCAACCTCCCACGCATACAACCTACGGTCCCTCTCTAGCAGGACCAAGGTTCCTAGCAGCTTGGTACCAGAGATTCCAGGCACGATGACCTCCGCTCCGCTCAGCCACGTCGCGCCACCGCCGATGTCGTCCATGCCGTTGCCCACGGCGTCCTCTGAGCTCTCGGACGCGTCCACCTCGTCGGGCGGCTCGCTCACCCTGGAAACCCTGGCTGGCGTGGTCGATCAGCTCAGCCGCAACATGGACCAGCTTGGCCGCAACATGGTCGCCATGCAAGCGTCCTTGGCCAGCCTCCTCCCACCACCTCCCCCTCCACAACAGTCGGCACCACCACCACCTCCACAGCCGTCGCAGCCGCAGGCGATCTTCCCCTACGGCATGCCCCAGACCAGCGGGACGGGGGTGCCCCTCCACTTGCTGCGGTGGCCGGCCTCGCCGTCTCCCATCCCGTCGTGGGCGATGGGCTCGATGACTCCGCCCATCTACACGATGGCCACGACCCCTACACCGTCGACAGCCGCGGTCGCGGCGTCCTCCGGGGCGCGCCAGCCACCCCCAACCAGCGGCATCGGCTATGGAGGGACGGACGGTACCCTCGTCTATGGTGGAGGCGGGTACTCCGGCGGCGCCCTATACGCGGAGGACTCGTCTGCCGCTGCTCCCAACGGCGCCCATGCCCCTCCCAAATTTTACAAGCTAGAGTTCCCGACGTTCGACGGCGCCGTTGATCCGCTCAATTGGCTCAACCACTGCGAGCAGTTTTTCTGCGGCCAGCGAACATTGGCTTCGGATTGCACATGGCTAGCTTCGTACCACTTTCACGGCGCTGCTCAAACTTGGTACTATGCGCTGGAACAAGATGAAGGCATGCCGACCTAGGAACGCTTCCGCGACCTGTGCCAGCTCCGTTTCGGCCCCCCAGCGCACGGCACGCGGCTGGCCGAGCTCGCCCGGCTACCCTGCCAGTCATCGGTCCAGGAGTATTCGGACCGCTATAATGCCGTGCTCTGCCATGCTCGCGACCTCAATCCTCGCCAGAAGGCGGAACTGTTCGTGGGTGGCCTTCCCGAGCACATCAAGGTCGACGTCGAGATGTAGGATCCACCCGACCTTCAGACCGCCATGTATTTGGCCCGGGCATTCGAGCGTCGCGCGGCGGCCATGCCTCCAGCGCTTCTGTAGCAGGGCGCCCGACCTCCTCAGCGGCCTAGCCTTCCCCCGCACGTGCTAGGCGCGGGTGCTCCTCTAGCTGGAGCCCCTGTGCCCCCAGGGGGTGGACCAACAGCGGCGAACGGGGTGCCTCCGGTGCGCTAGTTCCGCCGCCTCACGCCGGACGAGCAACTAGAGCGGCGTCGACAAGGGCTTTGCTTCAACTATGATGAGCCCTACGACCGCGGCCACGTGTGCCCACGGTTCTTCTACATCGAGTCGGACGACTACATCGATGATGGGCTGGGGGATGTCGCGGCGATGGATGACGTCGCCAACCCCGCGGCTCCGGACGCCTAGGAGCCTGCGGCCGCTAATGCTTTCGTGGTCTCTCTACACGCACTTGCAGGGATGCACACGGACAATACGATGCTACTCCCGGTGATGGTTAAAGGGGAGCGGCTATTGGCGCTACTCGACACCGGCTCCACGCACAACTTCCTCCATGGCGCGACGATGCGCCACCTACGGCTCGCCCCGACGGGCGGTGAGCAGCTCCGTGTCACCGTGGCCGACGGCGACCGGCTCTCTTGCGAGGGCATTGCTCGCCACGTGCCCATCCGCATCGGCTCGGAGTCCTTTTCCATCACGTGCGTCGGATTGGACTTGGGCTGTTTTGACTTCATCCTCGGCGTCGACTACCTACGGACCTTGGGTCCCATCTTGTGGGATTTCGAGGCCATGATGCTGTCCTTCTAGCGTGAGGGCAGACGCGTCCTTTGGCAGGGCGTGCGCAGCCTCGACGCGGTGGCTCCACAGCAGCACCTCGCTGCACTCTCCGCCGACGCCCAGCAGCCGCTGATGGACTTGTTGCTGCAGCAGCAGAGCGCAGTCGTCGACGAGCCCACAGGGCTCACACCGCACGGCACAATCCCTCGTCGATGAGTTCTGCACCCTCTACCCTGCCTTCCAGCTCGAGGACGAGCTGTTTGCGCAGGCGGGGAGAGATGTTATGACCGGCACCCATTATACAAGGTGTAGGCCCATGTTATGGCAAGTGGAGCCGGCCCAGGGGCCACGCGGTACTGTAGCACGCGGTACTGTAGCATGTGAAGATTAGATTGGTTTAGTTTGTTAGGAAAGAGATATGTTAGATTGATTCGGTTAGGATATTTTCTTAGGGGTCAAGTCAGTCATCTCTATAAAAAGAGAACCATGTATCAGTTATAATCAAGCAGAAACAATCTATTGTTTCCGGCTTCCCCTGGGAGCCGAGAGTTCCTAACCCTAGCCGCCTCTACTGTTCACGCGCGAACAGTGCCGCCATTACTGTAGCTACGCGAGGGTTCTAGGGCTACAGCCGCCACCGCCGCTCCCTCGCTGCAGCCACGGCGCCGCTGCGCCGTCTTCCTCGTGCACTTCGACCTCGCCCTCCAACCTCCCACGCATACAACCTACGGTCCCTCTCTAGCAGGACCAAGGTTCCTAGCAGCTTGGTACCAGAGATTCTAGGCACGATGACCTTGGCTCCGCTCAGCCACGTCGCGCCACCACCGATGTCGTCCATGCTGCTGCCCACGGTGTCCTCTAAGCTCTCGGACGCGTACACCTCGTCGGGCGGCTCGCTCACCCTAGAAACCCTGGCTGGCGTGGTCGATCAGCTCAGCCACAACATGGACCAGCTTGGCCGCAACATGGTCGCCATGCAGGCGTCCTTGGCCAGCCTCCTCCCACCACCTCTCCCTCCACAACAGTCGGCACCACCACCACCTCCACAGTCGTTGCAGCCGCAGGCGATCTTCCCCTACGGCATGCCCCAGACCAGCGGGACGGGGTGCCCCTCCACTTGCTGCGGTGGCTGGCCTCGCCGTCTCCCATCCCGTCGTGGGCGATGGGCTCGACGACTCCGCCCATCTACACGATGGCCACGACCCCTACACCGTCGACAGCCACGGTCGCGACGTCCTCCGGGGCACGCTAGCCGCCCCCGACCAGTGGCATCGGCTATGGATTAATACTTTTGAACTAGAGTTCCCCTGGTCAGAGATCCAAACACGGTGGCAAACCGACTTCGCTCCCTTCACAGAGCAAGCTTTTGCAGGTGGTTGCAGATTAGATTGCCCCAAAATCCAAGTCTTTCGTATCCTACAAAACTTCAATCCTTTCACAATAAAGCTAGAATTCCCCTGGTCTGAGATCCAAATGCTCCCTGATATCCAATCTTCAATATTTGTCTATGGTTTTATTCACTAATCTATTAGTTTTCTAATGCACTGTGGTAAATGTCAAAACTGATGTTGTGGTTTCAAAGTTATGCCAGACGGATATGACAACCTGATCAGAATGTTGCTAACAGAAAATAGGCAATTAGTCAGAGACAAGGAAAACCTGAGAGCAACTGCTGGATTCAGAATGAACCAGCTTGCCTTCATCTTCTTCCATGTGAACCCTTATGATCCCAAACTTCCTATGCCCACCACCAAACTCCACCGGAAGGTCCAAATCGACATAACCCTTCTTGGCAATGGGGATGTCAAACTGTGAAATCTGGTACCCCTTGGGGAGGTCCGGGTAGAAATACTGCTTGCGATCAAACTTGGACGTCATCGAGATCTCATAGTTGAGGGCGAGTCCTGGCTTTATTCTATGAGAAACTTGACATCCGGAATTTTCATCTTAAAAATGCTAAAATTAAAAGTTCCTCACTGATTATGAATTCCTACCACGACCATATGATGTGATTCAAAAGCAAACCTTAGTCATTTGCTACTTACATTCACATTGAGTTTTGTCAAATTGTTGTGACCCTTGTAGAGATTCTAGTCATGCACCCATGATCAATACTCACGCACACCCACAAATAAAATGCTGACTCCTACACTAAGAGTTATGCAAAAACATGTTTTCCGTCCACCTAAAATAAAAACTCCATTCATTTGTCATGAATCTTTCTCTCCAAAGTTTTTAAATGCGAAAAAGAGTATGGGGCCACACTGAAAAAAGAGACACATATGAAGCTCTCAAAATAGCAAAAGAAAAGAAGAAAAAGAATGGAACACATGAAGGTTCCAAAGTATTGATAAAAGAGAGATAGCCCATACTTCTAAGGTAATTATTCAAAAGAGAGAAAGTCATGATCAAAGGAGTATAAAAAATATTAGGAATCACTTTTATATTCCACACACTTGCACATCTTGATCAAAGTGTATGACTTGCATCTCTTTGGATCCGGTTTTTGACTTAGCAATATATGTGATGTAAGTATGCCTCTCATTTATACCTACCTAAAACTCCACTCAAAGCTTTTTAGAGATAGGATGAAAAGAAGGCAAAACAAATGCCTTGGTAAGGATCATACGTATTGAGCGATCGAGTGAATCATTTGAGAAACTTGCATTTTATTTTTGTAAAACTCATAAAACCTTCGGATAGAAGGTTGATCAAAGAATGAATGACTTGGAAAAGAAATAAACCCCACAGGGATTAAGTTAAAAGGGCGGATAGAATGCCAAACTTATTTAAATTGAGAAAGAATACTTTGTTATAGGCATGACACTTGTGAATTATATTTGTCGGCGCCTAGGGGCGCCTGACCCCTTGCCGGCGCCTAGGGGCATGGAGCCATGCTAAGGCGCTGCTCAGCCCTTCCTTGCTATGACAGTGGCATGGAGCCATGCTAAGGCGGTCGGATTCGGTCCTCGCATCAATTATAGCTCGTAGCACCGCCTATGCTTCTGTATAAGTAGAGGGTTACCCCCCTCTCCAAAGACACACCACATTGAGCAACACCTCGCTCTCTACTCTCTTTAGTTTTACCTTTTTGTTGTATTAGAGCAAGGCAAAGCCACCTGGAGGGCTTGGCTCCTTGGAAGAAGAGATTCTTGGTATGAATATCAATATGGGTTCTTACAAAGTCATGTCTTCACTTTATTATAGTCATACTTATGAACTAGAGTATAGTTATTGTGTTATGATCTTGATATATGAACTAGTGCAGAGCTTATGTGTCATGAGAATAGCACACTTAACTTTATGCTTAAACAATCATATAACTTATATATTCAGAATTAGAGCTAAGTTGAGGTGGCAGTTCATCATGCCGTCAGGTGTGCCCAAGTTCTTTACCTATCGATCCGTAGGGTCAGAGACTCGAGGGGATTTGGGTAGTTTTTGTATATGCAAGCATGGTGCTTGGGTATGGAGAGACAGGTGAATGCATTGTTCTTCGCTTCGGTTGAGGGGTAGGCGGCAGGTGGTGACAACTCTGTCCGTCCTTCATAATCCCTCACGTTTGTTTAGGGTATATGAGTCTAAATTGTGACATGAGGTTGCTGGCAGACCAATACTCGGTGGCCTCCCGACCTGCTTCACACTTAGCCCTAAAACTAATTATGTAATTTGTATGACTACACTAGACCAATGCCTGCTCGACTTAGGATTATTCTTTTATCCTTTCTTTTCTATTTTATCCTTTGAGGAATGCGAAGTGTGTGTCCACTATCTTGGAATTACTATTCTTACCCCTGTTATAAGCATTGGTGTACTTGCAAGCATTATTATTCAAGTTCATATCCATACTAGACTCTTAATCAAATGCCTTTCTTTGGGAAAATATAAATAACGATACCCTGAATACTTCCAGGTGAAATGCTACAATGATAGCTCCATGCGCTTGCGGATAAATATCTAAAATTGTTAAGAAACTATCAAGGCTATTTCTTAGTAGCATGGCTACACATTAGTTATGCTGCTAAGAAGTACCAACAAGGTATTTCTGGTGCCATTGCTAAGGATGGATTCAAACCCCGTACTTATTAGTGACATTAAGAAATACCAACAAGCATTTCTGGCACCGTTGCTAGGGAAGGCATATTGATTAAAGAATATAGTAGGACATGTTCATGATAATATGCATGTGAGGTAGCCATTGTTTATGCAGGGTAACTTTGCTTGTTTTCTCCTGTTGTGGATGAAAACATGATAGTGTATGACCAGTTACAAACTGTCAGAAAACTACATCAAAAATCTAGAGGCACCCCTAAGGAAGAAATAGTCTCGTATCGCTTCTTCTTTTGCTACTCCTCCGACAGTCAAACCAGTCACCCCCACACCATCCGCTACTCTAATCATGTCCAAGACCCTCCACGACTACTCCATCCCCATTGTTGCCAACATGCCCGTTGGGCCCGCTGTCAACGGTGGGGATGGGAACTTTGAGCTCTACACCTGCCTCATCACGATGGTGCAGGCAAACCAATTCCATGGTTTGCCAAGCGAGGATGCGAACGCGCATCTCCAACACTTCCTCGAGTTGTGTGACATGATCATCATCAAGGACGTCACACCTAAGAGTATCAGGCTCTGCTTGTTTCCCTTCTCCCTCTTGGGGAAGGCAAAGCAGTGGTTTTATATGGAAAAGGAAGTTGTCAAGACGTGGGACAAATGTTCCGCGGCGTTCCTTGCTAAGTTCTTCCCCATAGGCAAAACCAATGCCCTGAGGGGACAAATTTTGAACTTCCAGCAAAGCTCCATGGAGACCATTCCCGAGGCATGCAAAAGGCTGTAGGACTACATCCAAGCATGTCCGCACCATGGGATTGAAAACTGGTTAGTGCTCCAAAATTTTTATGATGGATTAATACCCATATCTAGGGGCCACCTCGACGCTGCTGCTGGAGGCGCTTTCCTTTCCCTCACAATTGATGGAGCCATGGCTCTCATCAATAAAATGGTGATCAAAGCTGGGGGGAGGAAAGGAAAATTCAAAAAGGAATGCATACCATGAAGGAGATGGATATGCTTTGCGCAAAAATAGATTTATTAATGAAAAGACTAGAGGAACGGGCCCAAGATAAAGAAGCCATGATGGGCACCGTCCAAGCCATGGACTCACACATGACGTGTGAGGTCTGTGGAAATGTTCACCATTTGGGGAATGATTGCCCCGAAACCCGCGAAGAAGCTGCCTTCATCAACAACGGGTTTCACCGACCAGGTAATAACGGGTGGAACAACCAATCTCGCCCGCAAGATAATTCAAACTTCA
The DNA here is from genome assembly GCF_019320115.1 of Miscanthus floridulus. Classification (NCBI taxonomy): domain Eukaryota; kingdom Viridiplantae; phylum Streptophyta; class Magnoliopsida; order Poales; family Poaceae; genus Miscanthus; species Miscanthus floridulus. Next base: position 92,617,411 of record NC_089588.1, read on the forward strand.
ATTCCAATTATAATTCGAATCAACCTTCCTTCAAAAACTTGGTTTTAGGCCAAGTTAAAATTAATAAAAATATTACTAAAAAGTTGATGTATAATGATAAAATGTTAGAGAACATCAACTCTCAAATTGAAAGTTTATCCTCTGCAATGAAAAATCAATGAAGTTTTAACAAAATGATAGAAACTCAAATTTGACAAATATCTGCTGCCATTCCTGTTGATCATTCGGGGAAAACCTCGGGGCAGCCTGAGAAGTCCCTTGAAAATGTTCATGTAGCTATAGATCAATGAAGGAGGAAAAGTCTTGCACGACATACTATAAATGTTGAGCCCTTGCCAAAGTTAAATCGGTAGTTATCTTAAAATTTTAATATTTGAAATAAATTTATGCTTCAAAATTCAAAATTTAAAATTTTGCCTCATAGTCAACTTTTAGTTCACCTTTCAATGCCTTCACTTCCGTTGGATGAATCTTGGTTATCCTTCCATGCTCTACACAAGTATGTTTTGGTCTGGGTATGATTTGTGATCAATCATACTTTCATAGGCTTTTTAAATTAAGCATGGTGCTTAGGTTAATTAGCCTACCTGGATAAAACAAAACTCGAAGTCTAGTTTGATCAATGAATCAAAACTGTTGAGTGTAGACTTTGGTTGGGTATTTAGACTAACCCCTATAGGGAAACGATCAAATCAATGAGGGTAAGTCATGAACGGATACACGGTCAAAACCTTTTGGTGAACCCAAAATAATATAGTATGAATAATAAATAGCTATAGTAAAAAATCATCGAGTTTTTGCCTCTAATATAATAAAAGCAGCTAAAGGACCGTAGGCGACAAACTAGCTTGGGGGAGAACCCCCGCAGAGGTAAGTAGTATCTTTTATTTTCCGCATTTTAAATTTTCGCATTATTTATTTTCTGTATTCATTTAATTATTAGCATTGAAAAAATGAAAAATATAAAATCAAAAAAAGTTATATGATAAAAACAACAAAAAAAACCATTATTCCACTCTCATATGTGATTTAAGAATGTTTAGTTTCTCTCGTTGAAATGATAAATAGTTGCTCTGTCTATAATTCATCTATGCCTAGGCTGTAACTTAATATTCCCCAACATTTAAGTTTGTTGGCTAAAAATGTCTCATCCTAAAAGCTTGACACTTGTGGGTTGCAAAAGCATGATCCTTTTCCAAGTTGTCGCAAGTTATGATATGGTAAATAGAATACGCTATGACTTTATTCTATGAGAAACTTGACATCCAGAATTTTCATCTTAAAAATGCTAAAATTAAAAGTTCCTCCCTGATTATGAATTCCTACCACGACCATATGATGTGATTCAAAAGCAAACCTTAGTCATATGCTACTTACATTCACATTGAGTTTTGTCAAATTGTTGTGACCCTTGTAGAGATTCTAGTCATGCACCCATGATCAATACTCACGTACACCCATAAATAAAATGCTGACTCTTACACTAAGAGTTATGCAAAAACATGTTTTCCGTCCACCTAAAATAAAAACTCCATTCATTTGTCATGAATCTTTCTCTCCAAAGTTTTTAAATGCGAAAAAGAGTATGGGGCTACACAGAAAAAAGAGAGACATATGAAGCTCTCAAAATAGCTAAAGAAAAGAAGAAAAAGAATGGAACACATGAAGGTTCCAAAGTATTGAAAAAGAGAGATAGCCCATACTTCTAAGGTAATTATTCAAAAGAGAGAAAGTCATGATCAGAGGAGTATAAAAAATATTAGGAATCACTTTTATATTCCATACACTTGCACATCTTGATCAAAGTGTATGACTTGCATCTCTTTGGATCCGATTTTTGACTTAGCAATATATGTGATGTAAGTATGCCTCTCATTTATACCTACCTAAAACTCCACTCAAAGCTTTTTAGAGATAGGATGAAAAGAAGGCAAAACAAATGCCTTGGTAAGGATCATACGTATTGAGCGATCGAGTGAATCATTTGAGAAACTTGCATTTTATTTTTGTAAAACTCATAAAACCTCTGGATAGAAGGTTGATCAAAGAATGAATGATTGGTAATTCTGTTAAATCTATTCTATCTTGCAACCGCCTAAGACTTGGAAAAGAAATAAGCCCCACATGGATTAAGTTAAAAGGGTGGATAGAATGCCAAACTTATTTAAATTGAGAAAGAATACTTTGTTATAGGCATAGCACTTGTGAATTATATTTGTCATTGTTGCAACTACTCATCAATAACCAATAACTTAGCTATTTGCTTGGGACGAGCAAAGGTTAAGCTTGGGGGAGCTTGTTGGTGGTCTCTATCGATCAAATCCGACCACCAAATAAGTCGTAAAAGGAGGAGAAATTAGCAATCTTAATCACATATGCATTTAATATTAATCAAGTTCCCCATGTATTTGGAGAAAATTATTTTGCAGGCCACAAACACAAATACATGGAATAATTCGCCAAAAGGCGCTTTTCGACGCTGATTTGTGTAAAGGAACGAGGGAGACGCCCATCAAATCAATTCAAATGGGGCAAAACCCCACGGGGAAGCAATCTAGGTCCAGCCCACGGCCTGCCAGGTGAAGGCGATGGCGAGAGGCCATGGTCAAGGAACGACCAACCCCTAGGGGCGCCCGACCCCTTGCCGGCGCTGCTCAGCCCTTCCTTGCTGTGGCGGTGGCATGGAGCCATGCTAAGGCGGTGAGATCTGGTCCTCGCATCAATTATAGCTCGTAGCACCGCCTATGCTTCTGTATAAGTAGAGGGGTACCCCCACTCTAAAGACACCACATTGAGCAACACCTCGCTCTCTACTCTCTTTAGTTTTACCTTTTTGTTGTATTAGAGCAAGGCAAAGCCACCTGGAGGGCTTGGCTCCTTGGAAGAAGAGATTCTTGGTATGAATATCAATATGGGTTCTTACAAAGTCATGTCTTCACTTTATTATAGTCATACTTATGAACTAGAGTATAGTTATTGTGTTATGATCTTGATATATGAACTAGTGCAGAGCTTATGTGTCATGAGAATAGCACACTTAACTTTATGCTTAAACAATCATATAACTTATATATTCAGAATTAGAGCTAAGTTGAGGTGGCAGTTCATCATGCCGTCAGGTGTGCCCAAGTTCTTTACCTATCGATCCATAGGGTCGGAGACTCGAGGGGATTTGGGTAGTTTCTGTATATGCAAGCATGGTGCTTGGGTATGGAGAGACATGTGAATGCATTGTCCTTCGCTTTGGTTGAGGGATAGGCGGCAGGTGGTGATAGCTCTATCCGTCCTTCATAATCCCTCACTTTCGTTTAGGGTATAGGAGTCTAAATTGTCACATGAGGTTGCTGGTAGACCAGTACTCGATGGCCTCCTGACCTGCTTCACACTTAGCCCTAAAACTAATTATGTAATATGTATGACTACACTAGACCAATGCCTGCTCGACTTAGGCTTATTCTTTTATCCTTTCTTTTCTATTTTATCCTTTGAGGAATGCCAAGTGAGCGTCCACTATCTTGGAGTTACTATTCTTACCCCTGTTGTAAGCATTGGTGTACTTGCAAGCATTATTATTCAAGTTCATATCCATACTAGACTCTTAATCAAATGCCTTCCTTTGGGAAAATATAAATAACAATACCCTGAATACTTTTAGGTGAAATGCTACAATGATAGCTCCATATGCTTGCGGATAAATATCTAAAATTGTTAAGAAACTATCAAGGCTATTTCTTAGTAGCATGGCTACACATTAGTTATGTTGCTAAGAAGTACCAACAAGGTATTTTTGGTGCCATTGCTGAGGATGGATTCAAACCCCATACTTAGTAGTGACATTAAGAAATACTAACAGAGGCTCATTTATTGCACCTGGAGGAGCCCATGCGAAGGAAACACCGTTGTTGGGTTCTTTTTATAATTGTGGGTGTTATGGGGCACACACTTACATTTTTGGTGAATCTTTTTACAATTGTGGGCAGCACACACTTATGGTTTTGGTATTACTTTTTATAATTGTGGGTGACTGACCAGCATGGGAAATCTAACACTCGCCTGATGGTAGGCCTTCTTCTTCTCTTGGGACAGGTTGAGCCTTCCCTTGTTATTATTTGCTTCCTTGGGCGCCATGACCTTCAGGGTCTGCGGTGCAGCGACATTCTCCTTGATGGTAGGGCTATTCAGCTTGGAAGATGACGCAAACATGGTCGACGGTGTGATCAGCGACGGCTGTGGGCATTAGCTGCAGAGGACATGCTTATTACGATGGGAACTCTCACTACTATAGAAAGTGAATTCACCGCTGGGACCTTCACCAATGGTTTTGAGATAATTGGTGGTGATACGTATCACTGCCAACTTATGAGCTATGGGCCCCCTCCTGGCAGAATATCCAGCGACTATGAATGCTTTCACCGCCAGCTCGGCGTATGATCCGGCTGTGAATAGAATCTTGCCCTTCGTCGCCGTGTCGTCCGACGAACCGGCGATAGAAGGGTTCTCACCGCTGGCTGCTTGTTGATATTTCTTAACGACTATTGGAGGATTCTGTAAGGTCACAAAAGTATCACGTAGCACTTCGCTCGGTGAGTACAAAGTGTCGAATTTATAATTTATCCCACATGAAGGGGAAGGTTAGAATTTATAAGAGGACTAGGATTTGCTAGAGGAAGGCTTGAGTTGATCCTAGGTAGGTGAGCGATAGTGAAGGATGAGTGTGAACTACCTAAACTAACTACTAAATACAAGCTAACTAGAGATAGCTAGGTGGGAGAGCAAGCGATATATCTTTCCAGTAACTAAGGGTAAACAAATAACTAGGAGAAATGCGATAGACTTTGGGGCACAGCCCGCCTACCAACTAGGAGAGTTAAATAGACAAGGTATGCCATGAGCCCTATGATTTAATAACTAAACCCATTGTGGTGGAATACAAAGGATGGACAAGGCCGTCACCACTTGCCACCTAGCATAATCTATTCGGAGGCCAAGCCATATCCATAGGTAATCTATAGCCTAAGCACCATGCTTAATCTATAAACTTACTACTTCGATCCGAGCTCCGGTGAAATGAGATCAAAGCACCCTAACCAGACGGTGGAACCGGTACTAACGAAAGACTACTAATGATAAGATAACCTATGCTACTAATGCTAACCAACAAGCACCTATGCTCACTAATGATGAACACTAATGACTAAGTACTTAAAGTAAGCAAGCAATACTAGAATAGAGTACTAAAATTAATACTGAATAAAGTAATGCAGAAATGAAAGAATTACAAAGGAGCTATACCAGACCCAGAAGACTCTTCTAGACTCTGAGAAGCTCCACTCTTGCTCTTGCTATACTCCACTACTAGACTACTACTCTATAGCTAATGCTAAGTTAGAAAGCTAAGAGAAGCTTGGAGAGCTTGGAAATGAATGGGGCACTTCTCCACCAACCTCCACACCCACTATTTGTTGGCTACCAATGGTGGTTACATGGACATCACATGTCAAAATTTAGATAGGAAGTCGGTTGTGAAGGCTTGAACTCTATGACAATGGGCCCATGGATCCATGGCCTCTCCATCATGACCATTGATTGAGCTGACTTGGATCAACGCTTCCTATTGGTTCTGGAGGGACTCCCACGGATCGTTGACATGGCAAAGTGCCAAGTAGGCACCAGGTGGGGCCGGGCGGTGCTAGGGTGGCATTAGGCGGTGCTAACCTATGGGCCCTTGACCTCCTATCACGTCCACTTGCTTCCTTGGTCCATGTTTGTCACCATTTTGGCCAAACTTTGCCATATTTCCTGCATACAAATAATTCTACAAGCACAAGTGGAACTAGGTGAATTATAAACATAATTCTTCACATGTGATGATGATTTACCTTACTTTACCATGCTTTTGGGTGGAATGTTGATGGTCAAAAGGGTGTTAGTGACCGTCAACAAGCTCCCACAAGCTACCCCTTTGCTGTCCTCAGCAAAGATGCGGGTTTAGCATGGAATAGGTGTTGGATCAGGAGTTGCATACTATGTAATGCCCTACAAAGACTTGTATACAAACAAATACTATCTCTTGAGTTGAACATATTTGCACTTAGAAATTTCACCATCAGTCTTAGCAATGTGGGACTTATAGCTTTCACCTTAATACAAGTAGTTGTAAGAATGTGTAGCTAGATAGATACTTTTTGTCTACTTTGGTTTAGATCAAACTTCCTAGAGGTTTTCAAATGATTTGAAAAGAAAGCTTGCCTAAGTTCCTCAGATGGTACATGTAGCAGAACCGACCAATTTATAAGAGCACAAGTACAATGGCAGCCCGCAAGCGGTCGCACTGTCATACTTGAGCTCATATAAACCCAGTAGTCCATCGAGTACCACGACGAGTCTCAATTAACCATCAACATACAACCAAGATCATACATGATTCAACATACATGTCACATGTTACATAAGGTTCACAAATATAATTCATTCATTAGAGTAGGAATTAAGGTTATTACAAACCAAGTTCAGTAAATGGTAGCAGAAGCAAATTAAAGTTTGAAACTAACATCTACCTCACAATTAAGGTTATTACAAAATGAGCTATAAACTGTAGTCCCTGATCTAAGATTATGGTCCTTGGTACTCCATGTAGCCTCACAATATGAGAAACATACAGTTCGACATACTTCCCGACTAGATATGTTGTGTTAACTGGTACAAAATGTGCTGACTTGGTGAGGCGATCTACAATGACCCATATGGAATCATGACCTTGTTGAGTCATAGGAAGGCCTGTAATAAAGTCCATACTTATTTCCTCCCATTTCCAGCCTGGAATAGGCAAAGGCAGAAGTAATCTAACAGATTTCAAATGAATGGCCTTTACTCTACTGCAATTATCACACCTAGCGACATAGGCGGCGATCTCTTTCTTCATCTTGGTCCACCAAAAATGTGATTTCAAATCTTGATACATTTTGCTACTACCCGAATGGATAGACAACTTGGATGAATGAGCTTCATCTAAAATTTGATTTCTAAGCTCATGGTCTTTCGGTACCACAAGTTGGTCCTCAAACCATAGCACACCTCTTTCATCTAAACTGAAATGCTTAGTTTGTTGTTCTTTCATCTTTCTCTTGATGTGAAATACACCTACATCTATCTTTTGCAGTTCTATGATTTTGCTCTCAAGTGAGCAACTGACAGTGATATTGTGCAGCACAACAGGATGTAACAAATTAAATCCATCTTCCAACAAAGCTTCCAAAGTGTTGCAATGAGATTTTCGACTAAGTGCATCTGCTACAACATTGGCCTTTCTCGGATGTTAGTGCACTTCCAAATTGTTGTCCTTGATTAGCTCTAACCATCTTCGCTGTCTCATGTTCAGCTCAGGTTGAGTGAAGATATATTTGAGACTTTTGTGGTCAGTTTATATGTGACATACGTTTCCCAACAAATGATGTCTACATATCTTCAACGCATGAACAACTGTTGCAAGCTCTAAATCATGCATAGGGTAATCGACTTCATGCTTTCTCAACTACTGAGAAGCATAGGCAATAACTCTTCCTTCTTGCATGAGCACACACCCCAAACCTATACCCGATACATCACAGAACACATCAAAAGGCTTTTCAATGTCTAGTTGTGCTAGAACAGGAGCTATAGTGAATTGGGTCCTTAGGGTGTGAAAAGCTACTTCACACTCTGGCGTCCAACTAAACTTTTCATCTTTCTAAAGTAGTCTAGTCATGGGCTTAGCTATCTTGGAGAAATCAGGAATGAAATGATGATAGTAGCTTGCTAACCCTAGAAAACTCCAAACTTCATGAACCAAAGTTGGGGCCTTCCAATCCATGACCTCTTGTACTTTAGATGGGTCTATAGATATTCCATCTCTAGATAAGATGTGACCCAAGAAAGGTACTTTGCTCAACCAGAATTCACACTTGCTGAATTTGACATATAAATTATGTTCCCTCAATCTGGACAAAACAATTCTTAGATGCTCTACATGGTCTGCTTCATTCTTCGAATAAATCAAGATATCATCGATAAACACAACCACGAACTTGTCGAGCTCGGGCATGAATACCGAATTCATCAAGTACATGAAGTAGGCAAGAGCATTTGTTAGTTCAAAAGATATGACCAAATACTCGTACAAGCCGTACCTAGTGGAGAAAGCTGTTTTAGGTATATCCTCTAGCCTGATCTTAATCTGATGATAGCCTGACCTCAAGTCAATCTTGTAGAATACCTTTGCTTTTGTCAACTGATCGAACAAGATATCAATACGAGGCAAAGGATACTTGTTCTTAATGATCACAGCATTAAGCGGCCTATAATCCACACACATTCTCAAAGACTTGTCCTTCTTCTTCACAAAAAAGCTGGACATCTCCATGGAGACGAACTAGGTTGAATGAGACCTTTGTCCAATAGTTCTTGTAACTGAATTTTAAGTTTAGCTAACTCATTTGGTGGCATCCTATAGGGTCTTCTTGAGATAGGTGCCATACCTGGCACTAACTCAATCTTAAATTCCACATCCCTATCAGGCGATAAACCTAGCAACTCATCTAGAAAT